>NW_027464301.1:25000-358488 GCF_050947455.1 Rhinoderma darwinii | reverse complement strand
AATTTGTTCATAACTGTATCTCATTCAATACTCCTAATCCCGTTCCTACCCCTCCTAATAGCGTGTCATACCATTCTCTTTTTTGTCTATGACAGCTGGGGGATTCAGGGAAGGAAATATTGAAGTGTACATTCTCTTTCTGCTGTTGGGTTACAGCGCTCTTACAAGTGTGTGGGATTCTTTCCAGACTTTGTACTGTTATATGTGGCTTAAAACTATCTCTTCAAATTGTTATCAAGAATACAAAATATCTTCTATTTCTTATTTGGCTATTATTCATACATAATATCATCCCATCAGTTTCTTTTATTACAATCGTAGAGTTGAGCCTCTCCTTGTTGCATCTTTCATAAATCTTATTTATCATTTCATTTCTATTTTTACTGGTTGTATATTTCTATAGATACTGTAAATCTGGTTCATAACAACAAAACAACAGCCGTCTCTTCTTGTATGCTAATGTTGGCTGTTTTGTCTATGTGAAGGTACACAGTCCCTCCATGTGGTCCTTTTCTCCAAGTCCCTTCGGTTGTAGTCACATTTGTAGTATAACACGGGTCATTGGCCTTACAGGTGTAGTTACCCTGCTTTCTATCCACTGTGGCATTCGCCCACCCTGTCCTGAACTGTTCCAGTGATTCTGTACTGATTACGTGTACAGGAGTAGCAGTTCTGCCTTTTTGTATAAGAGCACACGCAACAACCGCCGCAACAACCGCAAAGATCTTCATTCTTCTGGCTGAAGAACCTTTTTACAATGACTGGCGTGAATCCAGCTTGCCTTTCCTTCGAGCTTCACTGAGGTGCTTGTAACGAGTAGGACTTGAAAAGGACCATCAAATCTTGGGTCTAGACTTTTCCTCACGTGTCTTTTGACAACGACCCAATCTGCTGGTTCTAGCTTATGCGTCCCTTCAACTGAATCAAGACCTGGAATGGAAGCAAAGACTTGTGCATGCACCTTGGTCAATTGTTTGTTCAGCGTTTATACATAATCTGTTAGTCTACCATACTGCATTTGGAGCACCTGTGGAAAATAACATCCTAATCTGGGAGCCGACCCAAATAAGATCTCATATGGGCTGAGACCTGTTCTTTTTGTGGGCGTGTATCTTACTGAGAACAAGGCTAATGGTAGACACTCGGTCCATGGTTTCCCGGTTTCTACCATTACTTTTTGGATTTTCAATTTGAGAGTCCCATTTAGTCTCTCAACCTTCCCACTACTTTGTGGATGGTATGGTGTATGTAGGGCTTGACTTATGCCTAGAGCTGACAACACATAGTTCATGATTTCACCCGTAAAATGAGTTCCTCTGTCGCTCTTGATCACCTCTGGAACTCCATATCTGCACACCACCTCGTTGATCAGTTTCTTTGCTGTGGCTACGGCTGTAGCTTTGGTTACTGGAAAAGCTTCTGGCCATCCTGAAAAGAGATCAATACAAACAAGCACATACTCCTAGGTACCGACTTTTGGTAATTGAATATAGTCTATCTGCAGTCTCTGGAACGGATATATATAGGTCTGGGTGTGTGCTTCTGTGGTACTTTTACAGTTCTTCCAATATTATGTGTTGCACAGATCATGCATCCTTGTGTAAAACTGCTGGCCATCACACTAAACCCTGGGGCATACCACACCTTGTTTACCAAGTCCATCATTGCCGTTTTTGATTGGTGAGTTGCTCCATGTGTTATTTGGGCCATCATTGGGAACATTGTCTTAGGCAGGCACAGTTTATTCTTACACTGCCAGAGGCCATCTTTTCGTAGCGTTGCTCCTTGGGCCGTCCACTTGTCTTTTTCTTCTTTTGTTGCTTGTCCTTGAAGTTTTTGCAGTAGTTCCGGGCTTACAGCTGGTCTTGTTTCCTCTGGATCTTTTATCTGACATACGGCTGCTAACACGGGTAGCTTCTGTGCTGCTTGCTTTGCCGCTTCGTCTGCCGGGCATTTCCCCTTTTGTCTCTGGTGAACTCACCTTAGTGTGAGCTTTAATTTTTACTACTGCTACTTCTGTAGGTAACATCAGGGTCTCCATCAAGTATTTTACAAAGTCTGCATTCTTTACAGGTGTACCTGCAGAGGTCAAAAATTGTCTTGCCCTCCATATGGGGCCATAATCGTGTGCAATCCCAAAAGCATAACGAGAGTCAGTGTATATATTTGCTGTCTTTCCTTCTGCATGTTGGCATGCTGCTGCCAGGGCCTTAAGCTCCGCTTCTTGTGCTGAGCGGGACGCTGGTAAGGAGGCTGCTTCTAGGACTACATCTTCGGTGGTTACTGCATATCCTGCAAGAAAAGATCCTTCTACACAATACCTTGAACCATCCACAAAGAGTATTAGGTCTGGGTTTTGGAGTGGGGTATCTTTCACATGTGCAAAGCCCACTGTTTCCTGGGCCATAAGGGCCATACAATCATGTTCATCAGTTTCAGACAAAAATTGTGACCATACTTTACCTACGTCTTCTCCCCCTTGCTCCAAAGGCAGTAAGGTAGCTGCGTTCAATGTAGCACAGCTATGGAGTGTGACCTGCTCAGGGAGAAGGAGTGCACAGATTAATCTCAAATGTCTTGCAGTTGACAAATGCTTAGGTTGTACTTGAGTTAGAATAGCAGTAATATACAAGTTTTGTTTTGCCTTCTCCCTCATCTAAATCCATAAAAACTCATGTGAGTGACGTCACATCACCTCCTGTGTAACTTTGCTGGAGGGGGATGGTCTCTTACACATAAACCAAAATTGTACCTGATCAGTTCCTTCACCCTTCCCCCCTTTGTGGACTCTGCGAGAGTGATGTAGCAGAGTTCAAAACTACATCTCAACATAACACTAATTTAACCCCTTGTAATGTACAACAGCCTGAAACAAAAATGACTTTTTCCTGACAAACTTTTGATCTTTACAATGACACAACTCATGTGTGAAATCAAAAATAAAACAATTGTAGTTAGTTATTCAATAAAACAGAAAATATTATCTCTGATAACATTAATTACTGCAAACCAATAAACAGTATAACGGTGGGGGCACATACATTTTCAAAACCCCCGTGTCTCACAGTATCTGTAGTCTAATACATCTGAATTATCAAAACACATGAAATCTGATCACATCAGAACACATAAATATCGTAACTTTTATAACCAACAGCGCTTGCGCAAAAGAGAAGAAATTTATTTCGGTTTGTAGACATTACTGATATATATATATCTCAGCAGTGCAAATTGAGATCCCTTTGTCTCATCAGCCCTGCAGACTGCACCCAGTCAGCCCCCCTCCTCCTCCTCCCAAACACAGCACACTTTAGAGGGGAGGGAGGGGGGTCACACACTCTCAGCTTCTCACAACTTCTCACAACTTCTCACAACTTAACACTTTCAATGCCGGCAAAACAACATACGTATCTGCAATCATTTATCACACCATTGTATAGAAATTATCTACGTTAATGTTTAACCGTACAATCTGACGGCCACCATCTCTATATTATGATGACGTGTTGTTTCATCAGTGAACTAGACTGGAACTTCTGTAAATAGAAAAAACACTACAAATGACAAAATTAACAAGGTGATTATTTCATACTGATTTGAATGGGCCGGGCGTGGCCACATCAGGGGCAGGGGGGGGCAGCCTCTCCCATTGGAAACAGTGTGCAGGGGGTTTCCCACCAACAATGAGGACACACTCAACATGAGGTACGGACGCCATTACCGGGCGTCGGCTGGTCCTGTTCTCTAATACATACAATACATTTCTTATTCCTAACTTCCTCTTCTGCAAATCCCTCTAAAGCACTTTCTATCAACTTTCTACCTTCCAACTTCCCTTTGTTCTCCAGAATACCTTTTGCCCAATCTGCGGCTTGGAGCCGCCCTCCTCTTTTTCCCTCTGCCAGTTTTCATGCCTTGATCAGGGCAAGCAACTCTGCACTCTGTGCAGAATGTATGCCAGGATCAAGGGTCTCATAGTATAAGACAGAGGTGTCTGGTGGTTTGGCTGTGAAGGACTGCTTATACATTATTACATTTATCACTTTTCCTGATTCAATCTACAAAATGACACAAAGTCATACAAAATATCTATATCAGTATTTAATGTTGTGTCCATTCATTTCAAGAACAAGATGACATTTCTTATCTCACTAGCAGCTGTTCTTCACCTCCCCCTTCTCTTATCACACTAGTTGATTCTAAATTATACCATATGGGAATTTACTATAAGGTCATTTGCAACATTAAAACAGCTACTACTTCTATACCTCCCTTTGCTTTAAACTTTACTTTATAAAATATGAATTTCCTCTGACACTTTTCATCTTTCAGCCATCCACGTTTTGTGTCACAACATTCATTCCATTTTTCCAGATCTAATCTTCCCGCTTTTCCCATTCCACATGCCTTCATTAACTGATTCGTTCCTTTTGTCACATCCTTTCCCTCTCTTTCCGCCACTACCTGTTTGGCTGTCAGTCCTTGTGGGTGCTCATCTTGTAATAGGGACACCAAGTTCCCCATCTTGAGTTATAAGTGGTCGCCTATGGGCAGACCCTAAGTTACGTAGGGGGTAATTTTCCTGATAGGTGAATTTTTTTCCTCACCTATTTTAGACAGTTACTTATCCCCTCGAAACTCCTTAATAGGAACACCAAGTTCCTCATGTGACTGTAAGTGGTGGCCTTTTTTGGCACACCCTAAGTAATTCAAGGGGTAAGTTTCCTGATAGGCAAATTTCTTTCTTGCCTATTTTCGACAGTTACTTATCCACTTGATACTTCTTATTTTGTTACAGATTTTAGCTACTGACAGATGAATTTCTTTCTCATCTATTTTAGACAGTTTCTAGTTTCCGTACTTACTCTTCTACTCTGGCCAGAGGATCTTTCCCTTTCACAGTCCTTTTATAACTTTCCTCGTCTGAGACACCACTCAAGGAGATATCCTCCACACCATAACAGTAATATGACAAATATTCCTAATCCAAATAACAAGGCAAACGTAAAATCAAGCTGTTCATTTGACATGCCGGATTATCAGATTGCACAAAATTTGGGAATTTTGAGCTGAAAATCAGTGCATGATAATCCCCGCAAGTACCTCAATGCTGTACACACATTTTCGGTATTTTGCCAGATTATCAGATTTGCACAAAATTTTCGATTTCCGGGCTAAAATTTAGCCTATCATAATCCCCGTAGTCACCTGAAGCATGTACACATGTTTCTGGTAATTTGCCGGATTATCGGAAGTTTTTTCCAAAAAAAAACAATTTCATATTCTAAAATGCATTTGTGACACAAAACTGGGTTTCTACAACATTCATACAAATACTGCCATGGAGATCAGGCACTTTATCCTGAGGGTAGGATTACATATAGACTTGACCAGATTTTTACACTAAAAATACCCTCATGTGGCCCCTCTATTCCTCAGGAGTACTACCGGGAAGGTGACCTACCAGACAGGAAGGTGCAGAGCAGAGTTTGTAAGAATTAAGTCTTCTTACCTTGCTGCAGCAGTGGTCTGCACGTTCCTTCGTCCGGGTGGTCGCCATTCAAGTCCCGGGAGATCCCCTAGGTGGGGTGCCGTCCTTCTGGTCAAGTCCCTGGTTCGGGCGCCAATTTCTGTGATCGCAATTTGAGTCACGTTACGCCTTGATCTCCATGCAGGTTCAAATCAGGTGGGGGGGACGAGCTCGGAGAAGCAACAGATACACTGAGACGTTTCTCAAGGCAAAAATACTTCTGACTTTATTTAACTGTAGTGGTCGCTTTTATAGCGTCAGAACAAAGACATTCCATAACATATGAGTCATCTGTATATTCAATCCCTACATCCTTACATCCTTCTTTCCCATTGGTGGAACACAAGGTATTCCCTTAGGTTTCCTTTTATGCTTAGGGGGGGGGTTGGTCAATTGATTGTCCACCATCTGTTTGCAATTTCAATGGACATCAAAGCAGCCGTAAACCACTTCCTCTCTAAAATACCCATTCTATTGTAACACATGTTCTCCTCTACAACATTTCACTCCTTGGGGCCCCAGATACATTATACATATATTTATACCATAACAGTGGCATATTATAATACTTTACTAGGAACGGGAGCTTTACCAGCAGAGGCCAAGGTAGTGCATATAAAGGTGTTACCCAAGAAGGGGAAGAATCCTCTTGACCCGGGGTCGTACCGCCCCATCTCGCTGATAGATCAAGATCAGAAATTCCTCACAAAAATTTTGGCCAATCGACTGGCTATGTATCTACCCATACTGGTGGGAAAATCTCAGGTAGGCTTTGTAAAGGGCAGGGCTGCAGTGACAAATTTACGCAAGGTATTGACGGTGCTAGAAACAGTCAGGCACGATCCCCAGCCAGGTACCAGGCCGGCACTTTTAGCGCTAGACGCAGAGAAAGCCTTTGATAACATACAATGGGAATGGCTGGGGATGGTGCTAGACAAAATGAACATTCAGGGAGATTTCCGGGTCTTCCTGAAGCGAGTCTACAATAGCCCGCAAGCACGTGTTCACTCCTCGGGGTTCCTATCAGATCCCTTCCAATTACATAAAGGAACACGACAGGGTTGCCCCTTGTCGCCCCTGCTATTCAATCTAGCACTGGAACCTATGGCCAGATTCTTGGAGGAATCTGACATGTTCAGAGGCATTCAAGTGGGATCTTGTGCAGTGAAATTAGCCCTGTTCGCTGATGATGTCATACTTTTTATGTCAAACCCTCAGGAGCATTTAGGGAAGGTTTTTCAATTTTTGCAGGAATTTGGGCAATGCTCGGGATACAAAGTCAATATAGCTAAGAGCGAACTGCTGGAGTTGGGCAGGCCACTGCCAAAGACCTTTTGGCAATCCTTGGGTTGCGGGATATCACCGGTGGAACACTGCATTACCTATCTGGGTATCAAAATAGGGAGGGTACCAGATACTCTGTATGGCTTAAATTATCCCCCGTTAATTAAAAAAAATACAAGCGGAACTCACTAGATGGGGCCAATTGCCGTTGTCCCTCTTGGGAAGATGTCATCTGATCAAGATGGTTAGTTTTCCTAGATTGCTATACCCCTTTCAAACGCTACCTCTCTTATTGAAGCATGTGGATGTCTCGAAATTGATGGCTTCATTCACTAAATTTATATGGGCCGCCAGAGGAAGAGGGTGCTCGAGGAGTGAGATCACCTCCCGTGTTGGTGCACACGATTTTACTGGTAGCTTTGAGATGCCTCCTGAGTCACTGGTTAGAGGCAGACACGCCGGGGTTAGAAATGATTGTGTCACGGCTGAAATAGTTATTGGTTCTTGAGAGGGTGGAGGTGGAAAGGCGGAAGGAAACGGGAACCAAGAAGCTATTTGATAAGTGGCAAGTATTTATAGAAACGCAATGTACAACAGCCAAAATAGCGGAAATTGTTAGGCCTTTCCAGTACACAAAGTGGTACTGCACACAGCTCTTGGCAGGCGTTTTAGGGAGGATGCAACTGTGAACCAGCTGGGGGAGAAAGGATGAGTGGAAACTCATTGATGATCTAGGTGGTGTTGGAGTTGGGGGAGTCATGTTTGTTTGGTCCATCTGAAGATCGACAATTATGCCATATTTTCTATGTTGGTGTGTTTATATGTTATGTTGAATTTAATTTAAAAGTTAATCCCATGACAGTTGAGTGCTGTGCACTCATGATGTAACTCTTACGTGAAATGTTTGTAAGAAAATGTGAAAACTGACAATAAAAAGGATATTTAAAAAAAAAAAAAAAGTAGTCCTGGAATCCGACGTAGTCCAACTACCGAACCTGTAAAAAAATACAAACACAAAAAACCCCATTAGTGACACACAAAAAAGCAAAACAATTATTATTCTTACCTTTCCTGGGTTCGTTACAGTTAACGAAGCAGTGACAGCTCTAAGCTGTCATTAGTTAGTTTACATCATGTGTCCCAGTTTATCCCCAAGTCATTGGCCTACTTTTAAAAGTAGGCCAATGAACTGAGGTAACTGTACACCACCTGATATAAACTAACCAATGACAGCTTAGAGCTGTCAATGCTTAGGCCTTATTCACATGAGCGTATTTCACATCCGTGTTACGCGCGTTAAAACAACGGACGTCACACGGACTTATGCAATTCAGTGGGGGCATTCAGACATTCAGTGATTCATGCAGCGTGTGTCCGCTGCGTGAAACTCACTGCATGTCCTATTCTTGTGCGTTTTTTTGGTGTTTTTCACGCACCAGATGCTAAAGAAATGATGAGGAAAAAATAAAACACCTTCAGTTTTTTTTGCTGACGTAAAAAACATGTGACGTATGGATGACATATGCGCGTAAAAAACGTTGATGCACACCATACACGGATGTCACACAGAATTGCAATGCGCGCAAAACGTTGCTTTTTTTTTACGTGCACAAAATGGTACACGCTCGTGTAAATTAGGCCATAGATTACTGATGTTTGTAAGGGGCGCAGGATCAAACCGAGATATGCCAGAGCATCGCCGCATCTCGGGCGTGTGCACCACTAAAAAAAAGCCTAGTGAAGGACTCCTTCAAATACAGAGGAGTCCCTACGCTAGGAGTTATTAGCCGTCATTCACCTACTTTCAAAAGTAGGTAAGTGTGGAACTAACTACAGGGGGGCTGTGTGTCGATTTCTACAAGGGGGCTGTGTGGTGATTTCTACAGGGGGGCTCTGTGGCGATTTCTAAAGGGGTCTGTGTGGCCATTTCTACAGGGGGCTGTGTGGTGCTATCTACAAAGGGGTGGTGCTATTTACAGGTGTGTGGCACTATCTACAGGGGCGCTGTATGACGCTATCTACAGTGGGGGCTGTTTGGCGCTATCTACAAGGGGTTGTGTGAGGCACTACCTACAGGGGGCTGTGTGGCGCTTTCTACAGCGGGCTGTGTTGCCCTATCTACAAGTGGGCTGGTGCTATCTCCAGGGTGGTGGCAATATCTACAGGGGATGTGTGGCACTATCTACAGGGGGTGTGTGGCACTATCTAAAGGGGGGCTGTGTAGCGCTATCTACAAACAGCCCTGTTTGGGGCTATCTACAAGGGGGTGTTTGTGGCACTATCTACAGGGGCTATGTGGCACTATCTTATATATGCTGCTTCCCATAGTATTTATGCTGCTTCCAATAGTATATATGTTGCGTCCCATAGCATAGATTCTACTGCCCACAGTCTATATGCTGCTTCACATGGTATATATGCTGCTTCCTACAGTTTATATTTTGCTACCCATAGTATGCTGATTCCCATAGTATATATGCTGCTTCCTATAGTATATATGCTGCTTCCCATGGTATATATGCTGCTTCCCATAGTATATATGATACTCCCCACAGAATATATGCTGTTTAACGTAGTATATATGCTGCTTCCCATAGTATATATGCTGCTTCCCAAAGTATATATGCTGCTTACTAAAGTTTATATGCTTCTCCACATACTATATATGCTGCTTCCCATAGTATATATTCTCCTTCCCATGCTATATATGCTGCTTCCCATAGTATATATGCTCCTTCCCATAGTATATATGCTACTCCCCACAATATATATGCTGCTTCCCATAGTTTATATTTTGCTTCACATAGTATCATATGCTACTTTCTTAAAATGTATGCTACCCCCATAGTATATTTGCTTCTTCCTATAGTATATATGCTGCTTCTAATGGTATATTTTCTGCTTCCCATAGTATGTAAACTGTTAGGAAACGTCTTTTCCTTTATGATCGCCATGACTACTAGTCTAGCTTCTGGGCGGTTCTGTTTTAACTTCCTGAGCCTATCCCACTTCTCTGTCTTTCTTCCTGTCAGGTCTAAGCGTGGAGTATTTATACCTGGCTTCCTCCGCTTTTTCTTTGCTTGTGAATTTCCTGTTTTTCCTGTGTTTGATCGGGCTACTGACTATCCCCTGTACCTTTTGGCTTTTGACTTCCTGGAACTGGACCTCGGCTTGTCTCTGGATTAACCTTTGCTTTCTTTCTGATCTAGGCTGGTTCTGACCTCTTCTATTCCTGACATCCCCTAGCTTTGTGATTTGGACTTTCTGTTTACCCTCGGGCTGTCTTGTTACCTGTTCTAGAATTGCCTGCATTGCACCTCTTATCCAACACAGACATCTGTTAAAGCAACCTGGCTTCTATGCAGAAAAAAATATCCTGCCTTGCGGTGGGCACTGGCAAAAACCATAGAGTAGCCTTAGATTCTGCTGATGAGAGTTGTGACGGATTTGCGGTTGCGGATTTACTTGCAGGCTTGTTCCAGACAGTTTCCAGCAGCCTTTGGGTAATCGCTCACCTAGCAATTCCATAAACTATCAATCTGGAAATCGCTCAATTAGTGGTTCCACAACATATACTGCAACCCATAGTATATATGCTACTTCCCATAGTATACATGCGGCTTCCCATAGTGTATATGTTGCTTCCCATAGTGTATATGTTGCTTCCCATAGTATATATGCTGCTTCTCATAGTGTATATGCTGCTCCCCATAGTCAGGGGCGTAGCTAGGGGGGCAGGCGGAACATGTGCCATTGGCGCAACTAGGATGCAGGCAAAGGGGGCCACCGCAGAGCAGCAATATCAAAACATCTGATCACCGCTGATAGGCCCTGATAGAGTCCCAGCGCAGGCTGGTGTGATGACGTCACTGGATTACGCCGGCCTACGCAAGGGTCCGGAATTCGCATGGAGCCGGAACAAGGCTAGGTAAGCTGTGTGGCACCATCTACAAGGGAGGGCTGTGTACAATCATCTACAAGGTGGCCTGTGTGGCACCATCTGCAGGGAGGCTACGTGGCACCATCTACAAGGGAGGGCTGTGTGGTATCATCTACAAGGGGGCTGTGTGGCACCATCTACAAGGGAGAGCTGTGTGCAATCATCTACAAGGGACCTGTGTGGCACCATCTGCAGGGAGGCTACATGGCACCATGTACAAGGGAAGGCAATGTGGCATCATCCTACAAGGGGGCTGTGTGGCACCATGTACAAGGGAGGGCTGTGTGGCATCATCTACAAGGGTTCTGTGTGGCACCATCTATAAGGGAAGTCTGTGTGGCATCATCTACAAGGGGGCTGTGTGGCACAATCTGCAGGGAGGCTATGTGGCTTTGTCTACAAGGGAGGGCTGTGTGCAATATCTACAAGGGGGGCTGTGTGTGGTGCTATCTGCAAGGGGAGGCTGTGTGTGACACTATCTACAAGGGGGGGCTGTGTGTGGCGCTATCTATAAGTGGGGTTGTGTGTGTCGCTATCTACAAGAGGTGGGCTGTGTGGCGCTATCTACAAGAGGGGGGCTGTGTGTGGCACTACACCGCGTTCCAAATTATTATGCAAATTTTATTTTTCGCTGATTTTCCTAAATAGTCGATGCAAATGACAGTCAGTATAATCTTCAAGCCATCAACCGTTGGATTATAATGCAAATTTTATTGAACAAATCTCCTAATGATAACAGATTTTTTTTTTTAGAAATAAAAAACTCAAAATGCACTGTTTCAAATTATTATGCACAACAGAGATCAAAACATTTTAAAGGTTGTAAAGAGTACTAAAATGGTAATTTGTTGAATTTGCAGCATCAGGAGGTCATATTTACAGAAATCAAAAGCTCTTTCAATCAAAAAAAACTTAACAAGCCAAGTTACATGTTAACATAGGATTGATATCACCTTCACAATTCTTGCATTCATTGAATTTGTGAGTATTTGGATAGTTTCTGCTTGAATATCTTGCAGGATGTCAGAATAACCTCCCAGGGCTTCTGTTTTGATGTGAACTGCCTCCCACCCTCATAGATATTTTGCTTAAGGATGCTCCAAATGTTCTCAATACGGTTGAGGTCAGGGGAACATGGGGGCCACACCATGAGTTTCTCGCCTTTTTTGCCCATAGCAGCCAATGACACAGAGGTATTCTTTGCAGCATGAGATGGTGCATTGTCATGCATGAAGATAATTTTGCTACGGAAGGCACGGTTCTTCTTTTTGTACCACGGAAGAAAGTGGTCAGTCATAAACTCTGCGTACTTTGCAGAGGTAATTTTCACACCGTGACTGACCCTAAAGGGGCCTACCAGCTCTCTCCCCATGATTCCAGCCCAAAACATCACTCCGCCACCTCCTTGCTGACGTCGCAGCCTTGTTGGGACATGGTGGCCATTCACCAACCACCCACTACTCCATCCATCTGGACCATCCAGGGTTGCACGGCACTCATCAGTAAACAACACGGTTTAACCCGTTAGTGACAGGCCCATAGTCTTTTTACGTCGGTCACTAACGGGCCTTATTCCGATGCCATAGACTTTTTACGTCGCGGCATCGGAATAAGTAAACAGAGCAGGGAGCTGTCAAATCTCCCTGCTCCCAGCTGTCAGATAAGATCGCCGAGTGTCTGTGTCTCCCATGGCAGCCGGGAGCCTTAAGAAAGGCCCTCAGGTCTGCCTGTAATGAATGCCTGCCAGACAGACAGTAATACACTGCAATACAAAAGTATTGCAGTGTATTATAATAGCGATCGGAGGATCGCATAGTGAAGTCCCCTAGTGGGACTAGTAAGAAAGTAAAAAAAAAAAGTTTAATAAAGTTAATTAAAAAAAAAATGTGAAAAAAAATGAAAAGCACACTTTTTCCCCTTTACTATTAAAAAAACAAAATAAAGTAAAAAAGTTACACATATTTGGTATCGGCGCGTCCGTAACGGCCCCGACTATAAAGCTATTACATTACTTAACCCGCACTGTGAACGCCGTAAAAAATTAAATAAAAAAACGACAGAAAAATTGCTGTTTTCTGTGATTAAAAAGTGATCAAAAAGTCGCATCTACTCCAAAATGGTACCAATGAAAACTACAAGTCTTCCCGCAAAAAAAAGCCCTCATACAACTGCATCGGCGAAAAACGTTACGGCTCTTCAAATATGGAGACACAAAAACAAATAATTTTGAAAAAAAAGCCTTTTTACTGTGTAAAAAAAGTAAAACATACAAAATCTATACACATTTGGTATTGTTGCAATCGTAACAACCCGCTGAATAAACTTCTTGTGTTATTTATACCACACGGTAAACGGCGTAGATTTAGGATGCAAAAAGGAGTGGCAAAATTTCAGATTTTTTCTACCCCCCCCCCAAAGAAAGTTAATAAAAGTTAATCAACAAATAATATGTACCTCAAAATGGTGTTATTAAAAAATACAACTTGTCCCGCAAAAAACAAGACCTTATACAGCTATGTCGACACAAAAATAAAAAAGTTATAGCTCTTGGAATGCGACGATGGAAAAACTTAGAAAATAGCTTGGTCATTAAGGTCTAAAATAGGCTGGTCATTAAGGGGTTAAAAATTAGTCTTCATGTATTTCTGAGCCCACTGCAACCGTTTCTGCTTGTGAGCATTGTTTAGGGGTGGCCGAATAATAGCTTTATGCAAACCTCTGGAGGATCCTACACCTTGAGGTTCGCGGGACTCAAGAGGCACCAGCGGCTTCAAATACCTGTTTGCTGCTTTGCAATGGCATTTTAGCAGCTGCTCTCCTAATCCTATTAATTTGTCTGGCAGAAACCTTCCTCATTATGCCTTTATCTGAACGAACCCGTCTGTGCTCTGAATCAGCCACAAATCTTTTCACAGTACGATGATCACGCTTACGTTTTCTTGAAATATCCAATTTTTTCATACCTTGTCCAATGTATTGCACTATTTCACGCTTTTCGGCAGCAGAGAGATCCTTTTTCTTTCCCATATTGCTTTAAACCTGTGGCCTGCTTAATAATGTGGAACGTCCTTCTTAAGTAGTTTTCCTTTGATTGGGCACACCTGGCAAACTAATTATCACAGGTGTCTGAGATTGATTACAATGATCCAAAGAGCTCTAAGACACACTACCATCCATGAGTTTAATTGAAAAACGAATAATTAAATGTCTATGACACTTAAATCCAATGTGCATAATAATTTGGAACACGGTGTATATATGCTGCTTCCCATAGTATATATATGCTGCTCCCCATATTATCATATGCTGCTGCACATACTTTAATTGCTGCTCCCCATAGTGTATATGCTGCTTCACATAGTATATACGTTTCACCCTATAGTATTACTGTAAATGCTGTTTTCCGTAGTTTATATTTTGTTTCCCTATGGTGTATTTGCTGCTTTCCTTAGTATTATATGCTGCTCTTCATAGTATATATGCAGCTATTATATGCTGCTCTCTGTAACGTCTATGGCCGCGGCCCGTTGTTCTGACTTACCCTCTGACGGCGTGAGCCATGGACATGTGAGTTCTCAGCGGCATCACCCTCCTGAGAGACGCTGGCACTCACTTCCTGGTTCAGAGACTGTCTCCCGCAGGGCGCGCTTGACCACGCGTGCACGGCCTTAAAGCGAAATCTGCAATCAGCCCAGAATGCTGCTGGACTATAAAAAGGGCTCTGCCCTTTTGATCATTGCCTGAGCGTTGTTGTATACCTAAAGTTTGTCTTGCAAATGGTCTCCTAGTGTCTTCCAGTTCCCAGTGTTACCCGTTCCTGCTGCCTGTACCCTGTATCCCGTGCCTCTGTGCCGTCTAGAGTTGAAGTCGAGTTGTGTCTTCCGCTGCATCTACTGTGTCACACCCTGCCGGGTGTCCGTCTACTGCCGGAGCCTTATCTTCAGCCTGAATTACCGCTACTGTCTACATTGCCTCAGGTACTCTTTCTGAACTATAGACTTTGTATTGTACCTGTTTGGCCAGCTGCTATGCCGCTACGCGGTACGGCCCAGTGGGACCACACCCCGCGCCGTGACAGTACGCTCAGGCCATGGACCCCGCTGGTCAATTCAAGGGCCTGTCACCCTCACAAGCCATGCAGGCAGAGCTGCAGGATCAACTTCTTGTGGCAGTAGACTCCATGGCACAACAGCTAGGGGCGCTAGCTGCTTCCTCCTCTGCTCCTGTACAATCTCCTCCAATTGATCCTTCTGGTACACCTCCTGGCAGCTCCGGTTCTGATCCTCGGTTCTTGCTGCCGTTGCCACCTCGTTTTCATGGAGACGCAAGTAAGTGCATGGGATTTATTAACCAGCATTTCCTTTGGACAGAGCCAGGATCGCCTTCATTATTTCATTACTTTCCGGCAAAGCCCTGGCATGGGCGAACCCAATCTGGGAACGACAGGGACCCGGGACCCGAGACTTTGAGGGGTTCGTGCGGTTATTCCGTACGGTGTTCGAGGAGCCTAGACGAGTCTCGTTGGCAGCCACTGCTATGCTGAACCTTCGCCAGGAGGACGCCTCTGTGGGCGAATACACCATCCAGTTCCGGACCCTGGCAGGAGAACTGTCCTGGAACAATGAGGTGTTGGTAGCTTCCTTCTGGCATAGCCTTTTGCCCAAGATCAAGGACGAACTTGCTGTTCGGGATCTACCATCTATCTTGGACGACCTGATTCTACTTGCTACTCGAGTGGACATAAGGCTCAGAGAGAGATCTCAAGAAGTTCGACAAGAGAGACGGCCTCCTAGACTGGCGCCCAACTTCCAGCAACCCCTCTTGCCTTCTTCTACTGCTCCACCCGAGGTTTCGATGCAGTTGGATAGGCTTAAACTGTCAGTTCAGGAAAAACAGCACACTTCTGGACTTTATTGCGGCCTTGCTGGCCATGTCGTGCGTCTGTGTCCTCAGAAGCCAAAAAAACCCCAACGCCTAGGATTGGTTGGAGAGACAACCCTGGGCGATACAGCATTTAATAGAGAACTCTCCTCCAAACTGTTCATGCCTGTGACCATCGTCACTGGCGAGAAGCCCCACCCGGTCTCTGCCTACCTGATCTCTGGCTCTGCAGCCAATTTCATCTGCCAAGACCTTGTGGATCTTCTTCACTTGCCCACTGTTCTGCTGGAAAGGCTGTTGATCGTTGCCTCGGTAGATGGACTTCTGCTGCCTGACCCAATTTTGTCTGTGACCAAGCTGTTGAGGCTTCAAGTGGGAGCTCTTCACTCTGAGCTCATCTCCCTGTTTGTCCTGCCCAAGGCCGTCAACCCCGTGTTGCTGGGTTTGCCTTGGCTCTGTCTACACGCCCCTGTCCTGGATTGGAACTCCGGAGAAGTTCTTCAGTGGGGTCCCAAGTGCCTCAACCGCTGTCTGGGGCATTTCGATCCACCTCAGTCTCCTCCGCATCAGTCATTGGCAGGTTTGCCTCCTTGCTACTCCCTGTTCTCAGATGTCTTCAACAAGAAGGAAGCAGAGACGTTGCCACCACATCGGGCATATGATTGTCCTATCGACTTGATTCCTGATTCTTCTCTTCCTCGCGGTAGAGTATACCCTCTCTCCTTACCTGAAACCCAGTCTATGTCGGCCTACATAAAGGAAAATCTGGAGATGGGCTTCATACGTAAATCCTCATCCCTGGCCGGAGCCGGGTTTTTCTTTGTCAAGAAAAAAGATGGATCCCTCCGACCCTGCATTGACTACCGGGGTCTCAACCAAATCATGGTGAAGAACAGATAGATACCCACTGCCTTTGATTTATGAACTGTTTGATCGCATATGGGGGGCATTTTTTTTTCTAAACTGGACCTGCTGGGGGCCTACAATCTAATCTGGATTCGTCAGGGTGACGAGTGGAAGACTGCATTTAATACACGTGATGGGCACTACAAATACCTGGTCATGCCCGTCGGCCTGATTAACGCCCCCGCGGTGTTTCAAGAATTTGTCAATTACATTTTTCGTGATCTCCTCTGTCTGTGTTGTGGTGTATCTCGATGACATTTTGATTTTTCCCCCAGATCCTGTAACTCATCAGAGACATGTCCGCCAGTTATTGCTTCGATTAATGGAGAATCATCTTTATGCCAAGCTGGAGAAGTCGTGTTTGAAAAAAAGTCTCTACCCTTCCTGGGCTATATCATCTCCGACAAGGGCCTCAAAATGGAGCCTGAGAAGGTAAAGTCTGTCCTGGAATGGCTACGCCCCCAAGGCTTTAGGGCCATACAACACTTCCTGGAATTCGCCAACTTCTACCGGCTGTTCATTCCCAACTTCTCTTCACTGACAGCTCCCATCTCTACCCTCACCAAAAAGGGCATGAATGCCAAGGTTTGGACTCCGGAAGCAGAAACCACATTCAAAACCTTAAAACAGGCCTTCACGCCAGTCTCTATTCTTCATCACCCTGATGTATCCCTACAGTTTACGTTAGAGGTGGACGCTTCCTCTGTTGGTGCTGGTGCACTTTTGTTCCAGAGAGGTTCGAAAGGCGAAACTGTGGTATTTGGCTTCTATTCTAAGCTGTTTTCTCCCGCAGAGCGCAACTACTCGATTGGGGATCGGGAGTTACTGGCCATCAAGCTGGCCCTGCAGGTGTGGTGACACCTACTAGAAGGCGCAGCTCATCCTATCCTGGTCTTCATGGACCACAAGAACCTGACCTATCTTCAGACAGCTCAACGGCTGAATCCTAGTCAAGCCAAGTGTTCGCTGTTCTTTGCTCGGTTCCGGATGGAACTCCACTACTGATCTGCCGACAAGAATGTGAGGGCCGATGCCTTGTCTAGGTCGTTTGAGACAGAGGACACTGTGGAGTCCCCACAGAATATTATTGATCCTTCCTGCATCTTCTCTATTAACCCTCTGCAATTTATAGATATTCCTACGGGTAGGACTTTTGTACGTCTGGCAGACAGAGGAAGAATCCTTCGCTGGGGTCACAGTTCCAAGCTGGCTGGTCACGCGGGTGCCTGTAAGACCCGAGACCTAATTGCCCATCAGTTCTGGTGGCCCACGCTGCCCAAAGATGTCATGGACTTTGTCTCCTCCTGTACGATATGCGCAGCAAATAAAGTTGCCCACTCCAGACCAGCTGGTCTACTCCAACCACTGCCTGTGCCCGATGCCGTCTGGCAACATATTGCAATTGACCTTGTCAAAGATCTGCCTCTCTCTGCTGGATGCAGTGTGGTCTGGGTGGTGTTGGATCGATTTTCCAAAATGGCTAATTTTGTTCCCCTGACTGGCCTGCCTTCTGATGCTCTACTGGCCGATCTCTTCGTTCAACACATCTTCCGTCTGCACGGCTTTCCTATGCATATTGTCTTGGATCGAGGGGTCCAGTTCACCTCGAAGTTCTGGAGAGCACTCTGCGGTCTCCTCGGTGTAAAGTTGGACTTCTCCTCGGCCTACCATCCCCAGTCCAATGGTCAAGTCGAGAGGGTTAACCAGATTATGGAGAACTATCTGCGGCACTTTGTCTCCAGGCGGCATGATGACTGGGTGCAGCTGCTCCTATACTAACCATACTAGTGAGTCCACCACCTCCAGTCCATTCTTCATCTTCTACGGCCAACATCCTCGAATACCTCTTCCTGACTCTACTATGTCCCAGGTGCCTGCAGCTGACTCTACCGTCAGAGACTTTCTGCAGATATGGCAACAGACCCGATCTTCTATGCTGCTGGCTGTGGATCTTCCAGGAATATCCGGCTGAGGGTGCCGTCTTGCAAATTTGCTCCCAGGTTCCTCGGACCCTTCGAGATTCTGCTACAAATTAACCCTGTGTCTTACAAGCTTCGGCTGCCTCCTACCCTCAAGGTCCCTAACTCCTTCCATGTCTCCCTGCTGAAGCCCGTGGTCCTGAACCGCTTCTACAGGACTCCTAGTTCCGCAGTGGCTCCTGGAGGCTCGTCAGGGACTTTCAAGTAAGGGATATCCTGGCCACCAAGAAAGTGGGAAGAAGGACGTTTTATATGGTGGATTGGAGGGGATTTGGTCCAGAAGAGAGGTGTTGGGTGCCAGAGCAGAACATCGATGCCCCTTTCCTCGTGAAGAAGTTTCTCTCCCGCTCTGGTCCCAAGAAGAGGGGGCGTAAGAGGGGGGATACTGTAACGTCTATGGCCGCGGCCCGTCGTTCTGACTTACCCTCTGACGGCCGCGGCCATGGACGTGTGAGTTCTCGGCGGCATCTCCCTCCTGAGAGACGCCGGCACTCACTTCCTGGTTCAGTTACAAGGTTCGGATAGCACTAGGTAATGGTGTGGGTGCATGAGTAGGGGCCCAACCCAATCCAGTTGAGAAACGAAGTACTATGCACACCAATATGGAATTATTTATCCAAGTAAATAATTTATTTATTCGTAGCCAGTGACAGTGCGTGCGACGTTTCGGTCAAAACCTTGACCTTCCTCAGGCACTTTAGTCAATGCTGGTCCTGCGTGGCTGGCGCTGTAAGATTGGTGGGTAACCGCTGTGTGAGGCGCCTCACACAGCGGTTACCCGCCAATCTTACAGCGCCAGCCACGCAGGACCAGCATTCACTAAAGTGCCTGAGGAAGGTCAAGGTTTTGACCGAAACATCGCACGCACTGTCACTGGCTACAAATAAATAAATTATTTACTTGGATAAATAATTCCATATTGGTGTGCATAGTACCTCACTTCCTGGTTTAGAGACTGTCTCCTGCAGGGCACGCGCAGACGCGCGTACACGGCCTTAAAGGGCCTTTGCGCGCACAATTGCAGGAAATCTGCAATCAGCCCAGAATGCTGCTGGACTATAAAAAGGGCTCTGCCATTTTGATCATTGCCTGAACGTTGTTGTCTATCTAAAGTTCGTCTTGCAAATGGTCTTTTAGTGTCTTCCAGTTCCCAGTGTTACCCGTTCCTGCTGCCTGTACCCTGTATCCCATGCTACCGTGTCTCTGTGCTGTCTATAGTTGAAGTCGAATTGTGTCTTCCGCTGCATCTACCATGTCACACCCCGCTGGGTGTCCGTCTACTGCGGAGCCTTATCTTCAGCCTGTATCACCGCTACTGTCTACATTGCCTCAGGTACCCTTTCTGGACTATAGACTTTGTATTGTACCTGTTTGGCCAGCTGCTATCCCGCTACGCGGTACGGCCCAGTGGATCCACACCACGCGCCTTGACACTCTCCATAGTATTATATGCTGCTCTTCATAGTATACATGCTGCTCTCCGTAGTATTATATGCTGCTCTCCATAGTATTATATGCTGCTCTCCATAGTATTATATGCTGCTCTCCATAGTATTATATGCTGCTCTCCATAGTATTATATGCTGCTCTTCATAGTATATATGCTGCTCTCCATAGTATATATGCTGCACTCCATAGTATATATGCTGCTCTTCATAGTATATATGCTGCTCCCCATAGTATTATATGCTGCTTCCCATAGTGTATATATATATATATATATATATATGCGGCTTCCCATAGTATATATGCGGCTTCCCATAGTATATATGTGGCTGCCCATAGTCTATATGCTGCTTCCCATAGTCTATATGCTGCTTCCTATAGTATACACCGTGTTCCAAATTATTATTTACATTGGACTTAAGTGTCATAAACATTTAATTATTCGTTTTTCAATTAAACTCATGGATGGTATTGTGTCTTAGGGCTCTTTGAATCATTGTAATCAATCTCAGACATCTGTGATAATTAGTTTGCCAGGTGTGCCAAATCAAAGGAAAACTACTTAAAGAGGCTCTGTCACCAGATTTTGCAACCCCTATCTGCTATTGCAGCAGATCGGCGCTGCTATGTAGATTACAGTAACGTTTTTATTTTTAAAAAACGAGCATTTTTGGCCAAGTTATGACCATTTTTGTATTTATGCAAATGAGGCTTGCAAAAGTCCAACTGGGCGTGTTGAAAAGTAAAAGTACAACTGGGTGTGTATTATGTGCGTACATCGGGGCGTGTTTACTTCTTTTACTAGCTGGGCGTTCTGACGAGAAGTATCATCCACTTCTCTTCAGAACGCCCGGCTTCTGGCAGATCACGCTGTGACGTCACTCACAGGTCCTGCATCGTGTCAGACGAGCGAGGACACATCGGCACCAGAGGCTACAGATGATTCTGCAGCAGCATCGGCGTTTGCAGGTAATTCGATGTAGCTACTTACCTGCAAACGCCGATGCTGCTGCAGAATCAACTGTAGCCTCTGGTGCCGATGTGTCCTCGTTCGTCTGACACGATGCAGGACCTGGAGCGTGATCTGCCAGAAGCTGGGCGTTCTGAAGAGAAGTGGATGATACTTCTCGTCAGAACGCCCAGCTAGTAAAAGAAGTAAACACGCCCCGATGTACGCACATAATACACGCCCAGTTGTACTTTTACTTTTCAACACGCCCAGTTGTACTTTTGCAAGCCTCATTTGCATAAATACAAAAATGGTCATAACTTGGCCAAAAATGCTCGTTTTTAAAAAATAAAAACGTTACTGTAATCTACATTGCAGCGCCTATCTGCTGCAATAGCAGATAGGGGTTGCAAAATCTGGTGACAGAGCCTCTTTAAGAAGGACGTTCCACATTATTAAGCAGGCCACTGGTTTCCAGCAATATGGGAAAGAAAAAGGATCTCTCTGCTGCCGAAAAGCGTGAAATAGTGCAATACCTTGTACAAGGTATGAAAACATTGGATATTTCAAGAAAACTTAAGCGTGATCATTGTACTGTGAAAAGATTTGTGGCTGATTCAGATCACAGACGGGTTCGTTCAGATAAAGGCATACTGAGGAAAGTTTCTGCCAGACAAATTAATAGGATTAGGAGAGCAGCTTCTAAAATGCCATTGCAAAGCAGCAAACATGTATTTGAAGCCGCTGGTGCCTCTGGAGTCCCGTGAACCTCAAGGTGTAGGATCCTCCAGAGGTTTGCAAGTGTGCATAAAGATATTATTCGGCCAAGTGGTTTGTATATTAAGTGGAGTTCCAAAAACCGGAGTTCAAAAGAGGAGTTAAAGCCCAAGTAAGTGCTCTTCTACTTCTTTATCTTTTTGCTTAACACCTGTTCGCTGTTTTTTGTAACTGGGATAATGGACAGCAAGATTGAAGGTTTTCTTCAGTGCACAGTTTGCCATATGTATGCACGACTGGAGCCGGAGTTCCAGGGTGAATATCTCTGTGGCAGATGTGAGCATATTGTTCACCTGGAAGCTCGTATTAGAGATCTGGAGGAGCAGAATGCAACACTGAGGAGGATAGACAATTTTGAACGGAGCTTGCTGCTCACAGAGCATGCAGTTAGTGGGTTACAACTGGAGGGTGAAGACATGGGTGAGCAGGATCAGGTAAGTAGCTGGGTTAATGTAGTTAGGGGCAGTAGAAAGGGGTCAAAGACAAGGAAGGCCGATCCGGTTTCTGACATTCCAGGCAAAATTGCCAAGTTGGGTGATGATGCGAGGGTGTCAGTCTCAGAAATGGCAGCCCTAGTGGATACTGATCTCCCTAACAGCCGGGAGAACAGCCCAGCTAGTAGTCGGCGGGATGGTAATGCAGGTAAGCCAAGACAATTGATAGTCGTAGGGGATTCTATAATCAGGAAGACGGATAGAATTATTTGTCGCCAAGACCACCTCAACCGAATGGTTTGCTGTCTCCCTGGTGCCAGGGTTCGGCATGTGGTGGAACGGGTGGACAAATTGCTGTCAGGGGCTGGTGATGATCCAGCTGTCGTGGTCCATGTCGGTACCAACGACAGAATAAATGGTAGGTGGAGGAGCCTTAAGAATAATTTTAAAGAACTAGGCTACAAGCTGAAGGGAAGGACCTCCAAGGTTGTATTCTCAGGAATACTGCCTGTGCCATGCGCATCACAGGAAAGACAGCGGGAGCTTAGGGAGTTAAATGCATGGCTGAAGTCTTGGTGTAGAGGAGAAGGATTTGGGTTCCTAGAGCACTGGGCTGACTTTTCATTGGGGTACAAACTGTATTCTGCAGATGATTTGCACCTAAATGGAAGGGGGTCCACTGTGCTGGGGGAGAGAATTCTAGCTGGGGTGGCGGAGTATTTAAACTAGGGCTGAGGAGGGAGGTCAATGTAGAAAAAAAAGGGGTAGCCAGGTTAGAGAGGGGTCAGACTATATTGGTGGGGGGAGAAACAGAATGTGGGGAGAGGACTAGACAACAAGATAAGGAGATCCTTTCGTTACAAAACATCAGTGTAAATAAAAAGGACCGATTAATGTCAAATCACATTTCTGATAATAAAAGTGAAAAACTGACAGGCAAGTTAAAGTGTATGTTCACAAATGCCAGAAGTCTAGCAAGCAAAATGGGGGAGCTGGAGGCCTTGATACTGGAAGAAAATATAGATATAGTTGGTGTTGCTGAAACATGGCTGGACTCTTCACATGACTGGGCTGTAAATCTACAGGGTTTTACACTTTTTCGTAAAGACAGGACAAATAGGAAAGGTGGTGGTGTATGTCTGTATGTGAGAAGTGATATGAAGGCGAGTGTGAAAGAGACAATAGTGGGTGAAGACTGTGAGGAGGTTGAAACCTTGTGGGTGGAACTAGAAAGGGAGGTAAACACTGAAAAAATTACTTTTGGTGTAATCTATAGACCCCCCAATATAACTGAGGAGATGGAAGTTCAGCTATATAAACAGATGGAGCGGGCTGCACAGGCGGGTACTGTAGTGATAATGGGAGATTTTAATTTCCGGGATATTAATTGGTGTCATGGTTCGGCTTCAACTGCAAAGGGGAGACATTTCCTCAACCTGTTGCAGGAAAATTTTATGGGCCAGTTTGTGGAAGACCCGACTAGAGGTGAAGCTCTGTTGGATCTGGTCATTTCTAATAATGCAGATCTTGTTGGGAATGTCAATGTTTGTGAAAACCTCGGTAACAGTGATCACAATATAGTTACATTTTACCTATACTGTAAAAAACAAACGCAGGCTGGGAGGGCAAAAACATTTAATTTTAAGAAAGCCAATTTCCCCAGGATGAGGGCTGCAATTCAGGATATGGACTGGGTAGAACTAATGTCAAATAATGGAACAAATGATAAATGGGAGATTTTCAAATCTACTTTGAGTTATTATAGTGCAAAATTTATTCCTACAGGTAATAAGTATAAACGACTCAAATTAAACCCCACATGGCTTACACCTTCTGTGAAAGGGGCAATACATGACAAAAAAAGGGCATTTAAAAAATACAAATCTGAGGGTACAGCTGTAGCCTTTGTAAAATATAAAGAGCTTAATAAAATCTGTAAAAATGTAATAAAATTAGCAAAAATACAAAATGAAAGGCAGGTGGCCAAGGATAGTAAAACAAATCCCCAAAAATTCTTCAAGCATATAAATGCAAAAAAGCCCAGGTCTGAACATGTAGGACCCCTAGATAATGGTAATGGGGAGTTGATCACAGGGGATCAAGAGAAGGCAGAGTTACTAAATGGGTTCTTTAGCTCTGTATATACAACAGAAGAAAGAGCAGCTGATGTAGCCGGTGCCAGTGCTGTTAATATATCAGTTGATATACTGAATTGGATGAATGTAGAGATGGTCCAAGCTAAATTAAATAAAATAAATGTGCACAAGGCTCCGGGACCAGATGGGTTACACCCTAGAATTCTTAAAGAGCTTAGTTCAGTTATTTCTGTCCCCCTTTTCATAATATTCAGAGAATCTCTAGTGACTGGTATAGTGCCAAGGGACTGGCGCAGGGCAAATGTGGTGCCTATTTTCAAAAAGGGCTCTAGGTCTTCCCCGGGTAATTATAGACCAGTAAGCTTAACATCCATCGTGGGGAAAATGTTTGAGGGGCTATTGAGGGACTATATACAGGATTATGTGACAATAAATAGCATTATAAGTGACAGCCAGCACGGTTTTACTAAGGACAGAAGTTGTCAAACTAACCTAATCTGTTTTTATGAAGAGGTGAGCAGAAGTCTAGACAGAGGGGTCGCTGTGGATTTAGTGTTTTTGGACTTTGCAAAGGCATTTGACACTGTCCCCCATAGACGCCTAATGGGTAAATTAAGGACTATAGGTTTAGAAAATATAGTTTGTAATTGGATTGAGAATTGGCTCAAGGACCGTATCCAGAGAGTTGTGGTCAATGATTCCTTCTCTGAATGGTCACCGGTTATAAGTGGTGTACCCCAGGGTTCAGTGCTGGGACCACTATTATTCAACTTATTTATTAATGATATAGAGGATGGGATTAATAGCACTATTTCTATTTTTGCAGATGACACCAAGCTATGCAATATAGTTCAGACTATGGAAGATGTTCATGAATTACAGGCAGATTTAAACAAACTAAGTGTTTGGGCGTCCACTTGGCAAATGAAGTTTAATGTAGATAAATGTAAAGTTATGCATCTGGGTACCAACAACCTGCATGCATCATATGTCCTAGGGGGCGCTACACTGGCGGATTCACTTGTTGAGAAGGATCTGGGTGTACTTGTAAATCATAAACTCAATAACAGCATGCAGTGTCAATCAGCTGCTTCAAAGGCCAGCAGGATATTGTCGTGTATTAAAAGAGGCATGGACTCGCGGGACAGGGATGTAATATTACCACTTTACAAAGCATTAGTGAGGCCTCATCTAGAATATGCAGTTCAGTTCTGGGCTCCAGTTCATAGAAAGGATGCCCTGGAGTTGGAAAAAATACAAAGAAGAGCAACGAAGCTAATAAGGGGCATGGAGAATTTAAGTTATGAGGAAAGATTGAAAGAATTAAACCTATTTAGCCTTGAAAAAAGACGACTAAGGGGGGACATGATTAACTTATATAAATATATTAATGGCACATACAAAAAATATGGTGATATCCTGTTCCTTGTAAAACCCGCTCAAAAAACAAGGGGGCACTCCCTCCGTCTGGAGAAAAAAAGGTTCAAGCTGCAGAGGCGACAAAGCTTCTTTACAGTAAGAACGGTGAATTTATGGAATAGCCTACCGCAGGAGCTGGTCACAGCAGGGACAGTAGGTGGCTTTAAAAAAGGGTTAGATAATTTCCTAGAACAAAAAAATATTAGCTCCTATGGGTAGAAATTTTTCCTTCCCTTTTCCCTTCCCTTGGTTGAACTTGATGGACATGTGTCTTTTTTCAGCCGTACTAACTATGTAACTATGTAACTATGTAACCCCTAAACAATGCTCACAAGCAGAAACGGTTGCAGTGGGCTCAGAAATACATGAAGACTAATTTTCAAACCGTATTTTTTACTGATGAGTGCCGTGCAACCCTGGATGGTCCAGATGGATAGAGTAGTGGATGGTTGGTGAATGGCCACCATGTCCCAATAAGGCTGCGATGTCAGCAAGGAGGTGGCGGAGTCATGTTTTGGGCTGGAATCATGGGGAGAGTGCTGGTAGGCCCTTTTAGGGTCCCTGACGGTGTGAAAATGACCTCTGCAAAGTACAGTAGAGTTTATGACTGACCACTTTCTTCCGTGGTACAAAAAGAAGAACCGTGCCTTCCGTAGCTAAATTATCTTCATGCATGACAATGCACCATCTCATGCTGCAAAGAATACCTCTGTGTCATTGGCTGCTATGTGCATAAAAGGAGAGAAACTCATGGTGTGGTCCCCATGTTTCCCTGACCTCAACCCTATTGGGAACCTTTGGAGCATCCTCAAGCAAAATATCTATGAGGGTGGGAGGCAATTCACATCAAAACAGAAGCTCTGGGATGTTATTCTGACATCCTGCAAGATATTCAAGCAGAAACTGTCCAAATACTCACAAATTTAATGGATGCAAGAATTGTGAAGGTGATATCAAAATAGGGGTCCTATGTTAACATGTAACTTGGCCTGTTAAGTTTTTTTTGATTGAAAGAGCTTTTGATTTCTGTAAATATGACCTCCTGATGCTGCAAATTCAACAAATTACTATTTTAGTTCTCTTTACAACCTTTAAAATGTTTTGATCTCTGTTGTGCATAATAATTTGAAATTTTGAGTTTTTTACTTCTAAAAAAAAATCTGTTATCATTAGGAGATGTGTTCAATAAAATTTGCATTATACTCCAAAGGTTGATGGCTTGAAGATTATACTGACTGTCATTTGCATCGACTATTTAGGAAAATCAGCGAAAAGTAACATTTGCATAATAATTTGGTAGTGTATATGCTGCTTCACATAGTATCTATGTTTCTCCCTATAGTATTACTATAAATGCTGTTTTCCGTAGTTTGTATGCTGCTGCCCTATGGTGTATTTGCTGCTTTCCTTAGTATTATATGCTGCTCTTCATAGTATATATGCTGCTCTCTATATTATTATATTCTGCTCTCCATAGTATTATTGTAACGGCTGCCGCGCCGTTCCCCAACTTCCCCACGGCCTCTGCTCCGGTTCCTGCGCCCTCCATTCCCTCGTGCTCATCCCGAGCTCCACTTACCAGATCCGGACGCTCTGCTGGCCCTGGGCAGCGTCAGGTAAGTGCATCCCTTACCTCCCTCCGCGGCCGTCACCCTCGATGTGCGGCTGCAGCCACTAGAGGACGCGCGCACTGACTCGGTCTTTCTTAAAGGGCCAGCGCGCGCCTTAATTCAAAGACTTCCTGTTTAAGGATCCTCCTTCCTCTAATCCATGCTTGTTAAACCAAGTTTGCCGTGAGCTTCCCTGTAACCTGGTTCTCTGTTTCCATCCCTTCTGCCTTTGTCTAGATTTCCCATTGTAACCTCTGCCTGAACTTGACTATCCTTGCCTGCCGCCTGCCTTGACCCATTGCTATCCATACCCGTTACGACGTCTGCTGTCTGTCCTGACTTCTGGCCTCACCATCTGACCGCCTCTAAACCCGCTGTGCCAAGCGTTGCCCTTGGTTCCAAGCACCCTCTCCCAGACGACACAGAGGATCCACAACCAAACCGGTGAGAACCGTTATAATTATATGCTGCTCTTCATAGTATATATGCTGCTCTCCATAGTATTTTATGCTGCTTCCCATAGTATAGATGCTGCTTCCCATAGTATAGATGCTGCTTCCCATAGTATATATGCTGCTTCCTATAGTATATATGCTGCTTCCTATAGTATATATATGGTGCTCTTCATAGTCTATATGCTGCTTCCTTTAGTATATATGCTGCTCTTCATAGTATATATGCTGCTCTCCATAGTATTTTATGCTGCTTCCCATAGTATAGATGCTGCTTCCCATAGTATAGATGCTGCTTCCCATAGTATATATGCTGCTTCCCATAGTCTATATGCTGCTTCCTATAGTATATATATGGTGCTCTTCATAGTCTATATGCTGCTTCCTTTAGTATATATGCTGCTCTTCATAGTATATATGCTGCTCTCCATAGTATTATATGCTGCTCTTCATAGTATACATGCTGCTCTCCATAGTATACATGCTGCTCTCCATAGTATTATATGTTGCTTCCCATAGTATGTATGCGGCTTCCCATAGTATGTATGCGGCTTCCCATAGTATATATGTGGCTGCCCATAGTCTATATGCTGCTTTCCATAGTCTATATGCTGCTTCCTATAGTATATATGCTGCGCAGCATAGTCTATATACTGCTCCCCATAGTGTATATTCTGCTTCCCATATTATATATTCTGAGCTTCCTAGTATATATGATGCTTTCTATAGTATATATGTTGCTCTTCATAGTATATATGCTGCTCTTCATAGTATATATGCTGCTCTTCATAGTGTATATACTGCTTCCTGTAGTTTATATGCTGCTCCCACGGTATATATGCTGCTTTCTATAGTATTATATGCAGCTCTTCATAGTATATATGCTGCCCCCCATAGTATATATGCTGCTCTTCATAGTATACTGTATATACTGCTCTTCATAGTATATATACTGCTTTCCGTAGTTTATATGCTGCTCTTCATAGTATATATGCTGCTCCCATAGTATATATGCTGCTCTTCATAGTATATATACTGCTCTTCATAGTATATATGCTGCTCCCATAGTATATATGCTGCTCTTCATAGTATATATACTGCTCTTCATAGTATTATATGCTGCTCCCATAGTATATATGCTGCTCTTCATAGTATATATACATCTCCTCATAGTATATATGCTGCTCTTCATAGTATATATGCTGCTCCCATGGTATATATGCTGCTTTCCATAGTATTATATGCTGCTCTTCATAGTATATATGCTGCCCCCCATAGTATATATGCTGCTCTTCATAGTATATATGCTGCTCCCATAGTATATATGCTGCTCTTCATAGTATATATGCTGCTCCCATGGTATATATGCTGCTTTCCGTAGTTTATATGCTGCTCTTCATAGTATATATGCTGCTCCCATGGTATATATGCTGCTTTCCATAGTATTATATGCTGCTCTTCATAGTATATATGCTGCTCCCATAGTATATATGCTGCTCTTCATAGTATATATACTGCTCTTCATAGTATATATGCTGATCCCCGTAGTATATATGAGAATAGATGAGAATGTCATCCAGTTAGACCAGAACAAATTGCTAAAAATCATCCCGGAAGAGGTTGTTTTCAGACTGCTGAAATCTGGCGAGGGCAGTGCATCGCCCAAAGACATGACAACATCCTCATAATGCCCGTCCCGAGTGGTAAATACCGCGTACTACTCATCTCATTCCTTGATTTAGATCAAGTTATAAGCTCATTAATCCATCTTAGTAAAGATAGAGGCCCCTTGATACTGGCAAATACCTTGGAGATAAGCGGAAGCCGGCAGTCGTTTTTCATAGTGATCTTATTTAGACCAGAATACTGAAGTCATGGACTCATGGATGATGATTTGTAACCGGATACGGCCGTCCACCGCGAATAGAGAGCCACCAATAGGGGGCATGTTCTGTAACTTCTCCTTTTAAGCTCTCTCTCCAGATATTGAGGCTGTTAGGACAAGCTGCGTGTTGCGGTTTTTAGTAGGTTGAGCAATGATTTCCCAATTTCTGTATCAATTCCTCACAGTTTTCAAGACCTCTGCTTGCCATCATTGAATATGAACCTTCAATGTTTGATTTTAATTGCAGTAGCGGTAAGCAATGAACGTTTCTATTGAATGACGGCAAGCAGAAATGTAAAAAAATATGAAGTTGATACAGAAAGTATGTTTTTTATTCTACGGATATTTGATGAAACTGGAACATTCCTTTTTATCATTGTCTAATGTTCTGATCCAGCTGACAAAGAATATAGATTTTTTTAATACAGTCGAAAAAGGACACCACACAGTTCAGTGTCATAGGGGAATCAGCGCACACAAAAAATACAAGTATTATCTAAGCTTAAAGGAGAAGTAGCCAAGAGCTGGCAGGACCACAGATGCTAAACCTGGAAAATTTAATATTGCACCAACCCCCCCCACCCCCGGTGTTTTTAGGACATGGATAGTATACCCATCCTCAGATAGGACAGGGTCCCAACAGTCACAACACAGAGCCCAGAGCATCCACCAATTCCTCCATCAATGGCGAAACGAGTTGCAGCCAATGCCTAGCAATAACTTTACAGGTGTGATAGAGTATTTTAGCAATGGCTAGCTACCACATAACATCAGCAGGGATCTCTCCCACATATCCCAGTAAACCTGTCAGTGGGGTATTAGGTAAACATGTCCCATATTCTGTGTTGTCCAAATGGTTTTTACAGGTAAATCTCTGTTACCTGCAAAATATTTTCTCCACCAAGAATGAGTCAGATGATCCCGAGCCTTCACTCTCTGTTATGGTGTTGATGTTTTACAAGGCTTTTAAATAAGTTGAAAAACATCTAATAATATGAAGCGTAGTTCAATGGTGACATTAATGCGGCAGGAAGTAGCTAGCTTTTCCTCCTGCCTGGAATTTTGTAGGTATTAATATAGCTGGCAATGGTATTGAGGCAATGACTGTGGCTGGGAGTATTTATGAAAGCACTAGTGGGCTTCCTACGTACACCTCTGACACCTACAATTGCCTATACAAAAAATACACAATCACAATCTATAAAGTACAAAATAAAATAAAAAAACTTTTGAGTAGAAATGTTATACAAATTTACAATTCATGATTTAATAAAATATAATCCGACTATAATACATATAAATGAACACAATCCCTGGGAAGAATGTGATGTGGGGTGAATGTAAGAGAGAATGACTCCTTAAAGGGTTTTGCATAATTTAAAAAATTCTGCATTTGGGCTCAAACTAGAAAAAATACCAGGCTGTGTAATATACTTAGAGATTCCACTCCAGCCCTCGCGTCTAGTGTGCTCCCCAGCGTTCCTGTTGCACCTCTGTGCTGACCGGACATGATCATCAGGTAACCGCAGGGGAAAGTCCAACACAGATCTCCAGATTAGAAAATCTCCAGCGATAAATACACAAGATAATTTTGCCTTGATTCCTGTCATGACCCCGCAGGACGCCAGGTTTGCTTACCTCCTGATGGCCGCAGCCATGGATCAGTGAGTGCTGGTCCCCGTCTCCTCCTCAGGAGATCCCAGCGCTCACTTCCGCTTCACTCTGCTGTGTCCCGTAGGGTGCCTGAATTAAAGACCAAATTAGCCCATGAGCACACTAAACTATAAGAAGGGCTCTGCCCCTTCCTGCATTGCCTGAGCGTTTTTGTCGTTACCCTAGTTGGTCTCTGCAAATGGTCTCCTAAGTATCTTCCAGTTCCAAGTGTTCCCGTTCCTGCTACCTGTATCCCGAGTTATCCTGCTTCAAGCTCCGTATTGAGTTGGAGTCATGCTGCGCTGAGTACTATGCCTGTCCTGCTACACCACGCCTGGTGTCTGCCTGCTGCCTAAGTCCCATCCGAGCCTATCTTCCTACTGTCTGAAGCTACCATAGGTACACCTATACAAACTATAGACTTTGACCTGTGTCCTGTTGGCCAACTGCCATACCGTTAAGGCGGTACGGCCTAGTGGGTCCACGCACCCAACGTGACAATTCCGACAAGTGAACCGATACTTAGGAAAGGGGAATATATTAAAAAAGATATTTACATTGATGGGAATTAATTTCCTCCATAGAGAATGGTTATAAAGCCGAGTGACAACCATTATGGTCATCATCAGAACTCCTCCATGACTTTCCCGGACTCTCCCCTCTCCTCAGCCTCATAACTCTGTATATTTACCCATCAAGCAGAAAACACATGAAGTGAAAGGTGAAAGAGAAAACAGAAGAACAGAGTTTTTAAAATATTTTTTTTTAATTTCCGCAATAATAATAATGAATTAACTAAATCCAGGTGCCAAATTTAGGAAAGGTATTGCCGCTGATGATGATTGATGTTCGGGCTCTACATGTTGTCTCATGGCTTTGTGTTTGATGTCCTATATGCCGCCTCAAATAAAATCCTTTCTTTCCCTTTCGAGGATCCAGTAAGTCTTCGTTGACTTTTCAATGTTTGTTGATAAAAAAGTTATATTCTGCGTTTTTCCTTTTTATAAGATGTCAAATTGCGCGTATTAAAATGTGATGATGGTTCTTCATGGTGACCTGTAGAAGAACACATACGTTATAACCAGAAGAACATCCACACTCACACCTACTATTTACGAGGGGGTGGCTGCTTAGTATTAATATTGCACACAGATACGACTTCTGAAAGGATGCCAGTCACACGGTTGACACATACTCACTGATGTATTGATGTTCTGGTGTCCATATCTGATGAAAATTATCGATGGCAATGTCTAGAAAAAAGAGGAAGGAATGACTTAAACACATTGACTGTAGTTATATACATAATACACATCCAGAATAACTGTCCCGGACTGGGGAGGGTCTCAGATACTTACTGTTCATTCTGATTCTTTACTGCCCATATCTGAAACTGTAGATGTTATTATCTAGAAAAAGGGCAATAAATTAAGCAGATTGATTGACAGGTCACTTTCACGTGGCAGTATTTTGGTCATTATTTTCCACCAGTATTTATAAGCCAATGCCAGAAGCAAAACATAAATATAAAAAGTATAATGGAAAGATTTGTAACTTCATGTTTTGCACCAACTCCTGGTTTTTGCTTATAAATACTGATATAAAATAATATATAAAAACTGCTGTGTGAATGTGGCCTTATATCCTTATAGGACATAAAATACAAACAGAATACATGTCCTGGACTGGGAAATGTCCCTGACTGGGGAGAGTCTCGTATACTGACTACTGATGTTCTGATGTTTTTCTAATATTTTGCTGCACATAGCTGATAGAAGTTGTTGATGTTATTGTCTAGAAAAAAAGGAAAGGAATGGGTTAAGGAAATTGTTTGACTGTAGCTATGGTATATAAACATGTGGTATATGCACAATATACACATAATACACATACAGAATATAAGTCCTGGACAAGAATGGCCTGGTCTGGTGGGGGTCTCCTATACTCACCATTTATTCCGATGTTTTTCTTCCCCTGACACTTGATGTTATTGTCTAGAAAGAAGGGACAGAGTTAAGCAGATTAATTGACAGGTCATTTGTCAGTTCACACAGCAGTATTTCGGTCAGTATTTTGCTTCAGTTTTTTTTTAAAGCTAAAACTAGAAACAGAATAAATAGAAAAAGTAAAATGGAAAGATTTGCACCTCTTTCAAGTTTTGAACCTACTCCTGGTTTAGGATTATAAATACTAATACAAAATAATAAGAAAGATACTGTGTAAAAGTGGCCTTATAGCTATAGACTATATCAGGATTCAAACCCAAAAACTCCTGTGTCCGAGGCAGTAGCTCTTCTCATTGAGCTATAGGGGATGTTGGACAGCTCCACTACTGAATCTGTTGTGTCGGTTTTATTGACTTTTGCCTCTGGAGTCCTTTCCTTTAATGCCTTTTAGGTCTCGGTCTTTTGGCTTACTATATAAACCTGTCCCTTGCACTTTCTGAGTGTCAGACCATTGATGTTCCTGCCTGTAGTCTACTTCCTTTCTCTGCAAATTGTAGCAGCTTATTTGTGTACCGAAATGTAATTCATCACTGACCACGTCTCTGCTTTATGCTACAACTTGTTGCTGCTTATCTGTGTACTGAACCTGGACTGTTAGGCCTAGTGCACACTTCAGTCTTTTTCTTCAGGGTGCTAGCCGTTTTTCTGACGGCTAGCACCCTGACCCATTCATTTCAATGGGGCCATGCACACTTCAGTTTTTTTTATGGTCCCGTTGCTCCGTTCCGACAAAAGTAGAGCATGTCCTACTTTGGTCCGAGATTCCGTGACCGTGAGGCCCATGCAAGTCAATGGAGCCGTCAAAAAAACTGAAGACACGCTGTCCGTGTGTGACGGAGCCGTTGCCTAGCAGAAGTACATTACAGATATATTACACTAATCGGCAGCCACTTGTCTCTATCAATCACTGATAGAGAGAAGAGGCTGCTGATTAAAAATAAAATAAAAAGCAGTTCATACGTACCCCGGTCGTTGTCTTGGTGACGAGTCCCTCTTCCAGTCCAACCTTCCCTTATGACGCGGCAGCCTGTGATTGGCTACAGAGGCCGCTGCAGAGGTGGTCACGTGGGATGAAGCGTCATTCCTGGAGGCCGGCCTTCCGACGTCATCCAGACTTGCGTGACCGCCACTACAGCCTGTGATTGACTGCATCGGTGACATGGGATGAAACGTCATCCCAGGAGGCCGGACAGGACAAAAATGCAGGGAGTCTGGGTAAGTATGAACTGGTTTTTGTATTTTTTATTTCATAAATTGTATTTTGTGAGCGCCGAGCATTGTCATTCTTCAGCGCTAGTCACTGTCCAGGGTGCTGAAAGAGTTACCGCCGATCAGTGCAGCCCATTAACTCTTTCAGCACCCTGTACAGTGACTAGCGCTGAACAACCCTGCTCTTTCAGCACCCTGGACAGTACCATGAACGGAAACACTGAGTGCACACGGAAATCACACAGCCGCTAAAACGGGCTCATGGACCCGTCAAAAACGGCCGTGAAAACGGTGATGAAAGTGTGCAGGAGGCCTAACTATTATCAACCTCCTGCCTAATCATTTTAGCCACAGGTCCCCGAACCTGCCACTGAACTTAACATATAAACTCACTACTGCTGTTTGGATGTTCTTATCTTTCGCTGCTCATATCTGCTGGACATTTTTTATGTTAATATCTAGAAAAAAAATGAAACGAATGAGTTAAATCGATCGATTAAATTATAGCTATATACACATAAATCCACCGACAAAATTCATGTCCAGGACCTGAGAATGTCCCTGTCTGGGGAGGGTCTCGTATACTCACTAATGATGTTTTGATGTTATTCTGCCCAAATCTGCTGAAAATTATTAATGTTAATGTCTAGAAAAAAAGGAAGAAATTAGTTTAACAGATTGGTCAATTTATAGCACAGGCAGAATACATGTCCTGGACTAGAGAATATCTCTTGGGCGGGTCTTATATACTCACTGTTTATTCTGATGTTTCTGAAACTGATGTTATTTTCTAGAAAAAAGGCAATGAGTTAAACAAATTGATTGACTAGGAGCTATATATATATATATATATATATATATATATATATATATATATATATATATATATATATATATATACATACATATATATATTACAATACAAAGACAGAATATAAGTCCTGGACTGGAGAATGTCCGTGTGCGGGGAGGGTCTCATATACTCACTGCCGATGTTCTGGTGTTCTAAAGTTTTGCTGCCAATATCAGATGGAAATCAACGATGTCATTGTCTGGAACAAAAGGGGAAAGTATGAGTTAAGCAGATTGATTGACTGTAGCTGTATACACAGACATCATATAAGTCCTGGACTGGAGAATGCCCCTGTCTGGGGAGGGTCTCATATCGTCACCATTCAAACCCAGAAACTCCTGTGTCCGAGACAGTAGCTCTTCTTATTGTACTCTAAGGGATGTTGGAGAGCTCCACTGCTGAATCTCTTGTGTAGGTTTTCTTGACTTTTGCCTATCTGGATTCCCTTTCTTTATTGTCAGATTAGTCTCACTCTTTTTGCTTACTGTATGAACCTGTCCTTGCACTTTCTGATTGTCAGACTATTGAGGTTCCTGCCTGTAGTCTAGTTCCTTTCTGTACAAACTGTAGCAGCTTATTTGTGTACCGAACTTGTATTGTTTCCTGACCAGATCTCTGCTTCATGCTACAACCTCTTGCTTCTGATATGTGAACTAAACTGATATTATTTCCTAACTACATCTCTGCCTCACGCTACAATCTGTTGCCGCTTAAGTGCGTACTAAACCTGGACTGTTACCTGAGCACTTTTGATATTATCACCCTCCTGCCTAATCTTTTCATTCACAGGTCTCCAAATCTGCCACCGACCTTGACATACAGTGAAGGAAATAAGTATTTGATCCCTTGCTGATTTTGTAAGTTTGCCCACTGTCAAAGTCATGAACAGTCTAGAATTTTTAGGCTCAATACTGATGTCCTGATGTATATATATGCAAAGACAGAATTCATGTTCTGGACTGGAGTATGCCCTTGCTATGATTCTCGTATACGCACTAATGATGTTATGCTGCCCATATCTGATGAAAAATATTTATGTTATTGTCTAGAAAAAAAAGGTCAGAAAATAGAATAGAGGGTTGTCCGGGCACAATGCGTTTTTTTATACTGATGACCTACCCATAGGATAGGTCATCAGTATATGATTGGTGGGGGTCTGACATCCAGCTGTATTGGCTGCCTGTGGGCACCATATGTCTGTGCCGGAAGCAGATGGCTTCCGTCACACAATAGCAGCCATGCTGCAGTACTGCAGATCTTCTCCTATTCAAGTGAATAGGAGCAGTACTGCAGCATGGCCGCTATACAATTTACGGAGCCATCTGCTTCCGGCACCTGCCACTGCATAACATCTAGAGCCCAGAGGAATCTGGAATAGTTGATCGGTGGAGGGTTTTGGTTTTGGACCCCCACCAATCATATACTGATGATCTATCCTGTGGATATGTTATCAGTATAAAAAAAACGCCCTGTGCCTATACAACCCCTTTAAACTGATTAATTTAGTTATAGCTATATACATAATACAAAGATGGAATACATGTCCTGGACTGGAGAAAGTCCCTGTCTGGGGCGGGGGGTCTCGTATACTCACTTCTGATGTTCTGATGTTATGCTGGCCAAGTCTAATGAAAATGATTGATGTTAATATATAGTAACATTTTTTAGAAATTAGTTATACAGATTGGTTGACTTATAGATATACAGTATATGCAAAGACAGAATACATGTCCTGGACTGGAGAATTCCCCTGTCTGGGGTGGGTCTTTTATACTCACTAATGATGTTAAGATGTTATGCTGCCAATGTCTCATAAAAATTATTGATGTTAGTGTCTATAAAAAAAAAGGGAAGAGATAAGTTAAAGCGGTTGTCCGGGCACAGGGCGGTTTTTCATACTGATTATGTATGGAGGATAGGTCATCTGTATATAATTAAGACAAAAAAACAGATTTTGACCCTGGGTAGTCAGCAGGTACATTACATAAAGTCAATAGAGGGAATGCCTGCAGGCAGACAGAACCATTTTCCTGACCACCCAAAAGTTGATAGAGAGTAAATTTTATCAAATTTTATTAAGCTACGTGTAGCACAAAACAGACCACATATAACAGTTTAAAATTATCACTGCCAAGGACCGAAGTTATAGTGAAGGCAACCAGCTAATCAAAAATTAGCCCCGTGTACCCCTGAGGACGCTACTAGTTAGCGAAACATGTCGGGGGGGCTCTAAGTGTTTTTAATTCCTGCCTAACCGAATCTATTGCCCTACTTTAAGTGTGGCACGTTGCCTCCTGACTGACTGTCAGCCGGCATTCATTCCTGGCTGTCTAATACCTTGCTGGCTCCTCCAGCTGGTTGCCTTCACTATAACTTCGGTCCTTGGCAGTGATAATTTTAAACTGTTATATGTGGTCTGTTTTGTGCTATACGTAGCTTAATAAAATGTGATAAAATTTACTCTCTATCAACTTTTGGGTGGTCAGGAAAATGGTTCTGTCTGCCTGCAGGCATTCCCTCTATTGACTATCTGTATATAATTGGTTGAGGTTCGACACCCGTACCCCCGCACCAATTAGCTGCTCCGGCGGACTCTGGGCACCGGATGTCCGTGCCGGAAGCAGATGGCTCCGGTCACAGTATAGCGGCCATTCTTCAAGACAGCAGCTCTGCTCCTATTCAAGTGAAAAGGAACAGGGTTGCAGTACTGCAGCACGGCCGCTATACTGTGACCGGAGCCATCTGCTTCCGACACCATTTACTGCATAAAATCTGGTGCCCGGAGGCAGACGGAACAGCTGATCGGTGCGGGGTCCGGGTGTCGGGCCTCCACCGATCATATACTGATGATCTATCCTGTGGATGGGTCATCAGTATGGAAAACCGCCCCATGCCCAGACAACCGCTTTAAACAGATTGATTTACGGTACTTATAGATAAATATATATGCAAAGACATGTAAAATACATACAAATACATGTTCTGGACCTGAGGATGCCCCTGTCTGGGGAGGGTCTCGTATACTCACTAATGATGTTATGATGTCCTGATATTATGCTGTGAATGTCTGATGAAAATTGATGATGATAATGTCTAGAAAAAAAGGGAAGGAATGAGTTAAACAGATTCATTGACATAGCTATATACATAATACAAGACAGAATACATGCCATAGACTGGAGGATGTCCCTGTCTGGGGAGGGTCTCGTATACTCACTAATGATGTTTTGATGTTATCTAATGAAAATGTTTGATGTTAATGTCTTGGAAAAAGGGAAGGAATGAGTTAAACAGATTCATTGACAGCTGTATACATAATACAAAGACAGAATACATGTCCTGGACTAGAGAATATCCCTGTCCGTGGAGGGTCTTATATACTCACTGTTTAATCTGATGTTTCTGAAACTGTTGATATTATGTTCTAGAAATAAAGGGAATGAGTTCAGCAGATTGATTGACAGGTCACTTTCACACTGCATGATTTTGGTCAGTATTTTGCATTACTATTTATAAGCCAAACCCAGAAGCGGAACATGAATAGAAAAAGTATAATGGAAATATTTGCTCCTGATTTTGGCTTATAAATACTGACGCAAAATACTGGGTGTGAAAGTGGCCTTAAAGCTATATACACAAAGAGTATACATGTCCTGGATAGGGATGCATGATGCATCGAAACTTCGATACGTTTTCGATACCGCGGACCCCCAAATGTTTCGATACTGTTATTTCATGTATTTCGATACTAAGCTGTGCGGCCGTATAGCTTAGCATTGTAACACATGAATGTATGAGAGCGGGGCTGCAGCTGTCTGATACAGCCACTGCCCCGCTCCTGAGTTCTGACAAGTGCATCGGGAACTGGGAGGCCAATTGTCCCCGACAGCTGACACTCCACTGTTGCCGATCAGCGGCTCATTTCCGCTGATTTCGGCAATTAACCCCTTAAATGCGGCGATCTATTGCATTAGGGGTTTCTAGCACATTGGCAGACCTCACAATGAAATCGCGAGGTTTGCCGATGGCTAGCATGGTGACCGGAGGCCAAACAATGGCCTCTGTGTCTGCCATGTACGGAAGCCTATCAGGACCAGCCTCCTGATATGCTTCCAATCAGAGTGACAGGAGGTCACTGTGTCGTTCCCGATGCACACTGTCGGTGACAGTGTCTATGACAATGTGCATCGGGAACCACTGGCTGGTCCTCGTAGACTTACTGTCAGAGAGACTGTGACATCACACTGACAGTTGGAATACATTACACTACCTACATAGTGTAATGTATTCTAGCAGCAATCAGAGCTGCAGGTCAAAAAAGAAAGTGTAAAAAGTAAAAAAAAAAGTTAATAAAAATGTTTTACAAAATGAAACCGTTAAAACACAGTACACATATTTGGTATCACCGCGTTCGTAACGACCCAAACTATGATGTTATTTTTCTCGCACAGTGAACACCGAAAAAAATAAATGAAAAACAATGTTAGAATCAGTATTTTTTGGTCACCCCCCACCAAATATAGAATAAATAGTGATCAAAAAGTCGCATGTACCCCAAAATAGTACCAATAAAAACTACATCCCGTCTTGCAAAAAACAAGCCCTTATACAGCTTTTTTGACTGAAAAATAAAAAAAGTTACGGCTCTTAGAATATGGTGACACAGAAAATAAATTATTTTATAAACAAGTGACTTTATTGTGCAAACGCTGCAAAACATAAAAAAACGATATACATATGGTATCACCGTAATCGTATCGACCCGCAGAATAAAGTAAAACTGTCATTTATAGCGCATAACGAGCACCGTAAGAAATAAAGAATTTAAGAATTTAAAACGCCAAAATCACTGTTTTTTGGTCACCAAAGCTCTAAATAAAATGTAATAAAAAGTGATCAAAAAGTTGTTTGTACCAAACAATGATACCAATAAAAACTACAGCCAAAAATAAGCCCTCACACCGCTCAATCGACCAAAACATAAAAAAGTTATGGCTCTCAGAATGTGTTGATACAAAACAATTTTTTTTTTTTAACAAATAGTTTTTTCTTTGTAAAAGTAGTAAAATATAAAAAAAAGCTATATACATTTGGTATCACCGTAATCGTATTGACCTGCAGAATAAAGTTAAGTTGTCGTTTTTACCGCACGGTGAAAGCGGTAAAAACGAAACCCAAAAAACAATGGAGGAATCGCAGTTTTTTCCAATTTCAGCCTGTTACAAACTTTATTTTCGGTTTCCCAGTACATTATATAGTACTTTAAATTGTGTCAATAGAAACTACAACTCCTCCGGAATAAAATAAGCCCACATACCGCTCTATTGATGGAAAAATAAAAAAGTTACGGCGTTTGGAATGAGGGGAGTGAAAAACTAAAATGGAAAAGCAAAAAAGGATCAGTCCTGCAAAGGTTAATTAATTTCTAATAAAAAAAACAGTTATTACCACATGTGGGGTATTGTCATACTCGGGGGAGAGATTGCGTTACAAATTTTGGGCGGCTTTTTCTCCTTTATCCCTTGTGAAAATGAAAAAATTCAACATTTTAGGGGATAAAAATGTTGATATTCATTTTCACGGCCTAATTCTACTAAGTTCTGCAAAAGACCTGTGGGGTCAAAATGCTCACTATACCCCTAGAAAAATTCCTTGAAGAGTGTAGTTTCCCAAATGGGGTCAATTTTGGGGGGTCCCTCCAGGGCATTGCAAACTCGACATGGCACTGAAAACCAATCCAGCAAAATCTGCGCTCCAAAATCCAAATGAGCCCAGCTGTGGGTCCAAACATCAGTTTATAACCACATATGTGGTATTTCCAGGAGAAGATGCTTTACAAATGTTGGGGTGCATTTTCTTCTTTATTCCTTGTAAAGATTTACATTTTCACAGATTAACTCCAATAATTATAGAAAAATACCTGTGGGGTCAAAATGCTAACTATACCACTAGATAATTTCCTTGAGGGGTGTAGTTTCCAAAATGGGGTCACTTTTGGGGAGTTTCCACTGGTTTGGCACCACAAGACCTCTTCAAACCTGACATGGTGCCTAAAATATAATGTAAAAAAAAGCAGGCTGCAAAATCCTGTAGATGCTCTTTTGCTTGTGAGGCCGGTGTTTCGGTCCATTATCGCACTAGGGCCACATGTGGGATATTTCGAAAAACTGCAGAATCTGGGCAATAAATATTGATGTATTACAAATGAATTTTGGCAAAAAAAAATAAATGAAATTTGTAAATTTCCCCTCTACTTTGCTTTATTTATTGTGAAGCGCCTAAAGGTTTAAGAAACTTTCTGTATGCTGTTTTGAATACTTTGAGGGGTGCAGTTTTTAAAATGGGGTGATTTATTGGGGGATTCTAATATATGAGGCCCTCAAAACCACTTCAGATCTAATCTGGTACCTGTACAAATAGCCTTTTGAAATTTTCTTGAAAATGTGAGAAATTGCTGCTAAAGTTCTAAGCCTTGTAACGTCCTTGAAAAATAAAAGGACGTTCAAAAAACGATGCAAACATAAAGTAGACAAATGGGAAATGTTAACTAGTAAATATTTTGTGTGGTATTACTATCTGTTTTACAAGCAGAATCATTTACATTTAGAAAAATGCAAATTTTTTAAAATTTTCTCTACATTTTGGTGTTTTTCACTAATAAATATTGAATTTATCAACCAAATTTTTCCACTAACATAAAGTACAATATGTCATGAGTTAATAATAAAGATAAAAAAAGACACGGCGCCACATAGTGCAATAAAGCGAGCGGGTATTGTGAACAGTAAATGACAGGGAATTGCTCACCTTGAGTAATGGATACCAATAGGTATCACAAAAGCAAGAAGCTGCAGCCAGGTCCGTGCACATGCAAAATGATTTTGCTGTCAAGTGGAGGATAAGAGATCGAACAAAAAGGACCACCGGCGCTGCTATGAATGTTGTCGAGGCAAAGAGAATGATTAATAAATATTTATTTAAGAAAGAAGGGCTACGCGTTTCGACGCCGAACCGGCGTCTTCATCAGGCCAATATACATTGTGCGATGCACACACGTTTAAATACACCATGAAATGAGACCTGATTAGCATTCAAACACAAAAGAACCGCCTATATGGGCGGGTCAAGGGTTAGATGATACAAATTGCATGAACGTCTTTGTGCAAAAAGACACACCCATCAATAAACAAACCATGTTTAAAAACATAAAATACTTACATAGCAACAACATATGAATAGTATCTAATTAGTAAAGATAGATTTAGAAATGACAACAGTCGCGTATTAAGAAAAAATTATTATTTTAACTGAAAGAAACCATATTTGATAAAGTAAATAAGTCGATAAACTCCCCTACGTACACTAGATATAGATAGAAAACAGAGTATGCAAAATATGTTTAGAAGGATATTCAACGTAATGTCAGAAAGGATAGCGTCCCTAAACACCTAGGTAACGCAAAATGACGGTGGTCGATACGGGACTTATGGACTTAATGGAACGCATATTGGAACACAAGGAAACCTCACACCAATCACATGGGCAATGAAACGCTAGATGACACGCATGACTCACACGCCGCCGGAAGGATATCAACAACAATGTGAACAGAAGGTGAGAACCAAAAAGTAAGTAATAAACTACATAAAGCAATTTTCAGTGCTGGGACATAATATAATTATTACATTTATTATCTGTTAACTTTCTTTAATTGAAGAAAATCTCTTTACGAATAAATAATTAGTTAATATCGCAAAATTACGAAAAGATAAAACTGTCCATAAACAATTGCTTAAAAAAGTTAATTAAAAGATGATATGAATAATAATTAATAGTCAATAATTAATAATTAATAATTAATATCAAAACTTAGTCTAACGATGTCTCAGTAAGGTCGTTAAGACCACTAGGGTGTAAGGTCTCAAGTTTGAAAATCCAAAAATTTTCTCTTTGTTTTAGTTTATTAAACCTATTAGGCACATCCACTGGAATTTGTTCGATTGGTGTCACAACTATATTATCAAAACTACACTTGTGTTTAAGTGCACAATGGCGGGACACACTATGTTTAAGAAAACCCTGCCTAACATTAAAACGATGTTTGTTTATCCGATTTCTCAACGTTTGGGTGGTACGACCCACATATTGCAAACCACAAGTACAGTGCAGAAAATAGACCACATATGAACTCCCACAGTCTAAATGATTTTTAATAGGAAATTTTAAACTAGTTTTAATTGATGAAAATTCTAACACTTTATCAGAGATGTTATCACAACACAGGCATCTCTTATGCCCACAGGAAAAAGACCCCTTTTTTTCTTTTAGAGGATGTACGGTTTTCTTTGTATTATCAATTTTGGGAAGTTTGCTAGGTGCTAATAAATTCCTCAATGTTTTAGATCTCCGGAACGTGATTAAAGGTTTTGCTGGGAGTAAAGGTTTAAGAAACGGGTCACTGGTGAGAATGTGCCAGTGTTTCGTGAAAATAGACCTAATGTGTTTACTACCTTTATTAAAAGACGTGATAAAATTTAGATTATGTTCACTTAATCTGACTTTCTTACTGTCAGCAACATTAGGTGAATACAAAACCCTCATTGACTCAGCCTTTAATGAAGATTTACTATCTAAAAAAGAGAGGAGTTTTCTTGCTGTTCCGTTTCCAGCCACCCCTTTTTTGTATCATCTCCCAAAAATTCATAAATCCTTATTAAATCCTCCGGGCAGACCTATCATTTCTGGAATAGGATCCCTCACTAATAATTTGTCCCATTTCGTTGATATTCATTTACAACCATTTGTTTTGAAATTACCTTCTTTTCTTAAAGATTCTACTCAATTGATCAGGGATCTTTTTGAATTGCAATCGAAATTTGATATATCTGATTTTAGTTTTTTAACCGCGGATGTGTCCTCTTTATATACCAACATTCCACACACACAGGGTATGGAAGCTATTTCTTCAACACTTGCATCAGACCTCCGTTTTTCAAACAAGCAGCTTAATTTTATTATTGAATGTATTGATTTTATATTAACACATAATGTTTTTACATTTGATAATCATTTTTATAGACATTTAAAGGGGTGCGCTATGGGGTCGCGTTTTGCACCCTCTTATGCAAACCTCTACATGGGTTGTTTTGAGGAATCCCACATTATGAACGCACACAATTTTTCTAACAACATCATGTTTTATAAACGTTATATCGACGATTTATTTTTTATTTGGAAAGGAGACGCATCTGCGGCTAATGCTTTTATAGATTTTTTAAATAATAACAAGTTTGGTCTTAATTTTCCGCATACATTCTCGGGTACCACTATTGACTTTTTAGATCTCACGATTACTAATAATGGCAGTCATTTTTCCACTAGGACCCATTTTAAAAGCGTTGACGTAAACAGCTATTTGGACTTTCGGAGTGCACATTACACACCCTGGCTGAAAAACGTTCCTTTCGGGCAATTTCGCAGAATTAGAAAGAACTGTTCTGACGATTTGAGTTTTAATAAAGAGTGTGTTATTTTAAACAAAAGGTTTACTGAAAAAGGTTTTCCTAAGAGTCTGATTAAAGGGGCAGAACTTAGAGCTAGGGGCATGACACAATTGGAATGTATCGAAACAATAGCACCTAATGTTGCTGACAGTAAGAAAGTCAGATTAAGTGAACATAATCTAAATTTTATCACGTCTTTTAATAAAGGTAGTAAACACATTAGGTCTATTTTCACGAAACACTGGCACATTCTCACCAGTGACCCGTTTCTTAAACCTTTACTCCCAGCAAAACCTTTAATCACGTTCCGGAGATCTAAAACATTGAGGAATTTATTAGCACCTAGCAAACTTCCTAAAATTGATAATACAAAGAAAACCGTACATCCTCTAAAAGAAAAAAAGGGGTCTTTTTCCTGTGGGCATAAGAGATGCCTGTGTTGTGATAACATCTCTGATAAAGTGTTAGAATTTTCATCAATTAAAACTAGTTTAAAATTTCCTATTAAAAATCATTTAGACTGTGGGAGTTCATATGTGGTCTATTTGCTGCACTGTACTTGTGGTTTGCAATATGTGGGTCGTACCACCCAAACGTTGAGAAATCGGATAAACAAACATTGTTTTAATGTTAGGCAGGGTTTCTTAAACATAGTGTGTCCCGCCATTGTGCACTTAAACACAAGTGTAGTTTTGATAATATAGTTGTGACACCAAATCGAACAAATTCCAGTGGATGTGCCTAATAGGTTTAATAAACTAAAACAAAGAGAAAATTTTTGGATTTTCAAACTTGAGACCTTACACCCTAGTGGTCTTAACGACCTTACTGAGACATCGTTAGACTAAGTTTTGATATTAATTATTAATTATTGACTATTAATTATTATTCATATCATCTTTTAATTAACTTTTTTAAGCAATTGTTTATGGACAGTTTTATCTTTTCGTAATTTTGCGATATTAACTAATTATTTATTCGTAAAGAGATTTTCTTCAATTAAAGAAAGTTAACAGATTATAAATTTAATAATTATATTATGTCCCAGCACTGAAAATTGCTTTATGTAGTTTATTACTTACTTTTTGGTTCTCACCTTCTGTTCACATTGTTGTTGATATCCTTCCGGCGGCGTGTGAGTCATGCGTGTCATCTAGCGTTTCATTGCCCATGTGATTGGTGTGAGGTTTCCTTGTGTTCCAATATGCGTTCCATTAAGTCCATAAGTCCCGTATCGACCACCGTCATTTTGCGTTACCTAGGTGTTTAGGGACGCTATCCTTTCTGACATTACGTTGAATATCCTTCTAAACATATTTTGCATACTCTGTTTTCTATCTATATCTAGTGTACGTAGGGGAGTTTATCGACTTATTTACTTTATCAAATATGGTTTCTTTCAGTTAAAATAATAATTTTTTCTTAATACGCGACTGTTGTCATTTCTAAATCTATCTTTACTAATTAGATACTATTCATATGTTGTTGCTATGTAAGTATTTTATGTTTTTAAACATGGTTTGTTTATTGATGGGTGTGTCTTTTTGCACAAAGACGTTCATGCAATTTGTATCATCTAACCCTTGACCCGCCCATATAGGCGGTTCTTTTGTGTTTGAATGCTAATCAGGTCTCATTTCATGGTGTATTTAAACGTGTGTGCATCGCACAATGTATATTGGCCTGATGAAGACGCCGGTTCGGCGTCGAAACGCGTAGCCCTTCTTTCTTAAATAAATATTTATTAATCATTCTCTTTGCCTCGACAACATTCATAGCAGCGCCGGTGGTCCCTTTTGTTCGATCTCTTATCCAATATGTCATGAGAAAACAGTCTCAGAATCACTTTGATAGGTAAAAGCATTCCCAAGTTATTACCACATAAAGTGACACATTATTTGAAAAATTCAGCTGTGCCACAAGGCCAAAACAGGCTGGGTCCTTAAGGGGTTACTAATAGGGGAAATAAGCCCCAGTGTTCATTTGGGGTGCAGGGAAGAGAATGTTAGTGAGGTAGCACTGAGCATTTATTTTAGGGTATGTCCACACTTAGTGTAAAGACAGCGGAAAAGCTGCATTATCGGGGGCGTCAGCCCTAAAAGTGCCTAGGGCAGCACAAACTCCAAATACGGCCCTGCATATGGACAGAGACTGTTGCCCTGAGACTGCCCCTTTAAGTAAGTGGTATCACAAATGATGTTGTTTTTTTAGAATAATGAAAAATATCAAAGCGTTAAAGGGAACCTGTCACCAGCATTTCACCTATTAAACCAGCAATACCAGGTGGTAGTGGGTGAAAAATCATTTCTATATAACTTATAATTGTCTTCTTAGTCGGCTCTGTAGCTTTAGTAGTCAGTTTTTTAGTGTTCCCACTCCGTATGCTAATGAGCATAAAAGAGTCAAATCTTCGTTTGAAAAGAGTCATATCTTCATTCCTCAAGTCTTTACGAGTTCACCGCCCCTCCCTACTTTTGATTGACAGCTCCTCACCTTCCCCCAGCACACAAAATCCTGCGCTTGTGCATTGATGTTCTCTTCTGGTGTGTGCGCACAAAGGGACACCGGATTATTACGATAAAAGGTGCAAAATGTTTGCAGACCGTTATTTACAGTCGGAGGAGGAGTTTAGGAGAGGGGATAACGGCAATGAACTTTTGATAGGAGCGGCCAGAGAGGGGTGAGGAGAGTTCAATAGGTGAAATGCTGGTGACAGGTTCCCTTTAAAGTATGTACATGATGATGTGCTCAATGCCATCTACAGGTGACCCGTTGAGAGTGTCCTTACCAACTACAGCACAATCTGGAACTGCAGTGTTATTAAAAAAAGCAAGTTTTATAAACTTTTTGACCCCCTTTATTCATGTAAACACCACATACAATATGAATGTTACATACATTGTAAACCAAGATCATTACATTATTATATTAAGAATTTATTACCACTGTCTATAAAGAAAAAACAAAAGGTTAAACATGAACATTCCTTTTCGTATATCCCAATCTTGGTTTTCTTCTAAGGATCGTACAGTCCTGATGCCATCCTGCATATTAGCTGATTGGCACTGCAAGAGAGGAAAGAAATGCTCAGCTTTATCGTAGTCCAAAAAATACAGAAACCTCTGGTGGGTGAGATGTAACGCAATCAGACAGTATTCTGCAAATATTTGTCATGTAGAATGACACTTTCTCTACAAGGTTCTTAATATGTGCGTATATGTGTATATATATATATATATATATATATATATATATATATACACATCACTATAAAATATACATATAAGTGTGTTGCATGCGTTTGCCAATGGAATGTATTCAGAGTTCAGGTCCCCTGTGAAATACAGTTGAAGTCATTCTTTAGCATGAATTGTTTTAGAATAATTAGGAACCATGCAGGCAGGTCGGCGACTTTGGTAGTGAACAACCAATATTGTCACAGAATGGATTTTTAAAGGCGTTGTCCACGTTGGACAATCTCTTTTTGCTAGAAGGGTCCACAATTAATGAGCTGATCATAGGATGTCCTGCTGTTTGGACCCCCCAGGAATCAGCTGGGATCTGCGGGGGAACCAGGCATCCCCTTTAAGAAAACTATACAGTCAGTAACCAAAATGACAAAATTAGTTGTAGTGTAGAGCTATGGCGTCCGTTCAAAAGAGTAGACACCCTAACACAATTCATTGGTATTTCTGGTTCCCAGGGTGGGTATGGACTGTTGTTCCCAGGTATTTCTACCTGGGAATAGGTGTACCCTATCTTTGTATACTAATATACACACGATTTACAAACATGGGGGGAGCAGTGAAGGTTTTTAGACTTGTAAATAGTTCAATAACCGAAAACGGTGGTCCATAGCCTCAAAAATGTCTGACTATTTCACTTTTTGTCCTATTTGTAATTGCAGGTTACCTTTATCACTTAGGGACATATGCACGTCAAAGATTAATTTATCTAGGTTTTCCACAAATGACTATCACTGTGGGATAAAGCATGATCTATTTGTATCTGACCAGGTAAAGTGTGTTCCCCTTTTCCATTTTGTATCTGTGTTCTGTTCTGGCTCATAAAGAGTCCCAAGTGGGGGACCCCACTCCATGAGGTCCTCATAGGGTATATGACCAGGACTTGTCTTTATTAGGAGACCAATTTACGTCATTGACATTTTATGGCCTCAACCTTTGTGTACAAGGATAGGACAATACCCATACAGCTATACTTGTGTGGTCAGTAAGGTCTGAAATATGTGGCTGGTAAAATAATTTGAAAACTGCTCAACGTGGTTCAACAAATATCTGATCTCACTTACCAAACTTATACTTTGCATAAAACCCATTATATTCAATAAGTTTCCCACTGTGGAACTGTAGAAGTACTACATTGCCAGTAGACGCCACCTGTATGTTGTCAAGACGTCCACAATACGTGCCCAGGATTGGGGATGTGGTTAACGGACCATCTCTAATTATCAAATACTCTGGGATGTAGGAAGTTTAGAACCACCTGTAAAAAAAACAAACATGTAAAGGATGTATGCGTGAGTCTGGGATTGGTGGAATTACAATACAGTACAGATTGTCAATTTAATATTTTGACTAAGCCACCACTGCTTCTCAAAAAGTGGGCGTCACTAGTGGTCGACATCCTTACCAAAATATGGGCATATGGATGTCGTGTGGAAAGTGTGCTCTATAAAAGGCCACACAGCGCCCACATGTAAGCCACAGTGCCCATTATCAGTCACTCTACCCAGTCGCCCCCGGCCTTTTTTGCCACAAGAAGAAATGTAGAAGTTCCCTCCTGTCCTGTGGAATCTGGGGTGTTCAGCAGGCATGCAGTGCCCTGTAAGGAACTGTATGGCACCTCACCAGTTAGGGCCCTTGCACAAGACCGTCGTGCCGCCCGAGTCCCGTCCGTGGAAAGATAGGACATGTTCTCTCTTTCCATGGATCGGAATTGAATAGGTCAGTGAAAATTATCGGGTGCCACTCGGATGCCATGAAATATGGTCCGAGTGGCACTCGGTTGTGTGCAACTGGGTATAGGCCCAACTTACAGTTTGAGAAGCAATGCTTTAAACAATGATTTTTGTTGCGTAAAATCAACATTGACATTATTTTCATATCTAATATTATGATAAACAGACTGCATCGATAACAACAAATATCTTGAGTCAATCAAAAATGTGGGATTGTACTTTTTGGAATGTGATGTAAATGTCCAGTCACACTTCAAACCTAATGAAAATCATGAGAGATTATCAGCCTTTGAGATGTAACTTTTTACCGTATATCCTTCAGGGGCTATGATGCTGTATACAACGTCCAGATGGGTTGAATATATATTAGGAAATCCTGGAGATTTCACAATCCCGGTTTGCTCCACGAAGGTCTCTCCGTATTTCACTATGTGAAAAGAATTTGACTTAGTGTTCATTCTCGGTTTGTTTAAATCATAACTTTTTAGTGTGTAAGTTTAAAAAAAGTCATAGTAGTCACTTTTTCTTGTCTATAATAATCCAGAAGAACAAGTAGGGGTGTAAAACAGAGTTATGGGGTCTCATATCAAAACTTTAAATGGGGTCCCACTCTACCATGACTACGTTCAGCAGGAAGTGAGTTCACGACATGAAGTCCTCAGTGGTCTCCGGTGTTTCTCGTCCTTTCTTTGGTGGATGAATGTTCTGCATTTAATTTTCCACTGCCGTTCCCTCTACTCATGGCCGGTGTCAGCACTTGGCAAACCCAGGCAAGTTGCAGGGCCCACTACCCTTGTGGGGCCCCGTTGTCACGGCATCACTGTACATATATGGACAGTGATCTCAGGAGGAGAGAAGGAGTCCCAGGCAGAGTGCTAGCAGCTCTGCTGCGGGACTCTGTCTCTGGGAAAGCTCCTGACATCACTGTCCATGTATGGACAGTGTTGTCAGGAGCAGAGCAGTGTGCCAGGCAGAGTGCTAGTATCGATTTCCCTGGATCTTTGGCTCTGGGGTTGCCCCTGACATCAGTATCCGTATATGGACAGTGATATCACGGGCTTCCCCAGAGCTGGAGTACCGGAGCAGAGCCTTTATTAGCGCTCTGCCTAGGACTTAAGCTCTGTTCCGGACATCACTATCCATATATGGACAGTGATGTCAAGAGCAGAGCATGGTTCCCAGGCAGAGTACTAGTAGCGCTCTGCCCGGGACTATAGCTCTGGGGTTGCCCCTGACAACACTGTCTATATATGGCCAGTGACATCAGGGGCTTCTCCTGGAGCGGAATCCCCAGTCAAAGGGTCAGCAATTCTCTGGCTGGGTATTCCACTCCTACAGGGAACCCCAAAGGCACTACCTACAGGGAGGGGGACTGTGTGGCACTACCAGGGAGGGTGGCTGTGTGGCACTATCAGGAAGGGGAGCTGTGCAGCACTTCCAGGGTGGGGGACAGTGTGACACTACCTGGGAGAGGGGGCTGTGTGGCACTACCTGGGAGGGGGGCTGTGTGGCACTACCAGGAAGGGGGGCTGTGTGGCACTGCCAGGGAGGAGGGGACTGTGTGACACTACCTGGGAGGGGGGCTGTGTGGCACTACCTGGGAGGGGGGCTGATTGGCACTACCTGAGGGGGCTGATTGGCACTACCAGGGAGGGGGCTGTGTGACACTACCAGGGAGGGGGGCTGTGTGGCACTACCAGGGAGAGGGGGCTGTGTGGCACTACCTAATAGGGGGACTGTGTGGCAGTATCTACAGAGTACGCTAAATTTATGGGGGTACAAACGGGGGGCCTAACTTCTATATTGGGGCATAAACAGGGCCTAACGTCTATATGGGGGCACAAAGTGACGTTTGACATTTTACTGCCACCATGAGTTCCCCCACAAAAGGGCCTACTAAGTCTGTCACCCAAGGGCCCACATAAACCTGGAGCCGGCACTGCCCCTACTCTTCCACAGCGATCACTTACTGCACCTCACCAATAAGTGGACGTGGACCCAGAGGCCCCAATACAAAATCTTTCACAGCTCCCCCACCTACCATATATCATTTATAATACTAGTGTCCTCTTATGTGGCTGAGGGGATTTTGGGCCTCCTCAGGCTCCAGGGCCCGGGTGCAACTGCTACCACTGCATCCCCTATATCTAAGCCCCTGTGTGGACCCCTTAACTGCTGGGCCACATAGCAGCTCCCATGCCTGCTACCTTGGTAGTTATTTTTCCAGCATGTTTTTATTTAGGTGGATTTGTACAGTGGAGGACACTTACCTGATTGATAGGAAGCACTAAATGTGCTCTCAACCGATGACTGGTTGTTCACAATCTCTATCAGCATGTAAAAGCAGGGAAACCTGGGATGGAAGAGAAGGAAGTAACAGTGTAAGCTCAAAGCCAGTAAGCTTTTGTTCAGGAAAAGTATTTAATACAAATGTTTGTTTGATATTTAATATGTACCCTGTAGCCAGATTGTATAAGATAAAAGCAGCTGGGTCCTCCTTGGCTTGATAGAGTTGAGCTATAGATGAAAGTTCCTGATAATTTCACAAACGTTCTTGAACACACATCTTAAAAAAAATACAAAATTTGTCATCAAATCATACTTAACCTTGCAGCATAAATGCATAAAAAATATGAAAACTAACAATTCATTGGAAAACATAATTATGCCCAGAAGAAAAGTAGGGAAAAGAAGAGGACAACAAGTGGATGAGTGGATACAATCACAGAAGCCATGAGAATCCTGAAGACCCAGCAAAGAAAAGGACACGGAAAACAGAAGGACGTTAAAACACATACATACCCTCAAACCACAGCTGGATTATAGGGGAGGCAAAATGGGCAAATGCCCTTCACCATCCAGGTGCCTCCACCAATCTCCCCATGACAAATCATAGCAGGGTGCTACAAGTCTCTGATACCATAACTATACACACAAGATAGTCGGCACAACACGCGTTCAGGTGATATACAGTGAAGGAAATAAGTATTTGATCCCTTGCTGATTTTGTAAGTTTGCCCACTGTCAAAGACATGAACAGTCTAGAATTTTTAGGCTAGGTTAATATTACCAGTGAGAGATAGATTATATTAAAAAAAAACAGAAAATCACATAGTCAAAATTATATATATTTATTTGCATTGTGCACAGAGAAATAAGTATTTGATCCCTTTGGCAAACAAGACTTAATACTTGGTGGCAAAACCCTTGTTGGCAAGCATAGCAGTCAGACGTTTTTTGTAGTTGATGATGAGGTTTGCACACATGTTAGATGGAATTTTGGCCCACTCCTCTTTGCAGATCATCTGTAAATCATTACGATTTCGAGGCTGTCGCTTGGCAACTCGGATCTTCAGCTCCCTCCATAAGTTTTCGATGGGATTAAGGTCTGGAGACTGGCTAGGCCACTCCATGACCTTAATGTGCTTCTTTTTGAGCCACTCCTTTGTTGCCTTGGCTGTATGTTTCGGGTCATTGTCGTGCTGGAAGACCCAGCCACGAGCCATTTTTAATGTCCTGGTGGAGGGAAGGAGGTTGTCACTCAGGATTTGACGGTTCATGGCTCCATCCATTCTCCCATTGATGCGGTGAAGTAGTCCTGTGCCCTTAGCAGAGAAACACCCCCAAAACATAATGTTTCCACCTCCAAGCTTGACAGTGGGGACGGTGTTCTTTGGGTCATAGGCAGCATTTCTCTTCCTCCAAACACGGCGAGTTGAGTTAATGCCAAAGAGCTCAATTTTAGTCTCATCTGACCACAGCACCTTCTCCCAATCACTCTCAGAATCATCCAGATGTTCATTTGCAAACTTCAGACGGGCCTGTACATGTGCCTTCTTGAGCAGGGGGACCTTGCGGGCACTGCAGGATTTTAATCCATTACGGCGTAATGTGTTACCAATGGTTTTGTAAAGGATCTGCCAGGCACAGCTTCGGGGTTAACCTGAGTCTATCTCTCTGAGACTGACTCCAGCTTCCACCACTCAGGCTGGCAGGCTTAGGAGTGGGAGAGCCTATCGCAGCCTGGCCAGACTCAGCTAGCTCCCGCCCTCTGTCTATTTATACCTGCCTTTCCTGTTCCTCCTTGCTTGTGATTCTTTCCGTGTGGTTTCCTGGCCCAGCTACAGCTCCCTTGAATTTTATCCTGCTCCATTCTGACCCTGGCTTTCTGACTACTCTTCTGCTCTGCGTTTGGTACCTCGTGCTCTCCTGGTTTGACTTGGCTCGTTCACCACTCTGGTTGCTCACGGTGTTGCCGTGGGCAACTGCCCCTTTCCCTTTGCTTTATATTCCCTTGTATGTTTGTCTCGTGCACTTACTGAGCGTAGGGACCGCCGCCCAGTTGTACCCCGTCACCTAGGGCGGGTCGTTGCAAGTAGGCAGGGACAGAGTGGCGGGTAGATTAGGGCTCACTTGTCCGTTTCCCTACCCCTATCATTACAGGTTTTCTTGGTGACTGTGGTCCCAGCTGCCTTGAGATCATTAACAAGTTCCCCCCGTGTAGTTTTCGGCTGAGCTCTCACCTTCCTCATCTGCATTGCCACCGGATGGAACGGGATCATGTGAGTATGTAACATTTTTTTTTCTACTAAAACTGAGTAGCATTATCTACAGTGGGGCTCTATCTACAGGGGGGTCTATGTGTGGGGATGTGGATCACTATATATAGGGGAGCTATATGTAGGGCACTATCTACAGGGGTGGGCTATATGTGGGACACTATATACTGGGGTGGGTTAGCTGTGTGGCACTATCTATATGTAGGTCAGCACGGTGGCTCAGTGGTTAGCACTATTGCATTGCAGCTCTAGAGTCCATATTTGGGCACTATATACAGAGGGCTGTATGTGGGGCACTATCTACAGGGGCTTTTATGTAGGGCACTATCTACAGAAGCTCTATGGGGGTCACTATCTACAGGGGGCTATGGGGGCACTAACTACAGGGGGCACGATGTGTATGTGGTTCACAGTGCATGATACTATAATAATCAGGGACACAGTGTATGGCGCTCTTATAGTTAGAGGTGCAGTGTATGGCACTTTTATATTTAGAGGTGTTGAGAATTTATCTTCGTTTATAGATGCAGAAATGTTTTGAAAGTGAGAAGCTGAAGACATCTGAGCTGAAAACTGCAGAAATGGGTTGTGGCTGGGAGAAATCCATCATAGAGGTCTGGATAGGTGGGAGAAGAAAAGAGAAAAATAACTAGAATCTGAGACGGCACCGGTGAGTCACTTAATAAAAATGTTTATTCTGCCTCTAATCAGCACTGAAGTCATTGTATGATCTGCAGCGAGATGATGGGTGGTTTGATTTTTTTTTTGTGAAACAGCATCTCCCAGCATATCCTTACCATTGTTTGGGCCATGCTGGGAGCTGCAGTTTTACGCCATACAAACCTATACGTCAGGGGTTGCACTAAATATAGCTGTATTTGTTCTGGTGCTGTATATATGTACTGAGCTTGGTTCTGGGACTATATATATGTACTGAGCTTGCTCTGGTGCTGTATATATGTACTGATCTTTGTTCTGATGCTGTATATAAGTACTGAGCTTTGTCCTGGTGCTGTATATATGTATGAGTTTGGCTCTCGTGCCGTATATATGTATGAGCTTTGTTCTGGTGCTGTATTTATGTATTGAGCTTGATTCTGGTGCTGTATTTATGTACTGAGCTTGGTTCTGGTGCTGTATATATGTACTGAGCTTTGTTATGGGGATATAAATATGTACTGAGCTTTGTTCTGGTGCTGTATTTATGTACTGAGCTTTGTTCTGGAGCTGTATTTATGTACTGAGCTTTGTTCTGGTGCTGTATTTATGTACTGAGCTTGGTTCTGGGTCTGCATTTATGTACTGATCTTTGTTCTGGTATTGTATATATGTACTGACCTTGGTTTTGTTATTGTATATATGTACTGAGCTTGGTTCTAGTGCTGTATATATGTACTGATGTTTATTCTGTTGCTGTATATATGTCAGAGCTTGGTTCTAGTTCTGTATTTAAGTACTGAGGTTGGTTCTGGTGCTGTATATATGTATGAGCTTGGCTCTTGTGCCATATATAGGTATGAGCTTGGTTCTCGTGCCGTATGTATGTATGAGCTTGGTTCTAGTGCTGTATTTATGTACTGAGCTTGGTTCTGGTGCTGTAATTATATGGGATATATTTATAATAACAAAATTGCAGGGCACATACAATTGTTTTTTAATCATTGTATATTTAATGGGAACCTGTCTGGTAGTTTTAACCCCTTGAACCGCCACCATGCAGTAATACAAGACCTGACAATATTTCCGAATGTATGTTATTTTTTCAGACGCAGCAAAAATCTATAAAATCCACTTTTAGACGGCGCATACCATATGCTAATTACTCATTAAAGGGTCATGGGGTGGTGCCGCTATCCTGAAGAGTCACATAGTCCTGCCTCCAAACTCACCTTTCCATGTTTTATTGACATTCCCCCTGGCTGATACAACTTTCTCGGATGTGCCATTGCCTTGTACTACTTCGGGGGCTGCGTGGCACTATATACAAGGGGGGCTGTGTGGCACTATACACAAGGGGGAGCTTTGTGGCACTATACACATAGGGGAGCTGTGTGGTGCTATATACAAGGGACTGTGTGGCACTACTAAGGGGGGGCTTTGTGGCACTATCTACTAGGGGGGCTGTATGGCACTATTTACAAGAAAGAGGGATGTGGCTCTATCTACAGGGGGCTGTGTGTGGCACAATCTACAGGGTTCTGTGTGTGGCACTATCTACTAAGGGGTAACTGTGTGGCGCTATCTACTAAGGGGGGCTGTGTGGCACTACATACATGTGAGGGGAGCTGTGTGGCACTATATACAGGGGGAACTGTATGGCGTTATATACAGGGGGGTTTCATGCCGATATCCACAAGGGGCTGTATGGCACTATCTACAAGGGGGAGGTGGTAGGGGGCGCTATCTACAAGTGGGATATGACTGTTTACAGGCGGGGCTGTATAGCACTGTCTACAGGGGGGCTGTATGGCACAATCTACGGGTGGCACTATCTATAAGGGGGGCTGCGTGTGGCACCTGAGGGGGCCCCATTTAAGAGTTTGCTATAGGGCCCAGTGTTTCCTAGGTACGTCCCTGCTAGGGACCTATATTACTCAGGGACCTCCACACACCTTGATCTAGCCCAGTCATAGACATAACATATAGAGATTAACTACATGCCGACTCAGGATGATAATACTCGTCCTGAGCGGCGGGTACTTTGCACAGTCGGACGAGCATTCTCGTCCTGTGTTACAGTCATGTCCGTGAGCGATCAAGAGCGGGGCAACGGCTATAATACACAGCCGCAGACCCACTCCAACGGCGGAGAGAAGAGGTTAACTCCTTGCACAATCAAAGCTGATTGCGGCATTCAAAGTAAATAAGAGGAGGGGGGACTGCCCTTTGATCGCATCACAGAAAATCCCTGTGACTCGATCTAAGCCCAAAACTTGTATGGCCAGACAGCCTAGGATCCATTGAGGGACCCCAGGGCTGTCTGACCATATTGTCTGTTGTTGGGGCATACTGAGATCAGGGGGGTAGCTAGGGGGGGGGCAGGCGGGGCATGTGCCCCGGGCGCAACCCGGTGGTAGGAGAAGGGGTGGCGCCGAAGAGCAGCTGATTGCTGCTGAGAGGCGCCCCGTATGTCGGACACCTGCAGCAGCTTTAGGAAGAGCCAGGAAATTAAGGCGTTCTGACTGGGGTCTGTGACGGCCAGGGAGTGGACCAGTCCAGTCACCTGACTTGTCACCTGACCTCACATCAGTGACATGACGTCAGATGAGACTCAGGTCAGGGGACAGGTCCACTCCCGTGCTGCAGCCTTCCAGCATCTGCCTCTGTGCTCTACACGCACGCCGAGAAGCAGAGAGGAAGCTCCGCCCACAGCCCGTCCTGACCTGTCAGCAAGGAGACATGGTGAGTGTCTGTGTGTATATGTCTGTGTAGTGTGAATACAGTGTGTGTCTCTGTGTTTGTATGTGTATATGTTACAGTGTGTGTGTGTGTGTGTGTGTGTGTGTGTGTGTGTGTTTGTGTGTGTCTCTGTCTGTCTGTGTCTCTGCATGTGTTTGTCTCTTACATCTACTACATTATCTGTACTCCGAGTTATCACTGTGTTATCAGGGGTGTTACATAGGACTGCAGGTAACATCTGCTACATTATCTCTACTCAGAGTTATCACTGTGTTATCTGTGGTGTTACATAGGACTGCAGGTAACATCTACTTCATTATCTGTACTCAGAGAGTTATCACTGTGTTATCTGTGGTGTTACATAGGACTGCAGGTAACATCTGCTACATTATCTGTACTCAGAGAGTTATCACTGTGTGTTATCTGTGTTGTTACATAGGACTGCAGGTAACATCTACTACATTATCTGTGCTGTGTACATGTGTGCCTGTGTGGGTATATATGGGTCTGTTTGTGAATGCGTCTTTGTGCTTGTATATTTGTGCCTTTTATGTATTTGTATATGTTCCGGTCTGTGTATTTATCTGCCGGTGTGTGTGTGTATATGTGTCTGTACGTCTATATATTTACCTGTATGTATATATTCCAGTTGTGTGTATGTATATTTGCCTGTATGTCTAAATATCTGTCTTTATGTATGTACAGTATATATGTTCCAGCGTGTCCATATATGTGGTTAATTTTTGGTTTGTGTAGTTGGTTTGCAATAGAGAGTCCCGCACAGGGCGCCATCCAAGCTAAGGCCGACCCTGGCTGTCACCAACCCTAGTGAGAAGGAACTCCGCCGCTGCCTGCACCGAATGACCTCCTCGGCTTCTCCGGTAAGTCACACCAGGCAGAGTGGAGAGTGGTAGCGATAGGCTACCGCTGACCGGTCTGTTCACAGTGTGGCGCTAAGTACAAGGGGGGTGGAGTGTGGCGCTATTTACAAGGGGGGGGAGTGTGGCGCTATTTAAAAGGGGGGGAATGTGGCACTATTTACAAGGGGGGGGAGTGTGGCCTATTTACAAAGGGGCAGCGGGCTGTGTGTGGCACTATCTACAGGGGGCTGTGTGTCGCACTATCTACAAGGGGGGCTGTGTGGCGCTATCTACAGGGGGCTGTGTGGGGCCTCTTTAATTTATTTTATTTTCATTTATTTTTATGTTAATTACATTATAGAACTACATCGCTTGTAAAATGTAGAAATGCTTTTATACTAGAGTTACATTAAAAAAATTGTGAAAAAAAAATTACACCTCATTGATTGGTAGGGAAAGAAAACTGGCGAGGGGGAAGGAGATGTCGGGAAATAAATGGGGGGGGGGGCGCCAATCTGAATCTTTGCCCCGGGTGCAGGAGAACCTAGCTACGCCTCTGCTGAGATATGGCCTAACAACTGCCTGTGTACAATCAGTACACAGGCTAATGTACTGGCATATTAATATATGCCAGTACATTACAGTTAAAAAATCAAAATGAAAAATCCGTCTATGGGATTAAATTAAAAAAAAGTTAAATTAATTTGAAAAAAATTAATGTTAAATTAAAAAAAATAGTCAAAAAAATACACAGAAATACAAATTTTTCAGAATAAATTAACTTTTTGAAATATACAGTAAGTCCCAAAACATGAAATAATATAGACATATTTGGTATCGCCACGACCATAACAACCTGTACAACAAATGTATAACATTATTTATGATGATCGGTGTTGGGTGTAAAAAAAATAAAATAATAAAACTGCAGCGGAACTGCTTTTTTTCAGCATTTTCACCAAAATGAAAATGTATATAAATTAAACGATAATATATTTGTACCAAAAAATGGTACCTGCATAAAGTACAACTCGTCCCGCAAGAGACAAAGTCTCATACAACTACGTCGTAAAAAAAGAAAAAAGTTATGTGAGTCATCCCGACGCACATAACTTTTTTATTTTTTTACGACGTAGTTGGAAATATAGAGGGAAATATTAAAAAAATAGTTCTTTCCTCAAGGCCAAAATTGTCCTTGTCCTTAAGGGGTTAAAGGGGTTATGTGTGGACCAAAAATTATTTACAGTGTACTCATTTCAGTATGTAGGTATACTCGCTAATATACATTCCGGTCCCCCGTCATGCTGATTCTGAGATTTTCATAGATTTTTATAGCGCTTCCGGTGGACCGGAAGTCTAGTTGCGCAGTCTTTTTTGATGATGATACGACTCTTCATTATATGACCTGCCCCGTTGTACTCTATGTACAAGTAGTACAGTGAGTACGTAGGGTACAGCAGGGCCGGTCACATGATGCAGAGTCGTATCGTCATCACTATTATAACATCAGGGTGAAATATAAGTACTTACTGCAATTATAGAGCGCGTTGACCTTCTTCACATCCGAATCATCCAGTCCTACATTCTGTCCAAGAGTTATGGTAGGGTCAGATTTAACGACCATTGATGGCTTTCCTGTGCTGTAGTAATTCCTATGAGAGGTGGGTATTGTTAATCATATGCCTAAAGAAGCGCATGTCGGTTATATTTAAAATTATATTAGACTTCATGGGTTTTCGTTTTTTTCATGTAAAATGATGGAGTAGGGGGAGTTCCCCTTCTAGTGCCTTACAAAACGTGGTTACAAAAAGCATCTCTTGCTCTAGAGCACGCACCATGATCATGCATTACACAGATAGCCTATCGATTTAAAGGGACACTGCGTAATGCTTAATTTCCTCTGTGGTGGCGCTGCAGGGGAACTGAACACTTGCTTCTGGGTTCTCTCGCTGAACACAACTGATCATTTTGTAAAAAAAAAATATTTTTAAAAATGGATCGGATTCTTATGTTCCTGGTTAGTTACCTTAATCCCTTCTCGACATTTGTTGTATGGATACTTCATGGAAAGCTACTGCTTCCCGCATTTTGCCGTATCCATACGACAAATGGTGAACACCGGCCCAGAAGCTGAGTTGGTGCCCCCATACCTGGGTGTCGGCTGCATGTTATAGCTGACACCCTGGGGAAATGGTGAGGTCCGAAGTTTGCTCCGATCCCCGCTATTAACCCCTTAAATGCAGCAGTCAAAAGCGATCGCTGCATTCAAGGTGTTTGCAGCTCATCTGCACCTCAGCAATGAAATTGCCGGGATGCCGGTGTCTGCAAAGGCAACCGGAGGCCTAACACTGGCCTCCCGGTATCGAAAGCATTTGCTGCATCTTAGTGGTTGGCAGCAGATCGGCAGCTCTGCACTGCAATCGCAGGACTGTCGACTGCAACTATGGCAACAGGAGGCCTAACAATGGCATCCTGCTTTGCCATTATGGAAGCCAATTAGGCCCTGCCCGGGGGCGAAGCCTAATCGGCTTGCTGTCAGTGAATAACTATCGTACATAGATAGTGCAATGTATTAGAAAAATAATCTGACAGTTTGACCTTCAAGTCCCATAGTTGGACTAAAGAAAAGTTTAAAAAAGTGTAAAAATAAAAGTTGTTAAAAGTAAAATAAAAGTTTCAAGTAATAAAATAAAACACAGGGGCTTTGCAAATGCGACATAGCGACCATAAACCGATCCAGCAAAATCTGCACTCCAAAAGCCAAATGGCGCTCCTTCCCTGCTGATCCCTGTCGTGTGTCCAAACAGCAGTTTATGACCACAAATGGGGTATTGCCGTACGAGGGAGACGTTGCTTTACAAATGTTGGGGTTCTTTTGTTCCTTTATTTGTGGAGAAAATGAAAAATTTTGAGCTAAAGCTACATCTTATTGAAGAAAAAGGATTTTTTTTTTATTTTCACTGCCCGTACTCTGGAGAAGTTGCTTTACAAATGTTGGAGGCCTTTTTCTCCTTTATTCCTTGTGGAAATAATTTTTTTATAGCTACAGTACGACAACATCTTATTGGAAAAAATAAAACTTTTCATTTTCACGTCCAAATTCTAATAAAACCTATGAAACAACTATGGGGTCAAATGCTCACTACACCCCTAGATGAATTCCTCAAGGGGTGTAGTTTCCTAAATGGAGTCACTTTTTGGGCATTTTCATGATTTTGGTCCCTCAGGGGCTTTGCAACATGGTTTTGGTCCCTCAGGGGCTTTGCAAATACTACATGGCCTCCGCAAACCATTCTTGCTAAATTTGAGCTCCAAAAGTCAAATGGCGCTCCTTCCGTTCTAAGCCGTGCTGTGTGGTTTATGACCACATGTGGGGTACTGTTTTACTCAGGAGAAATTGCTTTACATATGTTGCAGTGCTTTTTCTCATTTAATCCTTGTAGAAATGAGAAAAAAATAGCTAAACTTTCATTTTCTTTGAAAAAATTTAGATTTTCATGGCCTACTTCCAATAATTTCTGCAAAAAACCTGTTGGGTAAAAATGCTCACTATACCCCTAGATAATTTCCTTAAGGGGCGTAGTTTCCAAAATGGGGTCACTTGTGGGGGGTTTTCACTGTTTTGTCCCCTCATGGGCTGTGCAAATGCGACTTGGCCTCCCCAAAAAATTCCTGCTAAATTTGAGCTCCAAGAGCCAAATGGCGCTCTTTTCCTTCTAAGTCCTGCCGTGTGTCCAAACAGCCATTTATGACCACATGTGGGGTATTGGTTTACTCAGGACAAATTGCTTTACAATGTTGCAGTGCTTTTTCTCATTTAGTCCTTGTGGAAATGATAAAAAATTAGCTAAACCTATATTTTCTTTGAAAATTGTATAATTTTCATGGCCTACTTCAAGAGCACATTTTTCCATTAATGTAAAGTCCAATGTGTCACAAGAAAACAATCTCAGAATTGCTTGGATAGGTAAAAGCATTCCGACGTTATTACCACATAAAGTGAAACATGTCAGATTTGAAAAATGAGGCTCTGTCAGAAAGGTCAAAAGTGGCAAAGTGCGAAGGGGTTAACAGATCATGATAATCTTGTTATTTTGTGTGAATATAGCTTACATGATACATCCAGAATGGGGTACTCTACAGTAATGTACGTGTACTTTCAACTTTGTCATATACTTACGAGTTAAATTGCAAGATTGAGTTGTAGCCATATGGTAGCGGAAAAGTATCTCCTCCATCCAAGATAAAATTGCTGTAATCCCCTATTTAAGAAAAAATAATGAGATATCAGTCCCGTGATCCTTCAAGTCAACATTGTTTTATGTTTTATTGAGGGGGCTAATGTCTAGGCTATGTAAATATAGGTGCTCACTTGGGGCAATATTTTGCCATAAGACATCGATATACTGGTTCCGGTCAGGCCTGGTATGCTCATGGAAGAAGCCCAGCGCGTGCATGAATTCATGTGGTACCAGAGTGTATTTTATACAGGAAGGCATATCAAGGCTCAATATCTGTCTACCTCCAACCTTCCCAACATACGACCAACACCTGAAAAACATAACAGCATCAAGTACCATATTAGTACATGAACAGTCCACATTAAAGGGGGTTTCTGTTTTTTTTGTACATAAAGCTTAAAGAGACTTCTGGAAATGTACGTTGATAGCCTATCCTTAGGTCAGGATATCAATGTGTGATGAGTGGAGGTCCATACCCTGGAAACCCCAATAATCAGCAGAAGAAGATGCTGCATCTCTACAGGCACAGCAGCACATCCATGCACATGATCAGTGGGGGTGGGGGGGTCCCTGGGTCAAATCCCCACTGATCACACAATGGTTGCCTATATTAAGGATAGGCTATCAAAGTATATTCCCATAAAATCCATTTACAATAAAAAGTTCTTCCATTTTTTTGAACATACATGGAATTTAATTTCCTCACCATTTCCAAGCCCTTATTTTGCTGTCAGTGAATGAAAACATACATTTAGAGGTTAAAAACCTGTAAAGACCAGAACCTTCTCACACTGGGAGTTTACTACACTTATATCTAGTGTAGACAATACTCTCTGGTCTAGCTCGCTCCAATGTATCAGTGTAGGTAGCCTTGACTGTTAGGCTTACAGAGGATAGCTTAGATTACATACCACTGTAGCAAATTCCCAGCTGCGAGAAAGAAGAATTTTGCTATTTACTGACTGCAAAAAGCTTGAAAATAGTGAAGAATGGAAAATCTAAATTTTTTTATACATTTGCAAAACTAATAGAGTACTTATACTATAATTTAAGGGGTATTCCCATCATAAATGCTTGAGAGGTAAGGGTCCGAACTCTGGGGCCCTCACCCATCGAGAGATCTGTGAATCCATGACCCCAGTTCAGGACGACCACACTCCCCATAGAAGTGAATGGAGTGTTGGCTGCACACTGGGAGTTACAAAAAAAGCCAAGAGCGCTGTTGGGTGCCTCGGTAGCTGGACTCATGGCTATAATATTAAAGAGGTTGTTTGTGATGAGACAACTCCTCTGATTTTCATTCTTCATGGATTCATTTTTGTGGACACTGTTATAGTTAAGCTTAAATGATAGATTTCCATACCCTCCTCCAGTCTCTATACTGATATAGTCTTGTTCATTGCTTCTATTGACAAACTGTACACAGGTCATAATCTCAAATTCCTTCATGAGCGTATCGAACATTGATATTTCGAAACTAGCTGGAAACAGAAGAACAGAGTTATGTTTTTAGGTTTAAAATATTGACAAACTTCATCTCTAGACACAAGTATCTCAGGTCAGATCTATAATAGGGATAACTTACAATAATCAGGGGACACGACAAACGGAACTATTACCATTCCATTTGCTGATTTTTTCCATTGGCACCCAGGACATACTTTGGCACTACGTGAGTGTTTAACGTTAATGTCACCACCCACAAGGAAGACAGCGATGTCTGCGATGAGAAAGGACAAATAGTTAGATCTATATTGACAGATTTTCACAATGATGAAAAAAAACAAAAAATTGCCCCAAAAAGTTTTGTTTATCAATACAATGCAGTAATTTCATTAGCAAATATTACACACATCTCACCTTTGTTTGCTTCCTTAATTATTTCAAACATTGCTCTGCTGTCAGCGTAAGGATAAGGGGCAATTGCTAAAAAAAAAAAAGAAAGAAAAATGTAATACCAAAGTAGCAGCACAAATGTTAGAACAGTTTTGCCCTTAGCAAAACACTGCGTTCACTAGAGTTCACTTATGGTGATTTTTGGGGAGAATTGTGTTTACTTAAATTTCAGGAGATTCAAGTAACGCCTCTGCAAGAACATAATTTGAACAATGCAAATAGGGGCATCAATGTTGGATTAGAAATAAGAACCACCAGCACAATAATGATATTTCCCATCCTAGCCTCACAATTTCAGCAAAAACAATGCTCAAGATGCAATTGTTCTCTCACTGTACGGATAACATTTACCATGCAAGATCATTATAATTCACATAGGCAACAATTTTCGTGATACATAATAACCATCTGTAGAAACAAAAAAATCTGTGCCAAAAGCAGACTAGCCTCTATTGAACATGTTGAATACTGACAAAATAAAGTATGTTTTCCATTTGATAATACAGTGAGTACTCTTCTATGTGTTTTTAGAGTCAGGAAGAAGCAGAGAAAGCTTAAGATTTTTGTCATTTTTATACATTTGTATTGGCAGAGTTAGTACAAGTGAGGATGGAGCAACTTTAAAGTGGCAATTGGATAGGTGAACTGAATTACTAGTAACTGTTTTATTGACCGTGAAAACCATAACAAAAAGCATGAGGGAAAGAAGGAAAATTAGCAGAGTTAATTGGGAGAAGAAAAATGGAAATAAGGTTAGATAGATAGATAGAAAAATCTTAACTTACTTTTTCCAGCATCTTTTGTTTTCTATGAGAAAATAGAGACATGTTTATATTGGGAGAATGAGAAAAGTACTAAATACAGGTCTATCTACCTCTCCTTGTAAGAGAAGCATGGGATACAGTTACAGTTCAGAGACTGAAGCATCCTTACTTACCTTTATTGGTGTCGCCTGAATGAGTAAACAGCCAACTAACCACAGCAACATGATACTAAGCGCCATTATCTTGTGTGTCAAGTTTCTCTCTTCTGCTAGTACATGTGCATCATAGACTCTATTTAAACCCAAAATCGGGGATGAAACAGCCAATCATCACACGGGCATGTGATCATAAAGAGGGAGTGACCCCCCCCAAGGAAGGATTGTAATGTGATAGGGTCCACCCACATATAGGCTGGATTTACATACACACAATGAAGAATAATATCATTATCCGGATAATTGGTACCGTATATTCACAGATATCTTGTTAGGATTAAATTAATTCTTAACCAAAAAATTTTGCTCCAATCTTGCCATAAAAATAAATCCAGCACGCCGATTCTAATGAACTGGCCTGCACAAATGCAGGAATTAATCCTTGACCTGTGTACAAGAAGATACAGGCAGTGCTACTGAGTCCACACATTAGGTGGAGAGAAGAAATCAAAAGAACACCAGGGGGCACCAAACCATGTATGTAACAAAAATATCTGCACATGGGAACGTTTAAAAAAAGAAATTACAATTGAAAAATTTTCTGTTTTGTGAGATGTAACACAAAATTTATTATTAACCCCTTCCCGCTGCAGCCACTTTTGACCTTCCTGACAGAGCCTCATTTTTCAAATCTGACATGTTTCACTTTATGTGGTAATAACTTTGGAACTTGTGGAAAAACACCAATATTAAGAGAAAATTTGCAAATATTAGCACTTTTCGAAATTTCAATGTATCTGCTTGTAAGACATGCAGTAATACCACACATAATAGTTACTACTTAACATTTTTAATACGTCTACTTTATGTTTGCATCGTTTTTTTAACATCCTTTTATTTTCCTAGGACGTTACAAGGCTTATAAGTTTAACAGAAATTTCCCACATTTTTTAGAAAATGTCAAAAGCCTATTTTTCTAGGGACTAGTTCAGTTCTGAAGTGGCTTTGAGGGGACTATATATTAGAAAGCCCCCATAAATCACCCCATTTTAAAACTGCTCCCCTCAAATTATTCAAAACAGCATTTAGAAAGTTTCTTAACCCTTTAGACTTTTTACGAATTAAAGCAAAGTGGAGGTCAAATTTACAAATTTCATTTATTTTGCAGAAATTCCATTTTAATCAATTTTTTCTGTAACACAGAAGGTTTTATCAGAGAAACACGAATTAATATTAATTGCCCAGATTCTGCAGTTTTTATAAATAACTCACATGTCCTAGTGTCCTAATGGACCGAAACACAGGCCTCAGAAGCAAAGGAGTACCTAGTGGATTTTGGGGCATTCTTTTTATTGGGGTATGTTCAAACTGGCTATTTTAACCATTTAACCATTTTTTCGGGCCGTAAACATCCCGAAAAATGGCTGGAAAATCGGAAGAAGAATGCCTTCAAACATCTGCCCATTGATTTAAATGGGAAAACGGTCATTGACATAGACAAACAGCTCCAAAAACGGCCTAAAAAATGCAGCAAAAAACGCGAGGTGCTAAAAATGCTGCTTTGTCCCTTGAAAACAGCTCTGTATTTTGAGACGTTTTTTAGTAAGCGTGTGAATATAGCCTTGGATTAAATTTTAGGCACTATGTCAGGTTAAAATGGGTCTTGGGAAGCCAAAACAAAGGAAACACCCCCAAAAATACCCTATTTTGGCAACTAGATGCCACAAGGAATTCATCTAGGGGTGTAGTGAGCATTTTGACCCCACAGGTGTTTCATAGATTTTATTAGAATTTGGACGTGAAAATGAAAAGTTTTATTTTTTTCCAATAAGATGTTGTTGTACTGTAGCTATAAAAAAAATATTTCCATAAGGAATAAAGGAGAAAAAGCCCTCCAACATTTGTAAAGCAACTTCTCCAGAGTACGGAAATTCCCCATATTTGGTAATAAATTGCTGTTTGGGCACATCGCAGGGCTCAGAAAGATAGGAGTGCAGGATTGGTTTCTCGGTACCATGTCGCTTTTGCAAAGCCCATAAGATACCAGTACAGTGGAAACTCCCCAAAAGTGACTCCACTTGGGAAACTACACCCCTTGAGGAATTCATCTTGGGGTGTAGTGAGCATTTTGGCCCCACAGGTGTTTCATAGATTTTATTAGAATTGGACAGTGAAAATAAAAATGAATTTTTTATCAATAAGATGTAGCTTTAGCTCAAAATTTTTTCTTTTCTCCACAAATAAAGGAGAAAAATAACCCCGACATTTGGAAAGAAACTTCTCCAGAATTCATAAATACCCTATATTTGGTCATAAACTGCGGTTTCAGCACACGGCAGGGCTCAGAAGGGAAGGAGCACCATTTTCTAGAATCGTTTTTGGGTGCTGTGTCGCATTTGCAAAGCTCCTGTGGGACCAAAACAGGGGAAATCCCCCAATAGTTACCTCATTTTGGAAACTACACCCCTCAAGGTATTCACCTGGTAGTGGACTGAGCATGTTAACCCCACAGGTGTTTTCCAGAAATTAGTGTGCACTCGATGTTGCAGAGTGAAAATGGCAATTTTACCATGGATTTGCCATTTCAGTGTCCAATATGTTGTGTCCAGCATGTGTCACCATGAAAACGCAGCTCTCTAATTAATATGCAGAGTTTCCTGGTTTTAGAAACACCCTACATGTGGCCCTAATCTTTTACCTGGACGATCAACAGGGTTCAGGAGTGAAAGAGTACCATGTGAAATTGAGGCCTAATTTGGCGATTTACAAAGTATTGGTTCACATCTGCAGGACTGATGTGAAATAAGAAAATAAACCCCTGAAAAGTGACTCAATTTTGGAAACTACACCCCTAAAAGCATTTATTAAGGGGTGTAGTGAGCATTTTCACCCCACATGTCTTTTCCATAAATTATTGCCCTGAGGATGGTGCAAAGTAAAAATTGCAATTTTTCCCCAGATGTGATATTTCAGTGGCAAACTTGTTGTGCCACTGGAGACACTCACTACAAAAATTGTTAAAACGGTTCTCCGGATATGGTGATGCCATATATGTGGATGTAAACTGCTGTTTGGGCACACTGTAGGGCTCAGAATAGAGGGAGCGCCATTTTGCTTTTGGAGCGTGGATTTTGCTTGGTAGTAGTTTTATTTGGAGTTTTACTGACATTTCAGTTTATAATGTAGGGGGCACATGTAAGCTGGGCAGAGTACATCAGGGGCATAGTCAGGTGGTAGAATAATGGGGTAAAAAAAACAATAAAATAATCCATAGATGTGTGTTACGCTGTGGAGCAATCCTTTCTGCACAGGCCGGTGTCGCACTGATAAATGTCCTTTCTTATCCCCTATTTGGTCCACACTCTGCACATTTGCAGTTTGGGTAATTTTGCTGGGGAAGTGTTGTCCTGGTATAATACAGGAACCCTCGCTTCAAGCAGATATGTTTGGGCCCTCCCTTTCCTGGTTCCATAATATTAGGGTCTTAATAATCGCCTCTTGAAACAGAAGAAATGTTCCCCCCGGGCCTGCACACCTGCATATTTCTTCTTTCCTGACTTATTGGAGCCATAACATTATTTTTTTTATATAGACGTAATGGTATGAGGGCTGTTTTTTTGTAGGATGAGCTGTAGTTTTTATTATTACCATTTTGGGGTACATGCGACTTTTTGATCACATTTTGTCCTATTATTTGGGAGGCAAGGAGACCAAGAAACAGCAATTCTGGCATCGTTTTATAGGTTTCCTTTTATGCAGCATGCACCGTGCGTTATAAATGACATGTTGACATAGCGCTTTTTGATAACTTTTTGCACAATAAAATTACTTTTGTAAAAAATTATGCCTTTTTTCTGTCACGATGTTTTGAGAACCCTAACTTTCTAATTTTTTTGTCGAGGGATCTGTATGAGTGCTTGTTTTTTGCGAGACGAGCTATTGTTTTTATTGATATAGTTTTTCGATACATGCAAATTTTTAATCACTTTTTATTCAAATTTTTGGAAGGCAAAGTGACAATAAAACAGTAATTATGTATGATAGTATAATGGTTGCCTTCTTGAACACAAAAAAAATTCATGGAAATATACCCAACATTTCCTTAATTAGTTTGAAACATCTTGTCTCCAAAGTATACGTACATATATTTTTTAGACAAAAAACAGATATATCCACCAACAAAGTAATAGACATTACTCACGCCTTGATGCAAAATCTTGAATCCGGTCGCGCAATGTTTTGGCTCAATAGCGTTCCTCAAGCTCGATTTTAATGCAGATCACGGGAGTCCAGGAATTTAGATATAACACATGTCCAGCCCCGCATGAGCAATCCACTGGTCGCATCTATTCTAGACCCAATCAGTGGATGCCGATGCACTTGTGGCATAGACAGACGCAATATAGGACTGCAGACGCTGGTACTTGGGACACATGTTGACTTACCCATGGCGCCATAATGGTACATAGCTATCAATTATTGCAGCGTATATATTGACTACACTCGCAGCTATCTATATAAAAATTCTTGATTCAGCCACTGTTTTTAACAGACCCCTGAGGAAGCCGGTTCCCTCCGGCTATACGCGTGGGGAAGGGATTGAGGCCAGCTTTACACTTAGTGCCCATTCAGCTGGTTTACCTTGTCCAGGCTTTCCCATCTTGAGATCATAAGTAGCCACAGTTGGTATTGTATATTGCACATGGCACTTTATATATGTATATTTATGTAGCATTTGTTGCATTGTATTCTTTACCATAATTGATTTTCTTGCTGGGTTGGACTAGTGTGTATCTATGTCTTACATTAGTGCTGGTCTCTGGTCACGTGTCTGATTTTGGACCTGGCTTTGATACTACAATATATGGAGTTTTGCCCGCTTTGTTTTGTGTGTTTTTTTAACGTTTTTCTTTATCGTTTTTAGTTCTTGTGTTTCAGAAGCAAGTCATTTTGTGATTGCTGTAATTCTCATAGTAGAGCAGTATTAGTAACTGAAACCGTAAAGTTGGGCATACATACTTTAAATCACTGGTTTCCCGACTCAACCATAAGCTTGCTTGTTCAGCTTGGCTTTCCCTAATTTCAATGGTGAGAGGGGAATAATCCGCTGCCAAAATCCCTCTTGCAGCGGCTTATTTCCCACTGGAACAAAAAATTGGACATGTTGATATCCATCATGCCCAATCCTTCGTTCCACGACAGCAGATGTTGGAGACCCCCATACACATCGGGTAGTCAGCCAAATCTGCAGACTTTGGCGGGTTCAGATAAAATTCATCTGAATGTCATCTGAATGTCATCTTTGTCATGTGACCGGCCCCACTGTACTCTATGTATAAGCAGTAGTACATCAAGTACATAGAGTACAGCGAGCCGAAGAGTCCTATCGTCATCAAATAAGACTCTTCAATGGATAGAGGGGAATAATCCACTACCAAAATCTCTATTGCAGTGGCTTATTTCCCGCGGGAGCAATAAACTGGACATGTTGAAATCCAACATGCCCAATACTTCTTTCCACGACGGCAGATATTGGAGACCCCTATACACATTGGATAGTCAGCCAATCCTGCAGACATTCGGATAAAATTCTTAAATTCTTAAAGGTTCAAGGAGAAGAATTTCCCTTTGAACCTCATCAAAGGTGCACGTCGTAAAGCCTCAGAGTTGTCCCAAAACTTCTGTATAAATCCAACACATAAAATATTAGAATCCAATAAATACAATACGAATTTTATCACTACTTTCAATCAAGGGAACAAAGCAGTCAGGGCCATCCTGCACAAACATTGGCATATTATAAAACATGACCCCTATCTGAAGGATGTGATACCGGCTCAACCAAGCATCACATTCAGACGGTCTCTGACTTTGAAAAACATCCTAGCCCCTAGCAGGGTTCGGAAACCGAAAATGGCGCAAACAAACTTTTTGTCCAAATTAAATGGCTCCTTTAAATGTGGTCACTCACGGTGTCTATGTTGTAACAGCATCACTCACAAGAAATATACATACACATCCACCGTCACAAAAGAATTATTTACTATTAAGTCATTCCTCAATTGCAGTAGTTCCTACGTAATTTACCTAATGGAATGTACCTGCCATTTACAATATATAGGGAGAACCACACAATGTCTGCCATCCAGATTGAACAAACATCGATTTAATGTGAACACAGGCTTTCTAAAACACAGCGCGTCCCGTCATTTCTCCCAGGTACACAATTGCCAGTTCAACCAAATCAACATTACACCAATTGAGGACATCCATCTAGATGTCCCCAATAGGTTCAACAAACTCAAACAGAGGGAAAATTATTGGATATTCAGACTACAAACACTACACCCAGGGGGTCTTAATGACATCTCTGAGTCCACATTAGGTTAATATATCTTCATTTCAGGCAACGTGATCAACAAAAGCCATTGCTAACATGTTCATAACAGTGAAATTAAAATAAAACGAAAATAAGAATATAATTATCCCTAATGGGTACTCCTTCTGGCATACCTACTATCTTATATCAATATCGATGTAAACCATTTGATGTGATAACTAAAAAGTTTGTCACTATGCCATTACCATTCATTATCTTATATATGCCAAATAAATACACATAGAAGTATTCTTACTTCTTCATCAACTTACCTATGTTCCGTTTGGCCCATCATGTCTTGTTCCCCCTGATGTCTTGACTTTCCTTGGTTGTCCCGGCCACGGAGACGCGTCTCAGCGTTCTCAGTGTAACCTAGCAACACAACTACTTTCATTACAAAGTTACTTCACGCTAAACTTATCAACAATATTGAAAGTTTCACTAATCATTTATATAAAAATATAAAATTGTCAATTCAGAGCTTGTTTTACTGGTTTTAATACACCTGTTTTAATGCATTGCAGATGAGAACACACTCCCGGCTTTTAAAGACCACTACTTTTAGGTTATTTCTGTAATTTATACAATTCAGGCACTATCCCACTGTATCCCTATCATCAAGTGTCTATGTTTTGTAAACAAAAGAAAGTATTTATTTTTATAATGGTTCATTTCTGTTTTAACTGCCCTTTTGTTGAAAAAACCGGGTGTGACATCACGGTCGCACTCTGACCTCGGCAGATTTGGCGGTTTTTCACTCCTGTTAATTTGAACTCACTATGTTATATAAAGTGTCAGAAGCACAATGTGTACATGGCCTGAGGAAGACGCTCGTTCAGCGTTGAAACGCGTAGCCACATATTGAAATAAACGATTCTATTATATCTGGACTTTACCGTCATTTCTACAAATTTCGCCACGCAGCAGCGCCTCCAGACGATCCATTTTTTTCTCCTCCTTTCTCCGTTAATCAAGCGGTCCCTTCTGGGAACCGATCCGGATCTGGCAGCAGCATATGTGGATCTACCCTTACGCTTTAAACATCCTACCTAGGTGAGCATGGTAATTGCCCCCTTGCTTCACCCACCTAACATATTGACCTGCACAAGGTGGCGCCGTGTGTTTTTTGCTCTCTCTCTCTTCACGCTACAGTATTAGCAGACGTGCCGCATGCTAGGCACGTCTGCTAGAGCACACGTCTGACTCTGCCCGTTAGGAGCAGAAGAAGCCTGCGTGAGGAGAGGGTGAGTAAGCACCCCTCCCTGATCGATACAGTTATTTAGTTAGGGTTACACAGGGATAATAGGTGGTATATATAGCGATCATGGGGGTTAATACATGATTAATACAGGGATGGCTGGACTACCCATCATCCCTGTATATTACCCCTATCATCCCTGTGTATAACAACTATCATTCCTGTATATAACCCACATCATCACTGTATATACCAGCCAGGCTGGTATATACAGAGATGATGGGGGTTATATATAGGGATGATGGGGTTATATACAAGGATGATGGGAGTTATATAGTGATGATGGCTGGACCAGGCATCATCCCCGTATATAACCCCATCATCCCTGTATATACCAGCCATTATTCCTGTATATAACCCCCATCATCCCTGTATATAACCTCCATCATCCCTGTGTATAACCCCCATCATTCCTGTATATACCAGCCATCATCCCTGTATATAACCTCCATTAATCATCCCTGTATATACCAACCATCATCCCTGTATATAACCTCCACCATCCCTGTGTATACCAGCGATCATCCCTGTATATAACCTCCATCATCCCTATATATAATCTCCATCATCCCTGTATATACCAACCATCATCCCTGTATATAGGGATGATGGAGGGGTTATATACAGGGATGATGGCTAGTATATACATTAACAGGGATGATGGTTGGTATATACAGGGATAATGCTTGGTATATATAGGGATGATAGGGGCATATACAGGGATGATGGTGGTTATATACAGGGATAATGGCTGGTATATACAGTAACAGGGATGATGGTTGGTATATACAGAGAGGTCTGCAACTCTTTATAATTCAAACTCCGCTGTCAGATGTCAGAGAAATGATTGAAGTCTATGTACACTATTTTTTTTTTTACAAAAGTAAAAAGAATTTTTAGCAAAATCGAATTAGAAATTTGCACCAAACACACTGATACACACACACACACACACACACACACACACACACACACACACACACACACACACGCTGAACGAAACCATAGCTTTCCGTTTCCATTACTATTGATTTCAATGGTAACGTTTCCGTAGGAGACAAACGGAAACCATTAGCAACTGAAGAGTTACCATTGAAATCAATGGTAATGAAAACGGAAAGCTGTGGCTACCATCTCGCTTCCGTTCAGTTTCCATTCATGGGTACCCCTGATGGAAATGTCTGACGGAACCCATGATCGGAACCCCGACGCAGATGTGAACGAAGCCTTAGATGTGATGGTAACAGCTCGATCCTGCGTGTTACATGCATTGGGGGGGGCGCACTCAGATCTGTTTTTCCCCCCCCCACCCCCGTGCTAAACCCCTAGCTACGCCTCTGGCCAGATTAAAGGGGTTTGTACGGGGATTAAAGGGGTTTGTAAATGCTTTTTTGCATTTATGTATTGGACACGTAGGGTGGTATAACCTTCTAGAAATCCCAGTTTGTATAAGTTCTAGGGCAGGGCTTCTCAACTTTTTTCTTCTAGGTCCTCACTAGCCAGAACATGATGATGCCTGGACCTCACCAGTGGTTGAAGTCCATGCCAAAAATATTTCTCAATTTACTCCGGAAGCGAGTGCAACATTTAAGGTGTATTCTAATGTGTTGACTTTCATCAGTAGTGTGCCGCACAAATAAAAGCCACCAGGTAAAACCGTGTGTGTTTTACCACGTATCAGGCCAGGATCATACACAGTTTTGATGCAGGTTTTGGGGCAGTTTTTGACAAAAGAAAGGAGATGCATCAGACTTTTCTTTACACATTTCCTTCCTTTTGGATCCACTTCTTGCTTTGGCTCAAAAAACGGAGCCAAAAACTTTGTGTCAGGAACGTAACTAGGAAAGACTGGGCCCCATAGCAAACTTTTGACAGGGCTCCCCCTCCCCTAGGTGTCACAGCCCCCCTTATAGGCAGCCCCCTTATACATAGTGCCCCATGTAGACAGTGCTATACAGCCCCCCTGTAGATTGTGCCATACAGCCCCCCTGTAGATTGTGCCATACAGCCCCCCTGTAGACAGTACTATATGGCCCCTCTGTAGACAATGTCACACCCCACTTGTAGATAGCGCCTCCAACCTCCCCCTTGTAAATAGTGCCATACAGCCCCCCTGTAGATAGCGCCATACAGCTCCCCCTGTATATAGTGTCACACAGCCCCCCTCCCTTGTATATAGTGCCACACAGCCGCCCTCCCTAGTATATAGTGCCACATAGAACCCTCCCTTGTATATAGTGCCTAACAGCCCCCCTCCCTTGTATATAGTGCCACACAGACCCCTGTAGATTGTGCCACACACAAACCACTGTAGATTGCGTGTAGGTGGCTTGACTCTCGGTGCGGAACAACAGATACGACACAGCTTCTGGTTTAACCATTTACTGCAATCAATTGAACAGGTCCTTTTCATTCTGGTCGGCGCAGACAGTACCACCAAGGTTGGGGGACGTCGAGCCCGCTGGAGTCCCCCTGAGAGAGGTCGTGCCTAACCCCCACGTTACCAAGCTTTGGTATCTGCATGCCTATGACAGTCACGGTGGGAGCTATCCACTATTGTCAGCATACCCTCAGGTAAGAGTTACACTCTCGGCCATGTGTTGCATCGTGGGGGTCAGTAGCTCGACCGGCCTTCGGGCACTGTCACGGGTCCTTGCAGAGCTATCCACAACCTTTCATGGCAACCCTCTTCCGCCCTCAGTCGGCGGCCAAGCTAAGCAGCACGCCTAGGACACAACCGAACAGCCACAGGTGACAGATATGAGTTGTTCAAAGTCCTGGTGCTAGTCCGATACTGACTTATGTCACTCTGCTTATTTACTGTCTGCTCCAAACTCCATACACTTGATATAGTTAACAGTCCAAAACAATCTTTGGAAAACTTCTAACTTCAGACAACATACTTCCTCATAGATAAGCGCAGGGACACTGGCATGTGCAATACTAACGGGCAGGCTGGAAAGTTGGAGACCGTAGCTCAGAATCTACTCCATCTTCTGTGTATAGGTGAAGGCACGGGCAATTTAGGCCTACAGCATGGTATCTGCAATCCCCTGTCCTTATGGTGACAGGAGGTGCCAATGGGGGGGAAGGAATCCAGTACCTGTACCCCTCTGGTCTGTCTCCTCATCTGGTCCAGCTTGCTGAGTCTGGCGCTGCTCCAATATGTGGCTGGTTGCTGCCTCCGGTCTCTCCACACTTGTATCTCGCTGGTCTCCACCGCTATGCCGCCAACTGTCCGACCTCGCTTCCTCTCTCTCAACCATCTCCACCACAGCCACTCGCTTCTCCCCTCACCACCCTTGGGCTGGGTTCACACGAGCACATTAACGTCCGTAATGGACGGACGTATTTCGGCCGGAAGTCCCGGACCGAACTCAGTGCAGGGAGCCGGGCTCCTAGCATCGTAGTTATGTACGACGCTAGGAGTCCCTGCCTCTCCGTGGAACTACTGTCCCGTACTGAAAACATGATTACAGTACGGGACAGTTGTCCTGCAGAGAGGCAGGGACTCCTAGCATCGTATATAACTATGATGCTAGGAGCCCGGCTCCCTGCACTGAGTTCGGTCCGGGACTTCCGGCCGAAATACGTCCGTCAATTACGGACGTTAATGTGCTCGTGTGAACCCAGCCTTACACTTCCCCCTTCGTTCTGAAGTGCAGCCCTCTGCACTTAAACCTCATAGTCCTGCAAATAAGCTTGTTGTCTGTTGCGGCTACATCCCTGAGGAAAACGTAATCCGCAGTTCTCTTTGGGTGTTGATGACTCCAAGGACCCGGTCAACTCCAATGCTTCTGTTGGCAGCGGTTCCCAAGATGAATTGGGGTTGTTTGAGGTGATCACCAGCCACCAGTTCCCCTCTGCATTAGTCCGTAATGAGTCCCTCTGATCTTCTCGTACTGGCGATGAGATCACTTCTGACATTGGAAAGGTGCAGGGTCGCAACAGGTTCCGGTGTAGGTTTCTATTCTGACCCCGATCTCCTTCTAGTTGTACCTCATACACCGGGAGTTCAGGATCGATGCATTTGATCACCACATATGGTTTCCTTTTCCATCGGGGGTTCCAGCTTACCCCCACGTGTCGCTTGGTGGTTCCGGAGACCAGTACTCGACCTCCCGGATGAAAGATTGCGTGTCGTCTAGCTCGGTTCGGAGACTTCTCTCCTAATCCAACTCTCTCCACCCTGACTTTTGCGATGTTCAAACGCCTCTGGTGGTCTTGTACACCACTCAGCGGGGGACCTGTCCATGTGATATTCTGGGGTCCCCCATAGGAGCGCTAGTAGTAACAGACTAGGACGGCCGAACATCAGCTGATATGGGGCGTATCATGTAGTGCGGTGTACTGTGTGATTGTAAGCCCACACCAGGTCGTCTACGTACTTTGGTCATCGTTCGTGTTTCTCCTCCCCAAGAGTTCTCAGCAGACCAAGTAACGTGCAGTTAAATCCCTCACAGGCCCCGTTACCTTGCGGGTGGTAACGCGTCGTCCTCGGTTTCTTGATATGTAGAATACATAGCTCCCAGATGAGTTCGGATTAGAAATTTGGCCCTTGGTCGGATAACAATCGTCTTGGACACCCATAAGGGCGTAGGACGTGTTTCCATAATGCAGTGGCTGTTGTTGATGCCGTCTGATCCTGGGTGGGAATTACTACAGCAAATTTGGAGAAGTGGTCGACACACACTAAGGCATATTTGTGATCCGACGTGACTTCCTGTATGGTCAGGAAGTCGACTGACAGCAGTTCCAAAGGTTCTCCCGTCTTGATGACCATCGGTTCTTCGCACTGTTCTGTAGCTTTGTGCACAACACAGTGTTCGCTCATTCTTCGCATATGTGTCTGGTTACTTCCCCTAATCCTGGGGAAAAGAAGTGATTATGGATCAATTGGACCGTTTTGTCCGCTGCAAAGTGGCCTCCCTTGTCATGCATCCATCTGCATACCGACTTCACATCTGTCTTTGGCAACACCAGCTGCCATAGTTCATGATACTCATTTTGTAGCTCCAACCGCTCTAATTGGCGGCCCAGGATTCGTGCTCGCGATGTCAGTCGGCTCCTCTCGACCGGTGTTGGTCTTTTTCCTCGAAGTACCTTGATGTCTTCGTCTAGTTGTTGGCGTGTCGCCCATTCAGTTTAGTCATAAATTTCAGCCATCGTGGTAGTTGCTTTAGCCACTCTAGTGACCCTCTTGGCCTTTGACTCTACAGGGGCCACCCGCAGTGGAGGAATCTCGATTTCCTCCTGTTCTTCATCCACCTCTCCACTAGGGATTTCACATGGTTGATGGGATAGAGCATCCACATTTGTGTGATCCTTGTCAGGTTTGTAGTGGATAACGTAGTCGAACCGAGTCAACCGGGCTACCCACCTCTGTTCCATTGCTCCCAACTTTGCGGTATTGAGGTAGGTCAGGGGATTATCAGGGTAGATGTCCAGCTGTAGTTTGTGGGGTTACGCTCCGTGGGCCATAGGCTGCGGCTGCCATGCGCGATGACCCGTTCTACTTCTCCTTGCTGTTGTGCAAGTACTGTTCCCAGCCCTTTTAAGCTACCATCGGTATATAACCTAAATGTTCGATTGAAGTCAGCAAAAGCTAGGATAGGGGCTGTCACTAGCTTGGGCTTTAACTCCTCGAACGCCAGTTGTTGATGTTTCTGCCACTGTTTAGCGACAGTCCGACTGTGACTTCCTTTTTTATGCGTGGGTTGTCCGAAAAGGAGCTGATTCAAAGGGCCCGCGACCTTGGCAAAGTCTTGAATATATCTGCGATAGTATCCGACTAATTCCAGATTGGCCCTTACTTCCATCGTGTTTTCCAGTACGGGCCACTCCTGCACCACCTTCACCTTGGCAGAGTCTGGGGCGATTCCATTTGCATCCACGAGATGACCGAGGTACTTGATCTGCTGACGGGCCAATTTACACTTACTAGGTTTCAGTTTGAGACCATATTTGCCCAAGTCTCCTAAGCAATGCTCCATTAACCGCTGGAATGTACTCGGAGCGTTGGTGAGCCCAAACGGCATTCGGTTAAATTCAAACAGTCCGGTGGGGATGATAAATGCAGTTTTCTCCTTGTCCACTTCCTTCATGGCTAGTATAATATTGTGCTTTTTGTATGGCAGTTAACGACTCCTCCACCCGGGTAATGGATGAGCATCTATATTTGTACATGCGTTTAGATTTCGTTAACCCATGCAAAATCTAAGGGAGCCAACCTTCTTGCGTACCAGAACAATTGGAGCCGCCCACAGACTTTGCCTCTCCCAGATTACTTGACATTCCAACATCTTGTGCAATAGGTCTTTTACCTCTCGATGTAAAGCCAGTGGGATATTGCGATATCGTTCCCTGATAGGTGGGTTGATTCCGGTATGGATTTTGTGCTCTATGGTGGTGTTGCACCCATAGTCTTCCTCGTGTTGTGCGAATACCCAGTCAAACTGCTACACCAAAAGCTTCAACTGCTCCTTGGCCTCTGTCGTCGGGGCCACTCCATCCAGCCTCAACTGTTGCCACAGCCGATAACTTGAACCCTGTTCGAGAGTAGGAGCCCGATCCTCTTGTCTTGACCTTCCCTCGGTGAGTTCGGTAGTGGTTGGAATGGTCACGTCCTCCGGCCGGACTAACTCGATGCCCGCCAGTAGCGTGTCGGCTGATCTGACAATGGCGTTCTGTGCTGGATTAATCAAACGGACCGTGACCATGCCCCTTGCAATTCGACACAACGTCCGTCCTATCACCCACTCGCCCGGATTATCTATAGTGGATACTGTTTCCACCATGACGAGGGCGCCTTTTAGCTGGTGGTGTGTCCCGACCATCAAAGGAATAGCAATAAATATAAAGGAAGTAAATGTATGGATATACAGGAAAGCGCTGCTGGTAAGAATTAATTAGCAATGGTAAATTCCTTGAATTATTTATTACAAGGCAATAAGGCAACGTGTATCGACACAGGACATGTGTCTTTGTCAGGCCAAGGAAGAACAAACAGTAAAAAATGACATCTTATATACAAATCCAAACAAGGTTACACAAATCAAGAACAGCCCCAAAAAAACACGAAAACAGAGCTCATAGAAAGAGCAGCTGTCAGTGACATCATCAAGTAAACAGATGTTAATACAAAGTATGTGAATAAACCCAAAATAAACATACCAACTGATTAGTAATGCTTTAGGGTATGTGCACACAAGGTCATTGCGTCCGTAATTGACGGACGTATTTCGGCCGCAAGTACCGGACCGAACACAGTGCAGGGAGCCGGGCTCCTAGCATCATACTTATGTACGACGCTAGGAGTCTCTGCCTCGCTGCAGGACAACTGTCCCGTACTGTAATCATGTTTTCAGTACGGGACAGTAGTTCCACGGAGAGGCAGAGACTCCTAGCGTCGTACATAAGTATGATGCTAGGAGCCCGGCTCCCTGCACTGTGTTCGGTCCGGTACTTGCGGCCAAAATACGTCCGTCAATTACGGACGTAATGCCCTCGTGTGCACATACCCTTACCAATGCATTATTCTGCCAATACATGCAAGATGAGCAAAATGGACATTACAATAGCAGGGGTACATAATATGGCGTTATGAGAGGATGAGCCATGGAAAACATGGAAAGAGAAAGACAGAGTAAAATACAACATTTAAAAGTCAAAAACAGCAATTAAAAGTTAATACTGTATTATATTTACGTGTCTTGTAGATTAGTCCACAGGAGGATGCGGACCCTATTGAGAACCTTTGGAGCATCCTCAAGCAAAATATCTATGAGGGTGGGAGGCAATTCACATCAAAACAGAAGCCCTGGGAGGCTATTCTGACATCCTGCAAAGATATTTAAGCAGAAACTGTCCAAACACTCACAAATTCAATGGATGCAAGAATTGTGAAGTTGATATCAAAGAAGGGGTCCTATGTTAACATGTAACTTGGCCTGTTAATTTTTTTTTTATTGAAAGAGCTTTTGATTTCTGTAAATATGACCTCCTGATGCTGCAAATTCAACAAATTACCATTTTAGTTCTCTTTACAACCTTTAAAATGTTTTGATCTCTGTTGTGCATAATAATTTGAAACAGTGCATTTTGAGTTTTTTACTTCTAAAAAAAAATCTGTTATCATTAGGAGATTTGTTCAACAAAATTTGCATTATACTCCAAAGGTTGATGGCTTGAAGATTATACTGACTGTCATTTGCATCGACTATTTAGGAAAATCAGCGAAAAATAACATTTGCATAATAATTTGGAACGCGGTGTAGTTCTATCATGGGTGCCTCTAACCTCTCTTGGTTCTGGAACTTGTCGTGGAATAACTGGTACGTCATGGTCGTAACTTCGGATCCCGTATCAATCAGACCCCTCCAGTCCCCCAATGATGGCCGTCACAACTGGACATCGTCCCGTCAAAAGTTCCACGTTCCCTCGTGGACCTAACAGTGAATTGTCCGCGGCTTGGGCCTCAGCGGCGGGAGCTTCTAGTTTAACGGCGGCTGTTCTTGTCTGGGGAACTGCTCCGTTCTGCAGTCTCTGGCAAAGTGTCCTGGTTGATCACAGCGCCAACAGCGACGAGGACCTCCTGACGGGGCTCAGGACAGTCGAGGCGGCGGCGTTCGTCTATCGGCCATAACTCTCAACTGCACAACCTCCGTTTTCAACTCCCGGATTGCTTCACGGACGTCCCAGGCGAAATCCTGGAACCCACTCCCGGTTGTTCCCCTCCGCCTGGCGTCGCTTCGGTAGGGCCTGTACACTGTCATTCCACATTTGCTTCCCCGGCTTCTTCTCTTAGGACTTCGCCCATGGTCACCGTGGCTCTGACGAAACCTCTCAGTGTCCTCCTCAAGTTGCGACTCTCCAGACCGGAGATGAACTGGTTCCTCACAATCTGGTCAGGCTCGGGTAGTGCCGCACATCACCCTGGGTCTTTCTTCACCAACCTGCTCCACATGCCTTGAAGTCCCACTGCAAATTGTTTGAGGGACTCCCCATTCTTTTGCACCCGCGTGTAGAATTACTTTTGCAAGTCGGCGGGTGAAGTGACGTCCCCAAACAATGAGTCTAGTCTATTAATGATAGTCTCTAGCATGTCACGCTGGTCGGCTGCTAAGACCAGTTCAGCTCTCCTTGCATACCCCTCTAGGGAATTAAGCGCTAAATCAGCTTGGTGTGCCAACGCTACCAGGAACAACCGGACAGCCGCGTGTACCCTCTCGGCCCAATCTGTAATAGGTACACTCTGTCCATTGAATTTAGGGATGGCCATCAGCGTGGCTTCCATCGGTATCACGCCCGCGGCAGGCGCGGCTCTGCCACCACTGCTTGATGGTTCCATCCTCCTCTAATCCGGATGTTGATCCTGCCGACTACGCCAAATTGTGTAAGCAGGTTGACTCTCGATATGGAACAATAAATACAACACAGCTTCTGGTTTAACCGTTTACTGCAATCAATTGAACAGGACCTTTTCCTTCTGGTAGGTACAGACAGTAACACTGAGGTTGGGGATGTCAAGCCCGCTGGAGTCCCCCTGAGAGAGGTCGTGCCTAACCCCCACGTTACCAAGCTTTGGTATCTGCATGCCTATGACAGTCACGGTGGGAGCTATCCACTATCCACTCGGCCATGGGTTGCGTCGTGGGGGTCAATAGATTGACCGGCCTTCAGGCACCGCCACGGGTACTTGTGGAGCTATCCACTACCTTTCATGGCAACCCTCTCCCGCCCTCAGTCGGTGGCCAAGCTACGCAGCACGCCTAAGACGCAACCGAACAGCCACAGGTGACAGATATGAGTTGTTCAAAGTTCTGGTGCTAGTCCAATACTGACTTCTGTCACTCTGCTTGTTCTAATGTCTGCTCCTAACTCCACACACTTGATATAGTTAACAGTCCAAAACAATCTTCGAAAAACGTCTAACTTCAGACAACATACTTCTTTGTAGATAAGCGCAGGGACACTGGCATGTGGCAATACTAACAGGCAGGCAGGGAAGTTGAAGACCGTGGCTCATAATCTACTCCGTCTTCCAGGTATAGGTGAAGGCACGAGCAATTTAGGCCTACAGCATGGGATCTGCAATCCCCTGTCATTATGGTGACACGAGGTGCCAATGTGGGGGAAGGAATCCGGTACCTGTACCCCTCTGGTCTGTCTCCGGAGATCCGCAACAGGCAAGTTGGTGGGGATTACGCCGGGGCGGGCACACTGCCTCCTGCAGATTTTTGGGAGGAACGCAGGCTGGTAGGGGAGATGGAGGGGAAGTGCAGTCTCCCGGTTGGCGCTGTGCCTTTGGATCACGGTCGGAGAGGTGCATTGTAAGAGAATTTTTGGGCCACCTGAAGCTAAGCTGGGGCCCCCAGTGTGGGGCTAGCGGTAGAGGAACGTATTGTGAGGTTACCTGGTTCTGAATAAGGATGTCTGGCTGATGTGGTGTTGTCTTCACGCAGGATCCCATGATGGAGGGTGTCGTCGCGTCGATTACCGGCTGGTGGCAAATTCAGGAGGTTCAGGACAAGGACTGTGAGTTGGGACCGGGTGCATGGCTCATTGAAAGACAAGTGTCCAGGCCGGGGGAGAATTGCAGCTCAGGTCACCACTACGATCAGGATGGATCGCGTGGTCGTTCTGATGACTGGAGGGCACCATCCATGAGGAATCCGGAGGCGTTATCAGCTGTCGGGAGGGCCGTACATTGATCGTGGATGGAGGGGTCGACTGATGTCTCGTTATTATGCAGGGGCACCGTTGGACCAACAAGCGTTGGTCGGCCGGTTTTTCCAGAGAGCAGTGGACCGGCAGGTTTTGTTAGCTGCGAAAGGGGGACCTCAGACTTTGGCGATTGATTTCGGGATAGAGAGGGCTTGGAAACAGGTTCAGGGTACGGTTTTGTCTTCCCCTCCGGGGAGTGTGTTGGGGCCGGATGAAGGATCAAGTACGGTGTTAGAGGGTTCACAGGTTGGCGGAGGGGATTCAACTCAGGCTGGTGTGGGTCCGGTGTCAAATATGGCATATAGGGAATCTTATCTGGTCTTTTCAGGTCCTCTTGGGTCCTCTGGGGATCGAAAAACAGGAGTTTGTGGAGTTATTTTCCCTTTTGCCGTTGGATAACTTTCCAGAGACGAAGGAGGTGGACATCGGTGAAAAACAGAAGAAATGTGAGGAGGAAGTGCGCAAATGTAGGTGCAGAAAGATTTCTAAGACTTTTGGCAATTGGCTGTGTGCCTTTTGCATTTATGCGAACAGTTGGGGGGTGAAGGTTCTGGAAAAATGCGAGTCGATTTTTTGTTACGTGGCCGGCATTTGGGTTGCATGCAAGACTTATGGGGGTTTGGCTTGGTGGAGGTACGACTAACAATTTCGTCAACGCTTGGCGGCATGCCCCTCTATGCATTGGGATCAGTTGGACCTGCCATTATGGATGCAGCTCATAATTCCCAGCGCTCTGCCCCATTTTATGGGGGGGGGGGGCAAGGTTCTGCCCAACCGCCCCTTAACAAACAGGGAGTGTGTTTTGGCCCTTCAATGGGGCTGTCATGCAAATTTAGGCATGAGTGCTCAGCATGTGCTGGTCTCCACCCCTACTCTTGTTGTTTTAAGCAAACCGTTAAGCGCCCTGGGGACGACTCTGGGAAAGGGGAGGAATCAAGTGAACCTAGGCGCGATGCTACAATGGGTCAAGCGGTATGGCAATAGGGCACATGCAATTTTGTTGAGGGACGCTTTTTCGGTTGGGTTTCGCATTCCGGGCTCTTGAGGTGGGATTGGTTCCGGGGTTCCAGTAAATTTAAAAACGTCTGTTTCTCCGTTGGGAGTAGTTCCGAAAAAGGAGACAGGAAAGTTTAGGATGATATATCATCTTTCCTTTCCGAAAAGCTCATCTGTTAATGTCAGCATAGATAGGGACCTTTGCTCTGTGTCGCATGCTTCATTTGATAGGGCAGTGGATTTGGTACGGGAATCGGGTCCGGGCTGCCCTATTGGCAAAAGTGGATGTCGAGTCGGCGTTCAGGTTACTTCCTATTCACCCAGACAGTCATCACTTTCTTGGCTTCTTTTTCGATGGTGGGTATTTTGGGCACATTTGTTTACCCATGCGTCTTTCCCTGTCCTGTTCATATTTTGAGGACTTTAGTAGTTTTGTGGAGTGGGTGGTCTTCCGGTTTTGGTAGCGCCATCCATTACCTAGACAATTTCTTGTGCGTAGGCCCGGCTGGGTCCCCAGTTTGTTGCCACATGTTGAGTACGTTGTTGAGAATTTGGCATTCCTATGGCGGCGAACAAGACAGTGGGGCCAGCTCCCTGCCTCACTTCTTTGGATCACTCAATTGACTCGATTAGTCGGGTTTGCCGTTTACCAGTGGACAAGTTGGCTAATCTACGGGACGGGATTTGTCGGCTAGGTAGGCTTCGGAAGGTTAGGCTACGAGAGTTGCCTCAGTGGAGTTGGGTCTGCAGACGGATGCAGCTTCTAGTGTCGGTTTTGGCGCGCTATTGGGGAGGAGATGGTGCGTGGCGCGATATCCGTCTTTTTGAGGGGTGCTTCCCCTTGTTGCAGAACTTGACGTTTTTGGAGTTATTCCCCATAGTGGTGGCCGTACATGTTTGGGAGGACCTTTTTCAGAACCGGAGGGTGGTATTTCTTTCAGATGATATGGGCGTGGTACACGCAGTCAATAAATTGTCAGCTGGGTCGGACCCGGTGGTCAGGTTGCTGAAGCTATTAGTGCTGCAATGTCTTCGTTTGAACTTGCTGTTTAGGGAAAAACATGCCTCCTGACGAAGCCGCAGGCAAAACGCGCGTCGAGGCATGCTTTTGAGGTGTCCCTATCTCTTCCGGTTTCGATCCCTATTTCTTTGTATCCATCATGACCAAGGGTATGCATCAACCTTTCAGTTCTCAGTATTTTTTCACATATTTTTTATGTCAAGCTTTTGGGCTTTTGGGCTTCAGGCTGAATTTGTATATCCTTGACTAGGTATTCCTATTTGGGTATATCCAATTCTTTTTTGTGGGGTTACCTCCCCACATGTTATACGCAGCTAGACATACATTGATTGGCATGCATTAGTGCTCTGTTCCTGTCACGTTGGGTTCGTGGACCCACTGGGCTGCACCGCCTTGGTGCCATACAAGGATGCAGGGAGCCATCCTTTTTTGTGATGAAGAAGAACCCGGCTCCTGCCGGGGAGGAAGACTTCCGTATGAAGCCCCTCTCCAAGTTCTCCTTAACATAGGCGGACATGGACATAGTCTCTGGCAAGGAGAGAGGATATATCCTACCACGGGGAAGGTATGCACCAGGGATCAGCTCGATAGGACAGTCATACGCATGGTGTGGGGGCAGTGTCTCTGCCTCCCTTTTTCTGAAGACATCCGAAAATGCAGCATAATGACCAGGCAATCCTGCCAATGACCGAGGCAGAGGCTGGACCGAATGAATCTGCACCAAAGCAGGCCCAGCGACACAGGGTCAACGGCTCTGGGTAGGACATAGAACGGCAGCAGTTCTGAGTGGAGGGCCCCTACTTGGAACCTCAGTGGTTTGGTCACAGCAACAACTGGGTTAGGCAGGGGTAGAGCATCTACAGAAGCAATTGTCAATGGGCTCTCCATAGGGGTGGTAGGCAACTGAAGAAGGTCCACCAGGTCTCTATGGATGAAATTAGCCACGGATCTCGAGTCCAGATATGCAGAGACCTGATGCATTCTCTCGCCGGACACTATGGTCGCCGGTATGGACAATTTGGATGAAAGTCCTTTTTTACCCAGGGTTGTCACTCCTAGCAACCCTAGGCTTTGGGGCTTTAGGGGACACAGGCACACAAAATGGCCACCGAGGCCGCAATAGAGACAAAGTACCGAAGTGCGTCTGCGTTGTCTCTCCTGGGTGGATAGCTTACCCCGGTCCATCATCACAGATTCCCTAGGAGAATTGACATCAGAGGACAGCAGGGGTTGCTGCAAAGTAGGTCCCAGACTAGGAGGGTCTCCCTCCCGACTAACCTCTTGGAGGCAATCTCGGATCCGTATGTCAATCTGGATGAGGTCATACAGGGTAGATGGCAGGTCTCGAGCGGCAAGTTTGTCCTTAATCCTAGGGGACAGTCCATTCCAGAATGCCGCCACCAGAGCCTCATTGTTCCACAACAGTTCTCCCGCCACGGTGTGGAAGTGGATGGCGTACTCACTCACGGAGGTGTCTCCTTGGCGTAGTTTAATCAAGGCAGCCACTGCAGACGAGGCTCATCCAGGCTCCTCAAATACCATGTGACAGGTCCGGAGAAATGGTTCGCCCATGCAAGAGCCTTTTCGGTGAGGAGAGAAATGATGAATGCAACCCTGGCTCCGTCAGATGTAAATATCCTGGAACACAGGCTGAAATGGATCTGGCACTGGTTCAAAAATCCACGACAGGAACCTGCGTCTCCATCATAGCGGTCCGGAAGTGGCAAAGAAAAACGCGGGTCGACACTGCCAGGAGGTATAGTAGGAGGAACGGCAGCTCTTGCTTCCTGCTGACGAACGAGATTGTTCAAAGCTTGGAGGAGTTGGTCCTGTCGAGACTGGAAATCTAGCAAATCCGCCCGCATCTCTTATGACGTCGTCATGGTCTTGAATTGACCAGCGGGATCCATAGCCTGAGCTTACTGTCGTGAAGCGTTCGTGGACCCACTGGGCCGTACCGTCTTGGCGGTATGGCAGCTGGCCAACAGGACGCAGGTCAAAGTCTATAGTTTGTATAGGGTACCTGTGGCAGCTCGGATAGAAGCGAGGCAGGCTAGGCAGGAACTTGGCAGCAGGTGGATGTCAGGTGTGGAGAGGCAGGTCAAGCGTGGAATACAGCACAGCACGGCTACAGCAAGCACGACACTAGATTCAGGAACAGGAAACAGGAACAGGAAAAAGGAACAGGAAACCACTGGGAGCAGGAAACACTAGGGGGCCATTGCAAGACAGACTAGGGATACAACAACAAAGCTCAGGCATAGAACTAGGGGGCTGGACCCCTCTTATAGTCCAGAGTACACACAGGTCAAAGGTCAGGAACGAGGTCCGGTGCGCGTGCTGCCCCTTTAAGAGCGGGCACAAGCGTGCACGCACACCCTATGGGATCTGAGGAGGAGGCTGAGGCCAGCGCTTGCCGACTCGTGGCTGCGGCTGTCAGGGGAGGAACGGAGCTGACAGCCCGCAGCCACGGACATGACGCACTATGTACAGGGGGCTATGTGTGTCACTATGTACAGGGGGCTGTGTGTATGTGGTGTTTTAAAGTGTGTGGTATTATTATATTCAGGCGCGCAGTGTTTGGTGCTATTATATTTAGGGGTACAGTATGTGGCACTATGATAACTTTATTTTCATTTACAGGTGTGGAAATGTTGGAAAAGTGTCGAAGACATCTGAGTGGCAAATTCTGCAGAAATCAGTCATGGCTGGGAGAAGTCGGCATGTGCTCTGGACCGGATGGAGAAGAAAAGAGGCAAAAAACTACTAGAATCTGAGACGTCGTCACATGTGAGTCACTAGATTTATAGAGAATCTGTCACCTCTCCTGACATTTTTATTATAGGAAATCCTTGTATTTCACAAAAAGTCTTCCTGCAGTCCAGGACTGATAGACAATTCCCCTTGTCAGGAGGTCGTGTCCCTGCACAGTGTGAAACTGTCAGTATGTAGGGATACAGTGGCGCTGCCTTGAAAGGTGATTGTGGTGCTGGATGTGGTTTGTTCGTCCTATTATGAGGCCAGTTAGTTCTTGCTTGTTTTCACTTGGGCCTTCTTCTGAGCTTTTCGGGTGGGGAGCTGTTGAGTTCGAGTAAAGTTCGTCCTGAGGGTGTCTTATATGAAGACGTGATTTGGGATCCAGAGTCGGTGAGGATCTAGCTTCAGGCATCCAGAACAGATCAGATAGGAAGGGGAGTGTTTGTTGCATTCTCATCCATTACGGACAGGCTGATCTGTCTAGTTTTTGCCTTCCACTCCTTTGATGGTCTCATGATTACTTGATAAAGGGGTTCTGTTTCTCCGAAATATGTTGTACCTCAAGAGACCCTCTATCTCTCTTTTTTATGTAGATTCTATTGTTTAAGACAATAAAATATATATTTTTTTTTTCTCAAAAACGTGTTGGACTCGTAGAAGTATTGCGCCTGGATGGTGTCTCTTTTTTTTACAGTGGTTCCCACCTCGTTCCCATTGTTTTTATCTACCTACCTTCACTCCTTCCAGAAGTTTAGGATTCCTGGCAGTTCGGGGCTGGTTTTTGTCCATGTTGATGGGTCCTTTCTGTCTCGCTTTCAGTTTCTGTCTATCCTCCAGAAGGCTATAGTTAAGCTAGGGGGGCTGCAGGGGAATTTGGGACCCATTCTTTCATAGTGGGGGCTGCCCCCAAAGCGTCTCCTTTGGGTGTAATGGTTGAGAGTGTGAAGAACATTGGTCATTGGAAATCGAGTGCCCATAAGAGGTATGTTCGCCCAGGGCGAGTTTGGGTGCCAGATGTGTGAGTGGAGTGAGTGACTGGTGTGTGGAGATTGGAATTCCTATTGTTTCAGATGGAGTATTTTTTAATCCTCCTTGCTTTTTTTGTATGTTTCTTTTTTTCCCTCCTCTGCATCCTCTGATCTTTCTTTTCTTTTTATAGGCTTGGGCGAGTGTATTTGGTTCGGTAGGGCTCGAAAGTATTTTGTGATAACATGATTCCCTGTGGATATTGACTTCTTTCGGGTGTGTATATGAGGGCTGGTGTTTGGAACTGGAGGGAATTCTTAAAAACAAACATTTGTCAATGTGCTGCTTGGAGAGGGATTTGGTGATTTCAATTCAGGAGCAAACAAATTTGGACTAGGTCTATCTGTATTATTGAGATGTAATACTAACAGAGATGAGAAAGCCGGCTCCGGGCGCACGTCATTATGAAAGGGTGTACCTATCCAACGGAGGGTAGTATTGGTGCCGTCTGGTGAGTCGTAGGTGGTAAAAAATGTATTATCAATGGAATTGGTGTGATATATCATATCTATGTGTGATGGTTCAGACGGGGCTTTGTGAAATAATGGGGGTAGGTTTATGTTGGGTGGGATCCAGGGTTCTGCACTCTTAAGTTCTGGGTCTATTTGTCTGATGGTATTGTGGTGGACAGAAACTTTTGTAGTATTATCATTGTATTTGTTATGAGTATTGCTGGAGACTGTATTTTCGTGATGAGATATAGAGGTGCTTCTTCTATAGGTATTTTTGTTGTATTTTCTCGTATTTGTGTTTTTATCTTTGTCGGATCTAAGGTTTTCATATGTCCGAATGTGATGGTTCTGAAATGGCTGTTTTTTATGTTTTTGATCAGCAGATCCCATGGTTGGTGTGTCTGAAGATCGACATGCATAATCCTGTCGATCTCGTTAGAATTTGGCTGCTTTTTTTCTATTACATCTCTTTCTAATCTCGTTAGTCTCATTTTTACGGATGACTAAATTTTTTAAAAGTCCGGATGTTTTTTGTATAATTCTAGCTTGAACCATGTAATATTGAGGAGTTTAGAAAAATGGTCTGATAGTGACGTTCTTTTTGTAAAAAGACGTTACATCATACCCCTAGAACATATAGTCATGTATTCTTTCCACTCTGAGGAAAAATGTACACTACCGTTCAAAAGTTTAGGGTCACTTAGAATCTGAAAACATAGAGAATGAACACATGTATAGAAAAAAAATTGTCTATTATCGCAGATATATAGACGATCTCTTTCTTATCTGGTCAGGTACTGATGAAGAAGCTAATAGTTTTATAAAAAATGTAAATAAAAATTCATGGGGAATTCAATTCACACAAAGTATATCTAAAGAAAGAATAGTATTTTTAGACCTAGAAATTAGTCATTCTGACAACAAATTCATAACGAAAACACATTTTAAGTATATTGACAAAAACAGTTTCTTGAATTTTAAAAGTGCACATTATAAGCGATGGACAACAAATATCCCACATAGCCAATTCAGAAGGATAAGAAAGAACTGTTCTTCAATAGAAATATATAAAGAACAATCCAAAATTCTCAAAGAAAGGTTTGAAGAGAAAGGGTACCCTCAAAACCTGATTAAGCATGCGTACCAAAGAAATCTGGATACTTCCCAAGAAGTATGCTTATTAGAAAAAGTACATGAAAAACACAATAAAGAAATCCCGACGAATAATTATTCTAACAACTTTATCACAACTTTTAATCATGAGCACAACGCCATCAGAGGCTCATTACAAAAACATTGGAGCATACTTCAAAATGACCCAATTTTGAATAAGATTATTCCCCCAAAACCAGGTATAACATTCCGTCGAGGGAGAACAATTAAAAATATATTGTCACCCAACAGACTGAGGTTAAATACCTCTTTTTCCATCTCTAACCATCATCTTAAACCTGCATGTATTTATAAATGTGGGAAAATAAATTGCTTATGCTGTCTAAGCATAAATGCAGGTAAATTACAGGTCATGTCAAACGTGACGAAAGAAACGTTCCAAATAAACACCTTTATGACCTGTGAAACCGATCATGTAGAGTCTATATGATCGAATGTGAGTGTGGATTACAATATGTCGGGAGAACAACCCAGACATTGAGAAGTAGACTAAATGGTCACCGTTTTAATGCTAAAAATGGGTTTTTAAAACATAGCCTTTCAAGACATCTGCTATATAATCATGCATCAAATTTTAATAATATAAAAATCTCCCCTATTGAGCAAATAAACCCCAAAATACATAACCGAATTTCCCTCCTGAACAAACGTGAATCGTTCTGGATATTTAAATTTGAAACGTTGAGTCCAAATGGACTCAATGAAAAAATAGATCTAGTTTAAATCAGAAAAATAAGATATAGAAAAAGAATTTCACATATTCTTAGCAAGTGATAAATTATCGGAATTTACGAATAGCTCAAAATAGAATAAAACATAAACAAAATATTTTAAAAGACATTGTTTAATAACTTCTACATCATAAAAAACAAACATCAATGCATCAGATGAGTTGACAGAGATAAAACCTCAAAAGATCTAATATGAATATCCCTCGCGGACATGCAGCAAAATATAAGAGCTTCTTTCCCGACAATTAACAAATCAACGAATGCGAACCAATAGGTACAATGATAGAAATGTTTTCTATAACAAAGCAATCCATTCCTAATATAGAACAAGAGGACAGCATAAATTCAGACACAATTACACAAATTAAATAAGAAACAATACCTGTGAACACATATTTGCCCATTCCAAGGAGCTTCTTTTTTTCCAAAGTTCGTTTCCTTGAAAATCACGAGGAAGAGGTTTCCTACACGTATCCACTCTACGTGGTTACAGCTCCAGAGGCAAGCACAGTGTGACCAAGTCCAAAAAGGAATAAACATCTTAGAAGCGCAAAAGTTAAGTTGTGCTAACGACATAACACAACTTAAAAAGGTGAGCTCCATTTCATCTTCTACAATTGAATTTTGTCATCTGTACGTTATCACCTTAGGGGAGCGCCGTCTCTTCTCTTTTTTTTGTCTTTTTGCAAGTACTTCTATTTTAGAAGCAGTTTTGAAAAAAATAAATATATTTTTTTTTAGCAATTTAGGAGACTTACAACTGTTATAATAATTTAATACGTTTTGAAGTACATTTTTTTTTCCTGCACCAAGCCATGTTTTCAGAGGCTCATAGGTGTCTGAATGATGGAAACCACCAAAAATTACCCCATAAAACTACACCCCTTAAGGTATTTATTAAGGTGTGTAGTAAGTATTTTGACCCCCACAGCTTTTTTGTTAGAATTCATGCAAAACAGGTGCAAAATAAAAAAAAAAAACTTTTTCTACAAATGTATCATTTTAAAGACATATTTCTTTGTAAAGTGAACATGAGAATGAAGAAACACACCCCAAAATCTATCACCCTATTTCTCCTGTGTTCAAAAATGCCCCCAGTGTGGCCCTAATACGCTGCCTGGATACACTAGACCCCTTAACCCCTTAAGGACGCAGCCTAGTTTTGGCCTTAAGGCTCAGTGTAAAGGATCTGCCAGGCACAGCTTCGGGGTTAACTCCCATAGGTAATCAGTCTGCACCTGAATCTACGTCTCTGAGACTGACTCCATCTTCCATCACTCAGGATGGCAGGCTTAGGAGTGGGAGAGCCTATCGCAGCCTGGCCAGATGGAGCTAGCTCCCGCCCTCTGTCTATTTATACCTGCCTTTCCTGTTCCTCCTTTGCTTGTGATTCTTTTCGTGTGGTTTCCTGGCCCAGCTACAGCTCCTAACTATTTGATCCTGCTCCATACTGACCCTGGCTTACTGACTACTCTCCTGCTCTGCGTTTGGTACCTCGTGCTCTCCTGGTTTGACTTGGCTCTTTCACCTCTCTGGTTGCTCACGGTGTTTCCGTGGGCAACTGCCCCTTTCCCTTTGCTTTGTATTTCCTTTTATGTTTGTCTCGTGCACTTACTGAGCGTAGGGACCGCTGCCCAGTTGTACCCCGTCGCCTAGGGCGGGTCATTGCAAGTAGGCAGGGACAGAGTGGCGGGTAGATTAGGGCTCACTCGTTCGTTTCCCTACCCCCGTCGTTACACTCAGAGCCCATTTTTCAAATCTGACATATTTCACTTTATGTGGTAATAACATCGGAATGCTTAAACCTACCCAAGCGATTCTGAGATTGTTTTCTCGTGACACATTCATGTTCGTGGTAAAATTTGGTCGATATATTCAGTGTTTATTGGTGAAAAATTGCAAAATTTAGAGAAAATTTTGAAAAAATAGCATTTTTCAGAATTTAAATGCATCTGCTTGTAAAACAGACGGTTATACCACCCAAAATAGTAACTAGTTCACATTTCCCATATGTCTACTTTGGATTGGCATCGTTTTTTGAACATTCTTTTATTTTTCTTGGACGTTACAAGGCTTAGAACATAAACAGCAATTTCTTATATTTTTAAGAAAATTTCAAAAGCCTTTTTTTTAAGGTACCTCTTGAGTTCTGAAGTGGCGTTGAGGGGCCTATGTATTAGAAACCCTGATAAAACACCCCATTTTTAAAACTAGACCCCTCAAAGTATGCAAAACAGCATTTAGAAAGTTTTTTAACCCTTCAGGCATTTCACAGGAATTAAAGCAAAGTGGAGGTGAAATTTGCAAATTTCATTTTTCTTGCTGAATTTCGATTTTATTCATTTTTTTCTGTAACACAGAAGGTTTTACCAGAGAAACACTACTAAATATGTATTGTCCAGATTCTACAGTTTTTAGAAATGTCCCACATGTGGCTCTACTGCGCACGTGGACTAAAACACAAGCCCTAGAAGCAAAGAAGCACCTAGTGCATTCTGAGGCCTCTTTTTTATTAGAATATATTTTAGGCAGCATGCCAGGTTTGAAGAGGTGTTGAGGTGCCAAAAGAGTAGGAATCCCCCAATAGTGACCCCATTTTGGAAACTACACCCCTCAAGGAATTCATTTATGGTTGTTGTTACCATTTTGACCGCACAGTTTTTTCACAGCACGTATTTGAATTGGGCTGTGAAATGAAAAAAATGACATTTTTTCCAATAAAATGTCATTTGTGATCAAAATTTCTTATTTTCACAGGGAACAAAATACTCCATTTTGTTGCCCAATTTCTCCTGAGTGCAGCAATACCCCATTTGTGTTGATAAACTGCCGTTTGGGCTCATGGGAGGCCTCAGAAGGGAAGGAGCGCTGTGTGTTCTTTGGAGTGCAGATTTTGCTGGTTTGGTTTTCGGGTGCCATGTCACATTTGCAGAGCCCCAGAGGTATCAAAGCAATGGAAACCCACCAGAATTGACCCCATTTTGGAAACTACTCCCCTCTTGGAATTCATTTATGGGTAATGTGACCATTTAGACCCCATAGTTTCTTCACAGAACTTATTTGAATTGGGCTGGGAATGAAAAAAAAATATATTTTTTCCAATAATATGTCATTTTAGCTCAAAAATTCTTATTTTCACAAGAAATAAAATACTCCATTTTGTTGCCCAATTTGTCCTGAGTGCGGCAATACCCCATTTGTGGTGATAAACTGCTGTTTGGGCCCATGGGAGGGCTCAGAAGCAAAGGAGCGCTATTTGTTCTTTGGAGTCCAGATTTTGCTGGATTGGTTTTCGGGTGCCATGTCGCATTTGCAGAGCCCCAGAGGTATCAAAGCAATGGAAACCCACCAGAAGTGACCCCATTTTGGAAACTACACCCCTCAAGGAATTCATTTATGGGTGTTGTGACCATTTTGACCCCATAGTTTTTTCACAGAACTTATTTGAATTGGGCTGGGAATGAAAACAAAATTATTTTTTTCAAATAATATGTAGTTTTGGCTGAAAATTTCTTATTTTCACAAGAAACAAAATACCCCATTCTGTTGCGCAATTTGTTCTGAGTGCCGCAATACCCCATTTGTGGTGATAAACTGCCGTTTGGGCCCATGGGAGGGCTCAGAAGGAAAGGACCACCATTTGGCCTACTGGGGATTTTCTAGTGCGAAGTCATGTATGCAGAAGCACCTGAGGTACCAGTACAGTTGAAACCTGCAAGAAGTGACCCCGTTTTAAAAACTACACCCATAAGGCATTCATCTAGAGGTGTAGTGAGCATTTTGACCGGAGACCTACACCCCATAAACTGTAATGTGGGTTCTCCCGGGTATGGCAATACCCTACATGTGGCTGTTATCAGCTGCCTGGGCACACAGCAGGGCTCAGAGGGGAAAGACGAGGGGGATAAGCTGTGCGGAGTGCATCAGGGTAAGTAAAATTGGGGTAAATTATAAACCAAGGGATGTATGATAAATTTTAAAACACTCTTTCATACAGAGCTCTGGTTATTCGGGACACGTGTCACATTGATATATTGTGTCATCCCTTATAGCAGACTTTGCACCTCTTTTGACTTTTTCCCTTCTTGCCAGTTTGGGGAACTTCTCCTGGAAAGTGTTGCCGCCCTGGTACGATGCGTGTGGCCCCGCTTCCAGAAGTACTGGGTGCCCCCCCCCCTCCTTCTTGGTCCCTAAAGATTAGGTTCTTGATAATCACCTCTTGAAATTCCAGGAAAGTTCCCCTCTGGCCTGCACATCGACCTAGCACGTACGCATTGTACAAAGCCATCTGTATGATGTGCCCGGCAAGCTTCTTATACCACACCGCATGGCGCTCTAGGGCTTCAGGATTTGATCTGACAAGTCCATCCCTCCCATGTACCTATTGTAGTCCAGGATGCAGTCTGGTTTGGGGGTGGCCTTTCCTTCATATATCCTAAACCTGTAGGTATACCCTGATGCACTCTCGCACAGCTTAGACATCTTCACGCCATACCTTGCCCTCTTACCCGGCAGGTACTCGCTGAATTGAACCCTCCCTTTAAAATGTACCAGGGACTCATCAATAGAAATACACTTCTTGGGGATGAATGCTTGGGAAAACCGGGCACTGAAACGGTCTAATAGGGGTCTCCGTTTATACAAACGGTCAAAACTGGGGTCATCTCGGGGTGGGCACGGCTCATTATCAGTATAATGTAAGAAGCGAAGTATTGCCTCATTCATTTATTTATTTTTTTAGGTTACAGTTCAGTTCTGAAGTTGCTTTGAGGGGCCCATATATTAGAAACCCCTATCAAACACCCCATTTTAGAAACTAGACACCTCAAAGTATTCACAAAAGCATTTAGAAAGTTTATGAACCCTTTAGGTGTTTCACAGAAATTTAGAGCAAAGTAGAGGTGAAGTTTACATTTTTTTTTTGTCAGAAAATCCTCTTTATTCCATTTTTTTTACAACACAATTGGATTTATCAGAGAAACGCAACTTAATACGTATTGTCTAGATTCTGCAGTTTTGAGAAATATCCCACATGTGGCCCTAGTGCGGTAATGGACTGAAGCACCGGCCTCCGAAGCAAAGGAGCACCCAATGGATTATGAGACCTCTTTTTTATTAGGCACCATGTCCGGTTTGAAGAGGTCTTGTGGTGCCAAAACAGTGGAAACCCCCCAAAAGTGACCCCAATTTGGAAACTAGACCCCTTGAGGAATCCATTGTAGTTTTCTTGGGGTGCATGCGACTTTTTGATCAGTTTTTATTCTATTTTTAGGTGGCGTGGTGACTAAAAAACAGCAATTCTACTATTGTTTTTTTATTCTATTTTTTTTACAGCTTGCACCATGCGCTATAAATGACATATTCACTTTATTCTGCGGGGCGATACGATTACGGCGATACCAAATGTTTATAGTTTTTTTTTATGTCTTATGGCGTTTGCACAATAAAATACGTTTGATAAAAAATCATTCACTTTTTGTGTTACCTTATTCTAAGAGCCAGAACTTTTTTATTTTTCAATCAATAAAGCCGTGCGAGGACTTATTTTTTGCGTAACAAACTGTAGTTTCGATCAGCACCATTTTTAGGTACATGCGACTTTTTGATCTCTTTTTATTCCATTTTTTGGGAGGTGAAGGGACCAAACAATTGTGATTGTGGTACGGTTTATTATTATTTTCTTTTACGGCGTTCACCGTGCGAGATAAATAACGAAATAATTTTGTAGTTCAGGCCGTTTCGGACGCGGCGATACCAATTATGTATAGTTTATTTGTTTGTTTATATATTTTTATTAATAATAAATGACTGATAAGGTAAAAAGGGGGATTTTTACTTTTAAGGGTATCTTCACACGCTAGCTGTCATTTACGTGTGAAAAGGCAGACTGTTTTCAAGAGAAAACAGCTGCCTCGTTACACTCGTAAATGCTCCTCCTCGCATTTTGCGAGCCGTCTGAGACGCTCGTAAATCTTGAGCTGTGCTTCATTGAGTTCAATGAAGAACAGCTCAAATTACGTGGCAAAGAAGTGCCCTGCACTTCTTTGCCGAGGCAGTCCATTTATGCGTCGTCGTTTGACAGCTGTCAAACGACGACGCGTAAATTACAGGTTGTCTGCACAGTACATCGGCAAACCCATTTAAATGAATGGGCAGATGTTTGCCGACGTATTGCAGCCCTATTTTCAGGCGTAAAACGAGGCATAATACGCCTCGTTTACGTCTGAAAATAGGTCGTGTGAACCCAGCCTAATACTTTTAAAACTTTTATTTTCTTATTTTTACACATCTTTTTTTAACTTTTTTTTTACTGTATTACTTTGTCCCACTAGGGGACTTGAGGGCAGGAGGCCCTGATCGCTATTCTAATACACTGCACTACATGCGAAATGCAGTGTATTAGAACTGTCAGCTACTCACTGACAGCAAGCATAGTGGGTCCTGACGTTGTCAGGACCCACTAGGCTTCCGTCTATGGCATAGCCAGACGCCATTGTTTGCTGTCCGGTTGCCATAGTTACCATCGCCGGCCGCTATCGTGTAGCAGGCCGGCGATGGCAGCTTAACCCCTAAAAAGCCGCAATCTCTATAGAACGCGGCTTTTAAGGGGTTAATCAGCGGGGACACAGCGATCGGTCCCCGCTGTAGGAGCTGTGACAGCTGCTGAACAAGACAGGAGCTGTCACAGCTCCTGTATGTGTCGGGAGGACGGCCGAAACGGCCGTTACTCCCGAGACGTACTATTAGGTCATGGAGCGCGAACGCTATAGTTACCATGATCTAATAGTACGTCCAGGAGCGGGAAGGGGTTAAAGGGAATGTGTTGCTAGAAAAAATTTTTTTTTTTTTTTAGTTAAACAATTAGTGTATTCGTGTATTAAACATTGTTCTATTTTTTTTTATTTTTTTCACGAGTCAGGAAATATTATAAATTAGATTCTAATTTATAATATTTCCCAGTGCTGGTCACTAGATGGAGCAATTCCCAAAATTGCAGCATTGCATGTGGTAAAGCAACCACATTGCTTTATGCTGCAAAATTTGAGAAAACTCACTCGCTCTAGTGAGCTCTCAGTATCCCCCCTCCTTTATCCTGGCTAGTGCCGGGAAAAACGAGGGGATTGAACGGTCAAACCTCCTACACTGTGTGTCGCCATTTTTTGAGCTAACACACAGTGTAGTAGGTTAACACACAGTAGTAAATACACAGTAAAACACGTACATACATAGAAATAACTTACCTGCTCCTGCCGCCGCCCTTCCCTCCGGTCCGTCCGCTCCGTCTGCTACCTCCGCTCCAAGTGCACAAGTCCGGAAGCCGCGACCGGAAGTAGTAATCTTACTGTCCGGCCGCGACTTCCGGTCCACAAGAAAATGGCGGCGGACGTCACACAGTTCAACTTGGACTATGTGGGAGCGGCGCATGCGCCGTTCCCACACAGACGGCGTACAGCATAGTGGATGGAACGGGCCCCGTTCGCATTCACTATGGGACTGTATGTGCCGTATTCCATGTCTGTATGTGTCGTTAAAATTTTTTTTCGTGACACTGGTCCTTTAAGGTATTTATCTAGGGGTGTAGAGATACACAACGCAAAAATGTAAAAAGGATGAATTAATGGGAATTCTCAGATAATCAGGATATATATTGTTTTATGCAAATGTTTAATACATTTTTTTAAATGAAGTGATAGAAAAATATATCTGTGTAAATCGGCTGCTGTGTTAGAAATATATTGCATTCTTATCTTGGGGGGCCGTACAGAAGAAAAGCGACGCTATTTTCTAATAAGGGAGGCATGTGCCTAGAAATGCATTTGACAGTCATATAGACAATGTCTTGCTAACAAAGCAGTTTTTAGACATTTGTATCATTCTGATGCCGTTGTGAACAGCGTTCTGGTCTGATGTGTAACAAATTATAGCGGAAAAAATAATCTGTACTGGAGTGAAGGGCAATATATACAAATGGAGGAAAATGTATCCAACTATGTTGCAAACGCGAGTCTGTTCACTAGATAGAAGAACACCTGCAGGGCTATCATGACAAGCTTTTTTCTTTTCTGTAACTGGTTGTGCAACGTCTCTTTGGCTCCATCAATCCTTATGAGGGACGAATGTGCCAAGTGACGCGGTACACCATAACAGGCCCCTGCCCGGCAAGATAGGAACCGCTATGTGCACAAAACAACCAATCACCTACAGAATATATAGAGGGGCAGTGCCCAAAACCATCTATAGGAACAGTAAAGGATCACTAAACCCCAAAATGATGTCAGTATTTCCAGAAGAACTGTAACAAAGCCCATGGTGTATTGATAAGGAACAGCTCGATTATTAGAGATCCTCCAAATAAAAAAAAGATCATTCCCGTATCACGGTACAGAATTAGGAATGTAACAGCTGTTTGTTTCAGGACATAGTCATGAGAACAGTCAAAATAAAAAAATTGTGGATGTGGGATTTTGTACTGGAAAATTAATTCTATGACTTAATCACCCACAAATAAATAAAAAAAAATCATAAGGGGTAAAATTTGTTTCACGGGTCTGAAAAATATGTGCTCTACAACCTCTTCCACAAGAAATAATCCCGACTTGGAAAGCCCACAAACTAAAAAGAAAATATAAAGAAATTGACTCCCTAAAAATACCCCCCCACCCATTTTTTTTTGTGTTAAATGCTAGTAATTTGAAACCGTGTGAAAGGTTTCTAAACAGGGGTAGTTACAAAGGGCTGGTTTTGATGGACACATGGGGCAATAAAAGTGGGTATCCCTCATCCTGCCATGCTTGCTACATACCCGGCACCTTTTTTTGGGGATATTTTTGGGTCTCAGTGGAAGGTGTAAAAAGTGGCGCTCTGAAAGCCTGCGCATATCCTTAGATTCACAGGATTGTGCAGGTATAGTGGACTCAAAAAGGAGATGCTCAATGACCTTCTCCTGAAATTGAAGAAAAGTGAGCGTTCCTTTTTGAAAATAACAAAACTGTTTTAGGTAGCAACCCGGATGAGGTAGATTGCTACCTTTTTGTACCAGGCCTTATTTTTGCTCTTCACCAGGTAAGGCTGAAGCACCTGGTCGGAAAGGTCTACACCCCCCATAAATTTGTTGTAGTCTGTTACACAGACAGGTTTCTGCGTGCAGTGGTAGCCCTCTCTCCCTAATTGCCACAGTGGTGTCCGTGTGTACGGTGGACAGCATGTAGACATCCTTCCTGTCGGTCCACTTCACTGCAAGTAATTCCTCACTTGCAAGGGCCATGAATATTCCTGTTTCCAAATGCCTGGACACCAACTGTTGTGGGAATCCCACTCTGTTCTTCCGTACTGTCCCACAGGCCCCTGTATTTGCAGCATGGAGGGCTTTATAAAGGGCAGCACCTGTATAAAAGTTGTCTGTATAGACGTAGTACCCCTTGTGCAGAAATGGCTCCATTAGGATCCACACTATTTTGCCAGAGATGCCAATAGTTTCTGGGAAGCCTGGGGTATGAATTTGGCGGTCCCTGCCTTCATATATTTTAAAACCGCAGGTGTAACCCGTTGTGCTCTCACACACTTTGTATAATTTCACCCCATATCTGGCTCGTTTGGAAGGGATGAATTGACGAAAAGAAAGCCGGCCTTTGAAGCTCATGTGCCATTCATCTACAGACCAATTTTTGTCAGCGGTGTACAAAATTAGAAATTAATCATTTAGAAGGGTGATTAATGGCCTTAATTTATTAAGCCGATCATAGGCTGGGTCACTTCTCGGGGGGACTTGGGAATTGTCGGTAAAATGCATGAACCGCATTAGGGCCTCATAGCGGTTTCTGGACATCACTGCTGCAAATACAGGGGTAGCGTGGACAGCACTAGAAGTCCAGTAGGACCGGACAGATGTTTTTTTTTAACCAAACCACATATTGAGGGTAATGCCTACATTTTTTTTCATTTCTGGGACACTTGTGGGGTTCCACATTCTTGAGTATATAGATAAAGGCTTTTGCAGAACAAACTGCCTAGCATAAAGATTAGTCTGCTGGACTATCAAGTCTAGGACCGTATCACATACAAATAAATGAAAAAAACTATAGGGGGTAAAATTTGGGATATCGACCTTAATTCCTGGAGTCGCTTCAAATTGGGGTACTTGGGGGGAAAATGGTAGTGCGGGATCCCACATCACGGGAGGGACTGCACTTGACACCTCTATAGCGACTGCTGTATCTACCACCATAGGACTATGGGGTTCAGTGGTAGAATAGGAATCGTCACTGTCGGGAAAAAGTTCTGAAGCGGTGTCAGTTTCACTTTCAGATATGCAAAAAAATGGGACATAGAATGTAATTAAAACCACAGAAAAGGCCATACTCACAGATTAGGTGGTGGGTAAAAAAATCCGTTCCAAACAGGACGCAACCAGGTCAGAGAATGCTGTTGAAGGAAAGTGCCCAGGTGTGTTTAAATAATGATAGCCGCTCCCACTAACCTTGAGGGGAGTGGTGTGTTGGGCATGGAAGTAAATGTATAATAATAATAAATAAATAATAAAGTACTGTGTATAGTGTACATGTGAGGTATAGGGGACATGACTAAGTGTAGTGTGTAGAAATCAGGGCTGTGAGTGAAACAAAACGTGAGTGTAGTGTGTAAAACATGGAGGCATAGTGTTTGGATAGTGAGGCACAGCATATATCGCCGAATAGCAGCCTATTTAGAACGCCCATACTGTAAGAGAGCGGGCTGCCCTGCATGCAATGCCAAACATCCGCACACCAGGCTATCCCAGCATCATAAGACCCGGGCGCGTCCTGAAAAAAAGGTATGTACAATGTAAGTAACCATGAAAAAACATGGGGTATTAGTTGTCGTTTTGGCCAAAAGAACGCAAGCTCGTTTCACTTTCAGAACTGTTGGAACATAGCAAGGCGTAGGCTTGCTTCGCGCTGTACAGTCTCTGAGACATTATATTTATAGATATGTATGTATGTATGTATGTACAGTATATATATATATATATATGCCCTATAAGTCCTATAAGAACCCTAAGGCTGGGCTCACACACCCTATTTACGGACGTAATTCGGGCGTTTTACACCTCGAATTACGTCCAAAAATACGTCTCCAAAGCGCCGGCAAACATCTGCCCATTCATTTGAATGGGTTTTACGATGTTCTGTGCACACCAGCTGTTTTTTTACGCGCCGCTGTCAAAAGACGGCGAGTAAAAAGACGCCCGTGTCAAAGAGGTGCCTGTCACTCCTTGAGACGTAAATGGAGCCGTTTTTCATTGGCACCATTCAAAAACAGCTCCAATTACGAACGTAATTTCCACCGCGAAAAACGCGAGTACAATCAATTACGTCTGAAATTCAGGAGCTGTTTTCTCCTGAAAATAGCTCCGTAATTTCAGCCCTATAGGACGCTGCCATGTGAACCCAGCCTAAAGTAAACCTAAAAACGACACTAACTATTATTTTTTTTATTTTTTATAACAGACGTAATAAAATAAAGCCCTAATGTAGTCTTACGGCTATTATGGCCCTAAACACTAACGATAAACTAGCACTAACCCTAAACTTACACTTACGCTAAACTAGCACTAACGCTAAACTAACACTAACGCTAAACTAACACTTACGCTAAACTAGCACTAACGCTAAACTAGCACTAACGCTAAACTAGCACTAACGCTAGTCTAGATTTTATATTATATATATATATATATATATATATATATATACTAGAAAGCGGTGATTTGTTTCTTCACTTTTTTTTACAGCACAGGACGCAGACTGATCTCTCTCTCCTCTCAAGGAACAACTACAATGAGAGGAGAGAGAAACACAGCCCATGTCCTGGCTGTGTTATTAAAATAACTGTCTATGATCTCTGTGATAGGTTTTATCACATAGATCACCTGATCAGGGACCAGTCACAACGGTCCCTGATGGTTTCTGTGCCAGCTGCTGACACAGGCAGGTTATGCACAGTGCATGCGCGCGCCATTTTGTGTGTGAGGGGGGGAATCGGAAGGGGGGAATCAGACGTGGGAGGGGGGGTGATTCATCTGGGGTATACTGGGGAACACTTATTACCCTTTCTCTCTAAGGAGTTATTCCATGAGAGGAGAGAGAAAGGGTAACGATCTGCCGCTTTGCAGTGACCGCCGTGATTTAACGAATCACGGCGATCACGTGACCAGAGACCACTCGTTATGGTCTCTGGTTGTTGCTCCGAACCCTCAACTACCTCCGGTAACTGAGAGAACGGAGCTTTGATCATTTATTTTGGCGCTACATTAGGCTAAAGCGCTGCCGTGTAAAGGCGGCGCCTTAGCCTAAAGCCCCTTAGTGACAGCCGTGAAAAGGTGTATTGGTGGTCACTAAGGGGTTAAAAAAGATATTTCCATTGATGGGAATTAATTTCCTCCATGGAGAATGGTTACAAAGCCGAGTGACAACCATTATGGTCATCATCAGAACTCCTCCAGGACTTTCCCAGACTCTCCCCTCTCCACAGCCACATAACTCTGTTTATTTACCCATAAAGCAGGAAAGACATGAAGTGAAAGAGAAAACAGAAGAACAGAGTTTTTAAAATTTATTTTTTTAATTTCCGCAATGATAAATCCAGGTGGCAAATTTGGGAAAGGTATTGCCGCTGATGATGATTGATGTTCGGGCTCTACATGTTGTCTCGTAGCTTTGTGTTTGATGTCCTATATGCCGCCTCAAATAAAATACTCCCTTTCCCTTTCGAGGATCCAGTAAGTCTTCGTTGACTTTTCAATGTTTGTTGATAGAAAAGTTATTTTCTGCGTTTTTTTTTTATAAGATGTCAAATTGTGCGTATTAAAAAGTGATGATGGTTCTTCATGGTGACCTGTAGAAGAACACATATTTTATAACCAGAAGAATACGACCATGACACACAGCGGAGTAACATGCAGTCACAGGGCCCCAGAGCAATATATGGCCCCACATCACCCCACCCACCAGGACTAATAGGTGTGGGAAATGGATGCGACTGAAAATTCATAGAATAGAGAGTTTACTGTAGTCTGCCCCTGTCTATGGAGGGTCATATACTCACTGGTGATGTGCTCATATTCTGATGTCATTTTCTGAAATTATAGATGTTCTTGTCTGGAAAAAAGGGAATGAGTTATACAGATTGATTGACTTATAGCTGTATACAGATCATATACAAAACACATGTCCTGGACTGGGGAATGTCCCTGTCTGGGGAGGGTCTCATATACTTACTGTTCAGTCTGATTTTTTGCTGCCCATAGCGGAAACTGTTGATGTTATTGTCTAGAAAAAAGGTAAGAAATTAAGCAGATTGATTGACAGGTCACTGTCACGTTGCAGTATATTGGTCATTATTATTCATCAGTATTTATAAGCCAAAACCAAAACATAATTAGAAAAAGAATAATATAAATATTCACAACTCTTCTGTGTTTTAGACCAGTTTCTATTTTTTGCTTACAGATACTGATGCAAAATACTGACGCGTGAAAGTTGCCTTATAGCTATATATATATATATATATATATATATATATATATATATATATACATTTCCGAATACATGTCCTGACTGGAGAATGTCCCTGTCTGGATTGAAACCCAGAAGCTCCTGTCCCAGGCAGCAGCTCATCTCATTGAGCTATAGGGGATGTTAGAGAGCTCCACTGCTGAATCTGCTGTCTAGGTTTTCTTGACTTTTGCGCCTCTGGATTCCTTTCCTTTATTGCCTGATTGGTCTCAGTCTTTTGGTTTACTATATAATCCTGTCCCTTGCCCTTCCTGATTGTCAGACTATTGAGATTCCTGCCTGTAGTCTAGTTCCATCTGTCTTACTCTACAAACTGTTGCTGCTCATTTGTGTACCGAAATTGAATTATTTTCTGACCACATCTCTGCCTCACTCTACAACCTGTTGTCACTTGTTTGAGCACAAATCTTGGATTGTTTCCGGACCACATCTCTGCTTTACGCTACAACCTGTTGCTGCCTATCTGTGTATCAAACTTAGATAATTTCCTCAACATGTCTCTATGCTACAATCTGTTGTTGCTTATCTGCGTACCGAACCTGGACTGTTACCTAATTACTTTTGCTATTATTAACCTCCTGCCTGATCGTTTCAGTCACAGGACTTCAAATCTGCCACTGACATTAACATATATACTCACAACTGATGTTCGAATGTTATGATCTTTTGCTACCCATATCTGCAGAAATTTTTTGGTGTTAATGTCTAGAAAAAATGGGAGAAATTAGTTAAACAGATCGCTTAACTTATAACTATTTACACATAATATATGTCCTGGACTGGGGAAGCTCCCTGTCTGGGGAGGGTCTCATATACTCACTGTTAAGTCTGATGTTTTGCTGCCCATTGATTAAACTGTTGATGTTATTGTCTAGAAAAAATGGAATAAGTTAAGTTGATTCATAGACAGGCCACTTTCACACGCCAGTATTTTGGTCAGTATTTTGCAGCCAAAACTTGAAACAGAAAATATATAGAAAAAGTATAATGGAAAAATGTACATCTCTTCTGTGTTTTTGACCCTCTCCCGATCTTGGATATAAATACTAATACAAAATACTGATGTTTAAAAGGGGTCTTATTAGTACACACACATATCACACAAACAGAATACATGTCCTGGACTAGAGAATGTCCCTGTCTGGAGAGGGTCTTATATTGTCGGGATTCAAACCGAGAAACTCCTGCTGCTTTTCTCATTGTACTATAAGGGATTTTGGAGAGTTCCACTGCTGAATATGTTGTCCAGATTTTCTTGACTTTTGCCTCTATGGATTCCATGCTTTATTGCCTGATTGGTCTCAATCTTTTGGTATACTATATAAACCTGTCCTTGCACTTCCTGATTGTCAGACTTTTGAGGTTCCTGTCTGTAGTCTAGTTTCTTTCTGCGTCACTTCACAAACTTGCTGCTCATTTGTGTATCGAAAGTAAATTGTTTCCTGACCACACCTTTGCCTCACTCTACAACCCGTTGTCACTTATATGTATACCAAACTTGGATTGTTCCCAGACCACTTATCTGCTTTAAGCTACAACCTGTTGCTTCTTATCTGTGTATCAAACTTAGATTATTCTCTAACCACTTCTCCGCGTCACGCTACAATCTGTTGTCGCTTATCTGTGTACCGAATCTGAACTGCTAGTTAACTACTTTTGCTATTATGAACCTCCTATCAGATTGTTCCAGCCTCGGTACTTCAAATCTGCCACCGACATTAGGGCCCCATGCAAACGACCATAGATTTCGTCCATAATTACGGACCTATTCATTATTATGTCCGACTGACACTTTCCCGTATATTTACGGGAAGGTGTCCTTACCGTAGAAACCTTCCGTAAAAAATCCTATTTTTTTATTTTATGGATCGGGCTCCCATACTATATAATGGAAACACTGTCCACAAATGCGTATGACTGACCACAGCCGTCTGCGGCCGGATATGCCTGTAATCATAGACTGTGATTATGGGCACGGTCATGTGCATAGAGCCTTATATATATACCCACTACTGATGTTAGGATGCTCTGATATTTTGCTGCCCATATCTGCTGAAATTTTTTTATGTTACTGTCTATAAAAAAAAGTGCAAGAATGAGTTAAACAGACCGATTAACTTATAGCTGTATACACATAAAATACCGACAGAATACATGTCCTGGACTAGAGAATGTTCCTGTCTGAGGAGGGTCTCATATACTCACTGTTTAGTTTGATGTTTTGCTGCCAATAGATGGAACTGTTGATGTTATTGTCTAGAAAAAAGGGAATGAGTTAAGTTGATTGATAGACAGGCCACTTCACACGGCAGTATTTTGGTCAGTATTTTGCATTAGTATTTATAATCCAAATCCAGAAACAGAACATAAATATAAAAAGTATTATTCAAAGTTTTGCACCTCTTCCGTGTTTTGGCCTATAAATACCCATACAAAATACTGACCAAATGACTGCCATGGAAAAGGGGGCTTATAACTATATACACAAACAGAATACATGTCCTGGGCTGCAGAATGTCCTTGCCTGGTGAGGGTCACATTTTGTAAGGATTCATAACCAGAAACTCCTGTGTCCGAGGCAGCAGCTCTTCTCATTGAGCTATAGGGGATGTTGGACAGCTCCACTGCTGAATCTGTTGTCCAGGTTTTCTTGACTTTTGCCTCTCTGGATTCCTTTCCTTTAATGCCTTTTAGGTCTCGCTCTTTTGGCTTACTATATAAACCTGTCCTTGCACTTCCTGAGTGTCAGACTATTGAGGTTCCTGCCTGTAGACTAGTTCCTTTCTCTACAAACTGTAGCACCTTATTTGTGTACCGAACTTGTATTGTTTCCTCACCACGTCTCTGCTTCATTCTACAACCTGTTGCTGCTTATCTGTGTACCGAACGTGGACTGTTTCTTAATTACTTTTGCTATTATCAACCTCCTGCCTAATCATTTTAGCCACCGGTCTCCAAACCTGCCACCGACCTTGACATATATACTCACTATTTATGTTCGGATGTTCTTATCTTTTGCTGCCCATGTCTGCTCGAAAATTTTTGATGTTAATTTCTAGAAAAAAATTAAAGGAATGAACCATTAACTTTTAGCTTTATACACATAATCCACCAACCAAATGCATGTCCTGGACCTGAGGTTGCCCCTGTCTGGGGAGGGTCTCGTATACTCACTAATGATGTTATGATGTACTGATGTTATGCTGCCCAAATCTCTGATGTCAATTTTTGATGTTATGCTGCTCAAATCTCTGATGTCAATTTTTGATGTTAATGTCTAGAAAAAATAGGAAGAAATTAGTTTAACAGATTGGATAATTTATTGCACAGGCAGAATACATGTTCTGGACTAGAGAACGTCCCTGTTTGGGGAGGGTCTTATATACTCACTGTTTATTGTGATGTTTCTGAAACTGTTGATGTTATTTTCTAGAAAAAAGGGAATAAGTCAAACAAATTGATTGATTGATTGATTGATTGATTGATTGTATATATAATACAAAGACTGAATACATGTCCTGGGCTGCAGAATGTGATGATGCTGCTGCCCATGTGACCGCTGCAGCCTGTGATTGGCTGCATTTGTCACTTGGGTTAAAACATCATCCCAGAAGGCCGGGCTGCATGAAGAGCAGCTGGGAAGAATAGGAGCCGTTGCTATGACAAAGATAGACTTTTTTATTATTTTAAACAAAAAACGGTTTTGTATTGTTTCAGATTTTAAATCGCATAGTTTCTGCGGAAAAATATCAACATTTGTTATTTGTTGCGGATTTTAACTCCTCATTGAATTCAATAGGCAAAACCCAAATCAAAAGTGCAACAATTCCGTTGACATTCTGTGGATTAAAAAAACGCACCGCAGGTCAATTTATGATTGTTTTCTAAGCAGATTTTTTCTGCATTCTGTCGATGAAATTTATTCAAATCTCATCCACTTTGCTGCTACGGTAATACACAGTGGATTTTCCATAACGATATCCGTTGTGGAAAATCTGCAAACATACCCAAATGGAAAAATTTTCACCTCTTCCATGTTTTGGGCCCACTTCTGTTTTTTGGCATATAAATAATAATGCAAAATAATGAGCAAGTTACTTATAGCTGTATATATATATAATACACAAACAGAATACATGTCCTGGACTGAAGAATGAATGTCCCTGTGCGTGGAGGGACTCATATACTCACTGCCGATGTTCTGGTCTTCTGAAGTTTTGCTGCCAATATCTGATGGAAATCAACGATGTTATTGTCTGGGGAAAAAAGGGGAAAGTATGAGTTAAGCAGATTGATTGACTGTAGCTGTATACACAGACATCATATAACTCCTGGACTGGAGAATGCCCCAGTCTGGGGAGGGTCTCATATCATCACCATTCAAACACAGAAACTCCTGTGTCCGAGGCAGTAGCTCTTCTCATTGAGCTATAGGGGATGTTGGACAGCTCCACTCCTGAATCTGTTGTGTAGGTTTTATTGACTTTTGCCTCTGGAGTCCTTTTCGTTATTGCCCGATTGGTCTCACTCTTTTGGCTTACTATATAAACCTGTCCCTTGCACTTCCTGATTGTCAGACTATTAAGGTTCCCGCCTGTAGTCTAGTTCCTTTCGCTACAAACTGTAGCAGCTTATTTGTGTACCGAAATGTAATTGTTTCCTGACCACATATCTGCTTAATACTGCAACCTGTTGCTTCTTATATGTGAACCAAACTGAGATTATTTCCTAACATCTCTGCCTCACGCTATAATCTGTTGCCGCTTAAAGGGGTTTTCCCATTTTGGACATTTATGGCATATCAACAGGATATGCATTAAAAGTCTGACAGATGTGGGTCCCAGAGTCCCATGTGGGTCCCCGCGCCTATCTCTAGAACGGGGCCTCCTAAACCCTGTTCTAGCTTATTCGACTCCGCTGCCTCCCGACCACTTCCTAAGTGCTCGCTGAGCTACGCTATTTCCGTAACTCCCACAGAAGTAAATGGGAGTTACTGAAACAGCGTAGCGCGGCGAGCTACGCTGTTTCAGGAACTCGGTAGCTACGGAAACAGCGTAGCTCGCCGTGGTACTCTGTTTCCGTAACTCCCGACCACCTAACCAGGATGTGGCCAGGAGGCAGCGGGAGCAGAGTGAGCTAGTAGTGGGTTTAGAGGGCCCTGTTCTAGAGATAGGTTCGGGTCCCAGGGAATTGTCCAAGGTGGGAAACCCCTTTAAGTGCGTACTAAACCTGGACTGGTACTTGAGCGCTTTTGATATTATCACCCTCCTGCCTAATCATTTTGGTCACAGGTCTGCAAATCTGCAACCGACCTTGACATATATACTTACTTCTGATGTCCTGATGTTATGCTGCCCGTATCTCATAAAAATTATTGATGTTAAGGTCTAGAAAAAAAGGTAAGAAATTAGTTATACAGATGGGTTGACTTACAGTATATGCAAAGACAGAATACATGTCCTGGACTGGAGAATTCCCCTGTCTGGGGTGGGTCTTTTATACTCACTAATGATGTTAAGATGTTATGCTGCCAATGTCTCATAAAAATGATTGATGTTAGTGTCTATAAAAAAAAGGGAAGAAATGACAAAAGGGGTTGTCCAGGCATGGAGTAGTTTTCATACTGATTACGTATGCACAGGATACCTGGTCCCTGCACCGATCAGCTGTTTCGGCTGACTCTGAGCAATAGATGTCAGGGTCAGTAGCAGATGGCTCCAGTCACAGTATAGTGGCCATGCTGCAAGACAGCAGCTCTGCTCCTATTCAAGTGAAAAGAGCCATCTGCTTCCGACACCGTTAACTGCATAAAATCTGGTGCCCAGAGGCAGCCGGAGCAGCTGATCGGTGTGGGGTCCGAGTGTCGGATCTCCACCAATCATATACTGATGACCTATACTTTTTAATTTTTTCATCAGTGGAGCTGTATGAGGGCTTGTTTTTGTGAGACGAGCTATAGTTTTTATAGGTACCATTTTTGGATACATGCAACTTTTGGATCACATTTTTTTCCAATTTTTGTAGGGCAAAGTGACCAAAAAACAGAAATTCCGGCATTGTTTTTATGGGGTTTATTTTACGCCGTTCACCGCATGGAATAAATAACATGCAATTTTTAAAGTTCATATGTATGGTTTATTTATTTTTTTTTTAATAATAAAGGACCTGATAAGGGAAAAAAAGGTGATTGTGTTTTATTTTATTACTTTATGAAATGTTAAATACTTTTGTGTAAAAAAAAACAAAAGTATATTAGATATGATACCTTTATTTGCTAACCATAAAAGTTATATAAGCTTTCAGAGCACACAGGCTCCTTCTTCAGGCTTGCATATATAACTTTTATGGTTAGCCAATAAAGGTATCATACCTATTATACTTTTGTCTTTTTTGACACAAAAGTATTTAACATTTCATATTGTCTCTGGCTAAGACGGTACTACACTATTTTATTACTTTGAAACTTTTATTATATTTTTCACAACTTTTTTTTTTTTCACTTTTTTTACACTTTTCTTTAGTCCCACTAGAACTTGAAGGTCCAACTGTCAGATTTTTCTAATACATTGCACTACCAATGTAGTGCAATGCATTATATCTGTCAGTCATTCACTGACAGCAAGCCGATTAGGCTTCGCCTCCGGGCAAAGCCTAATTGGCTTCTGTAATGGCAGAGAAGGAGGCCATTGTTAGGCCTCCTATTGCCATAGCAGCAGTCGGCAGCCCTGATTGCATGGCAGGGCTGCCGATCTGCTACCAACCTCTAAGATGCAGCGATCACTTTCGATCGCTGCATCTAAGGGGTTAGTGGCAGGTATCGGAGCTAGCTCCGGTTCTTGCCGTTACTGGTGGATGTCAGCTGTATCATACAGCTGACATCCACCGCTGATGACGCTTACAGGCGGCTCTGGAAGCCTATTAGGCCCTGCCTCCAGGCGGGCCCAGAAAAACTTCTGTACTAGGCATTCCGGGAGGAAAATGTTAGGCCTCCGGTTGCCTTTGCAGTCACCGGCACTCCAGCAATTTCATTGCTGGGGTGCCGATGAGCTGCAAACCCCTTAAATGCCATAACCCCAGGGTGTCAGCTGTAACATACAGCCAACACCCGGGGATGGTGGCACCGACTCAGCTTCTGAGGAGGTGTCCACCATTTGTCGTATAGATACGGCAAAATGCGGGAAGCACTAGCTTTCCATGACATATTCATACGACAAATTGTCGGGAAGCGGTTAAACAGACTGATTGACTTCATAAATAAATATATATGCAAAGAGAAGAATACATGTCCTGGACTGGAGGATGCCCCTGTCTGGGGTGGGTCTTGTATACTCACTAATGATATTATAATGTCCTGATGTTATTCTGCCAATGCCTGATGAAAATTATTGATGTTAATGTCTAAAAATAAAGGGAAGGAATGAGTTAAACAGATTCATTGACATAGCTATATACATAATACAAAGACAGAATACATATCATAGACTGGAGGATGCCCCTGTCTGGGGAGGGTCTCGTATACTCACTAATGATGTTATGATGTCTTGATGTTATGCTGCCAATGTCTGATGAAAATTATTGATATTAATGTCTAAAAATAAAGGGAAGGAATGAGTTAAACAGATTTATTGACATAGTTATATACATAATACAAAGACAGAATACATATCATAGACTGGAGGATGCCCCTGTCTGGGGAGGGTCTCGTATACTCACTAATGATGTTATGATGTCCTGATGTTATGCTGCCAATGTCTGATGAAAATTATTGATGTTAATGTCTAAAAATAAAGGGAAGGAATGAGTTAAACAGATTTATTGACATAGCTATATACATAATACAAAGACAGAATACATATCCTGGAATCAGTGGCGAATTAAGTAGACCATAGGCCCTGGGCTGTTAGCCAAACTTGGGCCCACCCCTTCTCCACCGCCACGCCGCATCTATTGCTAACCCTAACTTTTTGCACAAGCATTAACAAATGGATGTTATGATTCCTCTTTCACAGGGCTGTGCCCCTACATACTGACAGTATCACACTGTCTAGGGACACATCCTCCTGACAAGGGGATTGGTAACACAAATTTTTCTATCAGTCCTGGACTGCACAAAGACTTCATGTGGAATACAAGGATTTTCTATAATAAACATGTCAGGAGAGGGGACAGATTCTCTACAATTCCAGTGACTCACAGGTGACGACGTCTCAGATGCTAGTAGTTTTTTTTCCTCTTTTCTTCTCCATCCGGTCCATATATATATATTGTATATATATATATATATATATATATATATATATATATATATATATATATATATATATATATATATATATTGTAGCAGTGCAGCTACTGGACGGTGCAGAAACTCAGGTGTTAAGCAACCAGGGAGCATGTACAACAGAGAGGGTTTTCTCTGCTGTTGCTTGGGTGTAAAGCCTGGAATAGGGCTGTCTGATGAGCTTAGTTAGGCTTCACCTGAGACGGCTCTTTAATTAAGGTGCGTACAGTTCACACAGGGCTCTCAGTCTGGGGAAGACAGGCATGCTAGCCTGTGAGAGTCACCACCGTGTGAGGTAAAACTGTGAAGGTTTTGAGGTGCTGGGCACAAGGCTCAGTGTCTCGTAGTGAGGGACACTGAATGTGTTGGTTAGAGGCTGGACGGCCTAGGGTTTATTTTGTATATTTATTGTTGTAACACTGATTACTGTGGTGAAGACAATAAAGCTAGCTGCGGCTGGTTTAAACCTTTTATTCAAGGAGTTGGAGTGAACTTTCTATGTATGCCAACCATCTCACCCGGGAGATGGCGATCCTGTGAGCTAAGTGGTCCCCAGGTTGTTACAATATATACATACACTATATATACACATACATACACTATTTATATATATACATACATACACACACACACTATATATATATATATATATATATATATACACACATACATACGTACACTCACTATATATACACACATACTCTCTATATACACATACATACACTTATATATATATATATATACAGTGAAGGAAATAAGTATTTGATCCCTTGCTGATTTTGTAAGTTTGCCCACTGTCAAAGTCATGAACAGTCTAGAATTTTTAGGCTAGGTTAATTTTACCAGTGAGAGATAGATTATATTAAAAAAAAAGCAGAAAATCACATTGTCAAAATTATATATATTTATTTGCATTGTGAACAGAGAAACACCTCCCGATGCCCGCAGCCATGGATCCGTTAGCGCTGGCCTCTGTCTACTTCCTAGGAGACGCCAGCGCTCACTTCCGCTCCGTCTTGCTGTGTACCGTAGGATCGTCATCATCAACTGCCATGATTTCCTGGTCTATAAGAAGGCCCCAGGCCTTCTGATCCTTGCCTGAGCATTGTTAGTCTAACCCAGTCTGTCTCGCATACCCTGTGTCCGTGACTATATATACACACACACACACACACACACACACACACACACACACACACACACACACACACACACTATATATACATACATACACACACACACACACACACTATATATACATACATACACTATATATACATACAAACAAACAAACAAACACTATACATACATTGTACACACATGAATATGCACATTATACACATATAAAGTACACATTGTAAACACACATGCACTTACCTTTTATGTAGGATATTTGTGAAGGGCGTTCAGCAGCTTGATGGCCCGACACAGTGCCGCAGACAGTCTCCCCTCCCACTCCCTCACATCCCGACTGGTAACAGCAGTAGCAGGAGGAGGAGCAGGAGGAGAGGTGTGTAGAGCAGGGAAGGGGGGCTGGAGGGGGAGCTTCTAAAGCAGTACAGGGAGATGTAAGCTAGCAGCACAGACCACGGCTACTAATAGCTGGGAGTCGGACAGAATCTCACTTTGCCTCATGACAGGTGCAGCCCTGGCACCGGGGCCCCCTCCTGTGCTAGCGACGCCACCGGGCATGAGGGGGTCTGTGCGGTTCACCCGAACCTCCCTAATGATGATCCGCCACTGCCTGGAATGGAGAATGCCCTGTCTGGGGAGGGTCTCGTATACTCCCTATTGATGTTTTGATGTTATGCTGCCCAAATTACTGATGACAATTTTTGATGTTAATGTCTAGAAAAAAGGGAAGGAATGAGTTAAACAGATTGATACCACATACAGAATACATGTCCTGGACTAGAGAATATCCCTGTCCGTGGAGGGTCTTATATACTCACTGTTTAATCTGATGTTTCTGAAACTGTTGATATTATTTTCTAGAAAAAAAGGGAATGAGTTCAGCAGATTGATTGACAGGTCACTTTCACACTGCATGATTTTGGTCAGTCTTTTGCTTTACTATTTATAAGCCAAACCCAGAAGCGGAACATGAATAGCAAAAGTATAATGGAAAGATTTGCATGTCTTCCATGTTTTGGACCAACTCCTGATTTTGGCTTATAAATACTGATGCAAAATACTGAGTGTGAAAGTGGCCTTAGAGCTATATACACAAAGAGTATACATGTCCTGGACTGGAGAATGTCCCTGTCTGGGGAGGGTCTCATATACTTACTGCTTATTCTGATGTTTTGACGGTGGCGCAGCAGAAAATTGCTCTGAAGAATCTTTGACGAAAGAAAACAAGTGTTTCATCAGAAGGAAATCATATAGTAAATGTCTAGATCAGCACAATACAGGCGTCCAGTGGAGCGCTATGTGATAGAGAAGCATGGCTAGTGATAGCATCGAAGGACTTTCTGTATTTGATGCATGTGTAGGGATGTCAGGGGGAACACAAACTGTTTTCTGTGCATTGCTTTCTGCTCATATAGTGGCAGTGATGAATAATGTCTAGTAACCACTGGACTAGTATTACCTGGAAATGCAGGGGAGAAACAAAGCTGGTCTTTCCTGCCAGCAAGAACATTCATAAAAAAAATAAGGTGTGATAAAGCCCACATGGAACCTGCATTTATTACCTTGATGTTCGTGTTTCTGCTGCACGGCCGCTGTTTCCGTTGCTGGTGAAAAAATACGATTTAATGATAAATAAATAGCCTGTGAAATGTTAGTAATAGAAATATGAAAAGGTAACTAAACTTTTAAAAAACTTTTGACATGTCATAGTGTTGTGTCAGAAGTTTTGATCAGTCGGGGTTCAACCACTGAGACCCCCACTGATTGCTAAAACATAGTGGCAGAAGCGCTCGGATGAAAGCTGTGTCACTTTGTTTCTGATCAGCTTGTCTCGGAAAGCCGAGCCATCGAATTCCAGAGTCAATAGACAGTCTATAAACCCGTACACCGCTGGTGCGGCTTTCCTCGTGAAGCTGATCTGAAATTAAGCAGCACAGCACTCACTCAGCGCTCAAACCCCCACTGATCAAAACTTGTGACATGTCACTGTAATATGTCAAAAGTTTTTTGAAAGTTTAGTTACACTTTAAGTATAATCCTAGTGACGTCAGAAAACATCTAATAACCCGGATGTATAACCTGTATAATCCCATCACATGTTCTATGGTAGGATAAACGTCATACTAGAATTATACTTATAATTGTAGTTCTTACTATGTGATATAGCAGGACCAACTCTCCGTGAATTACTCACATGTTTCTTGTCCCGGTACCTCTTAAGCTTTTCGGTAGCCACCATTTGTGTCTTCTTTAAGAAAAAAGTAAAAAAATAAAATAAGATCAGCTCCATGTCATGAGTGAAGGACTAGTAGGATTAGTCTATGCAATAAGATTGTCCTGCGGAGACTGAATGAGGCGGCGCTCATAGGAGTAAAATAAGTGACCCCCTAGACTCCAGTGTGGAAATTCAGCCAAGTATACATTTTCTTGAATGAATCCACATTCGGCAATTGCCTTTCTCGCCGATACTCTCCTGTTGTTCCTCTGTTGGCCACTAAGGCACGCATTTCTTATAGTGCCAGCACGTGCCAAATCACCAAGCCTTCCCATTGCTCTTTGCCTGAACAATTAGGTTCAAAACTCCAGTTTGCTAGTTGTATCCTCCTGAGATTATTTATTATCGACCCTGCCTGAACTTGACCGGATGCTGCATCTTGTCTGCAGTTATTGTACCTCGCCTCTACACGTCAGCTGCTGCCAACAGAAACTCCTCTGGGGGTAGCGACCTTGGCATACTAGCAGCCAAGTCCACATCTCCATACAGAGGTTAAAAGATATAAACCTAGCTATCCCTTAGACTCCGCTCCTCAGTTTAGCCCCACGCCAAATTCGTTGGCAACATAGTGGATCCACACCATCCTCTATAGGCCCCGTGACACATATATTTCTACAGAGCGATTGTCCTTTATTTACATACAGAATATTTTTAAACACACCAGGCTTTCTCCTGTATAAAGAACTTAAAAGTAACTGGGGCCATGAAACATGAAACATACCCACTCATGTCACCCTGTAATGTCTAATATGATAAATGACTAGCGCCCTCTAGTGTAAATTATGTTTGTAACCCGGTATATGTGCCACCATACTTTATGCCACTCTAAGTCTGGATAACATAGCGTCTGCCTACAATCAGATCATCGTGGCAGGATTCTGTACTTACCGACTGGTGGTCTCATGTTTGTCCATTGTCTCATCCACCTCCACTTTCATCATCCCTTCTTCCTCCTCATCCTCCTCCACCTTCATCATCTCTCCCTTCTCGGTGTTCATCTTCTTTTTCTCCTGTTTTATCTTAGTCTCGTCCTCATTTTCCTCCATACTATTAGAAAGTAAAGATTGTGAGAGTATAGGACGCACTCTATCTGCTCTACGGATGTATAATTAAGGAACATCACCCCTGCCCACATAGAAATATTCACACCCATATTGTGTTACACATGACAGTATTAAAATACAGATAAAGTAGCTCAATGTTATAATGGTATCATGAGTTATAATGTCCAGCACAAGAGTGTAACCCAACCCCAATAATATACCTTCATCTAACATTAGTCCTATTGTTAGCCCGTGGACGTGTCCTGTGTACTTATCCGGCACGTGTTCTATGTCATATTTGTATCGCCATGTATTACTCTGTCTGGATAACCCAAGTCATTCATTATCAAATCAATATCTATAATGTACGTTATTTAGTGTCTGTATACCATAAGCTCATTGTAGCCGGATTCTTTACATACCCAATGATGTTATCATATTCATATGCTTTCTCTGTCTCAATCTCTCTCTTTACATGTTCAATATTTTCTGTCTCTACATACATTTCTTCCACTCCTTCTTCATCCTCATCTTCTTCACTATTGAACCACACATAAAAAAGTTACATACAAACAGGGTTATTTCTAGAGAATTTATCCACATATCTCCCCACCCGAGGAGGCATAAATAATTTTTATTAATTTTAAAGCGGTTTTCTCATAATGATCATTTATCGGCTGTCTACAGGATGTGTCGCTGCGCATGATCAACTATCTCCGGCAGCACCATAGAAAGTGAATGGAGCAGTGGCCAAGAATGCACAGTACCGATCCATTCACATAGGGCACTTCAGGACCCCCGTTCTCGGGATAGGTGAGGGTCCCAGTGGTCGACCCACCACTGATCAGACATTTATAACCTATTCCGTGGATCGGGGCTAAATGATCATATTGAGAATAACCCTTTAATGCTTACTGTGACTAAATAATACCCTCATACAGTGACTGAATAATACCACCATACAGTGACTAGATAATATTACCATACAGTGACTGAATAATATCTCCATACAGAGACTACATAATACCACCATACAGTGACTGAATAATACCTCCATACAGTGACTAAATAATACCATTATACAGAGACTACATAATACCATCATACAGTAACTGAATAATACCTCCATACAGTGACTGAATAATAACTCCATACAGTAACTAAATAATACCACCATAAACTGACTGAATAGTAGCTCCATACAGAGACTACATAATACCCTCATACAGTAACTAAACAATACCTCCATACCGTGATTGAATAATAGCTCCATACAGTAACGAAATAATACCTCCATACAGTGACTGAATAGTAGCTCCATACAGTAACTGAATAATACTTCCATACAGTGACTAAATAATACCACCAGGTCAATGTAGAAAAAAAAGGGGTAGCCAGGTTAGAGAGGGGTCAGACTATATTGGTGGGGGAGAAACAGAATGTGGGGAGAGGACTGGACAACAGGATAAGGAGATCCTTTCGTTACAAAACATCAGTGTAAATAAAAAGGACCGATTAATGTCAAATCACATTTCTGATAATAAAAGTGAAAAACTGACAGGCAAGTTAAAGTGTATGTTCACAAATGCCAGAAGTCTAGCAAGTAAAATGGGGGAGCTGGAGGCCTTGATACTGGAAGAAAATATAGATATAGTTGGTGTTGCTGAAACATGGCTGGACTCTTCACATGACTGGGCTGTAAATCTACAGGGTTTTACACTTTTTCGTAAAGACAGGGCAAATAGGAAAGGTGGTGGTGTATGTCTGTATGTGAGAAGTGATATGAAGGCGAGTGTGAAAGAGACAATAGTGGGTGAAGACTGTGAGGAGGTTGAAACCTTGTGGGTGGAACTAGAAAGGGAGGTAAACACTGAAAAAATTACTTTTGATGTAATCTATAGACCCCCCAATATAACTGAGGAGATGGAAGTTCAGCTATATAAACAGATGGAGCGGGCTGCACAGGCGGGTACTGTAGTGATAATGGGAGATTTTAATTTCCGGGATATTAATTGGTGTCATGGTTCGGCTTCAACTGCAAAGGGGAGACATTTCCTCAACCTGTTGCAGGAAAATTTTATGGGCCAGTTTGTGGAAGACCCGACTAGAGGTGAAGCTCTGTTGGATCTGGTCATTTCTAATAATGCAGAGCTTGTTGGGAATGTCAATGTTCGTGAAAACCTTGGTAACAGTGATCATAATATAGTTACATTTTACCTATACTGTAAAAAACAAACGCAGGCTGGGAGGGCAAAAACATTTAATTTTAAGAAAGCCAATTTCCCCAGGATGAGGGCTGCAATTCAGGATATGGACTGGGAAGAACTAATGTCAAATAATGGAACAAATGATAAATGGGAGATTTTCAAATCTACTTTGAGTTATTATAGTGCAAAATTTATTCCTACAGGTAATAAGTATAAACGACTCAAATTAAACCCCACATGGCTTACACCTTCTGTGAAAGGGGCAATACATGACAAAAAAAGGGCATTTAAAAAATACAAATCTGAGGGTACAGCTGTAGCATTTGTAAAATATAAAGAGCTTAATAAAATCTGTAAAAATGTAATAAAATTAGCAAAAATACAAAATGAAAGGCAGGTGGCCAAGGATAGTAAAACAAATCCTAAAAAATTCTTCAAGCATATAAATGCAAAAAAGCCAAGGTCTGAACATGTAGGACCCTTAGATAGTGGTAATGGGGAGTTGATCACAGGGGATCAAGAGAAGGCAGAGTTACTAAATGGGTTCTTCCGCTCTGTATATACAACTGAAGAAAGAGCAGCTGATGTAGCCGGTGCCAGTGCTGTTAATATATCGGCTGATATACTGAATTGGATGAATGTAGAGATGGTCCAAGCTAAATTAAATAAAATAAATGTGCACAAGGCTCCGGGACCAGATGGGTTACACCCTAGAATTCTTAAAGAGCTTAGTTCAGTTATTTCTGTCCCCCTTTTCATAATATTCAGAGAATCTCTAGTGACTGGTATAGTGCCAAGGGACTGGCGCAGGGCAAATGTGGTGCCTATTTTCAAAAAGGGCTCTAGGTCTTCCCCGGGTAATTATAGACCAGTAAGCTTAACATCCATCGTGGGGAAAATGTTTGAGGGGCTATTGAGGGACTATATACAGGATTATGTGACAATAAATAGCATTATAAGTGACAGCCAGCACGGTTTTACTAAGGACAGAAGTTGTCAAACTAACCTAATCTGTTTTTATGAAGAGGTGAGCAGAAGTCTAGACAGAGGGGCCGCTGTGGATTTAGTGTTTTTGGACTTTGCAAAGGCATTTGACACTGTCCCCCATAGACGCCTAATGGGTAAATTACGGACTATAGGTTTAGAAAATATAGTTTGTAATTGGATTGAGAATTGGCTCAAGGACCGTATCCAGAGAGTTGTGGTCAATGATTCCTACTCTGAATGGTCCCCGGTTATAAGTGGTGTACCCCAGGGTTCAGTGCTGGGACCACTATTATTCAACTTATTTATTAATGATATAGAGGATGGGATTAATAGCACTATTTCTATTTTTGCAGATGACACCAAGCTATGTAATATAGTTCAGACTATGGAAGATGTTTGTGAATTGCAGGCAGATTTAAACAAACTAAGTGTTTGGGCGTCCACTTGGCAAATGAAGTTTAATGTAGATAAATGTAAAGTTATGCATCTGGGTACCAACAACCTGCATGCATCATATGTCCTAGGGGGCGCTACACTGGCGGATTCACTTGTTGAGAAGGATCTGGGTGTTCTTGTAAATCATAAACTCAATAACAGCATGCAGTGTCAATCAGCTGCTTCAAAGGCCAGCAAGATATTGTCGTGTATTAAAAGAGGCATGGACTCGCGGGACAGAGATGTAATATTGCCACTTTACAAAGCATTAGTGAGGCCCCATCTAGAATATGCAGTTCAGTTCTGGGCTCCAGTTCATAGAAAGGATGCCCTGGAGTTGGAAAAAATACAAAGAAGAGCAACGAAGCTAATAAGGGGCATGGAGAATTTAAGTTATGAGGAAAGATTGAAAGAATTAAACCTATTTAGCCTTGAAAAAAGACGACTAAGGGGGGACATGATTAACTTATATAAATATATTAATGGCACATACAAAAAATATGGTGATATCCTGTTCCTTGTAAAACCCCCTCAAAAAACAAGGGGGCACTCCCTCCGTCTGGAGAAAAAAAGGTTCAAGCTGCAGAGGCGACAAGGCTTCTTTACAGTAAGAACGGTGAATTTATGGAATAGCCTACCGCAGGAGCTGGTCACAGCAGGGACAGTAGATGGCTTTAAAAAAGGGTTAGATAATTTCCTAGAACAAAAAAATATTAGCTCCTATGTGTAGAAATTTTTCCTTCCCTTTTCCCTTCCCTTGGTTGGACTTGATGGACATGTGTCTTTTTTCAGCCGTATTAACTATGTAATAATACAACCATACAGTGACTGAATAATACCACCTTACGGTAACTGAATAATACCTCCATACAGTAACTAAATATTACCACCATACAGTCAATGAATAATAGAAAAAAGAGGAAGCCTCCAGCTCACCTTGTATGCAGACTTGCACTGCTAGTAGCGCCCGGGTCCTCGTGTTGGCACACGATCAAGAAGTAGAGGCAGAGAACAGAAATTGGATCCAGCGCTGATGAGGGTAAAAGGAAAACTTTTTCCAAGTTTTATTTGGTCATTTAAAAGCAGAATCGGCAGGATAATGTCCTAGTACAGAGGGAGGTTCAATAGTGTAGATATACACCATTGAACCTCCCTCTGTACTAGGACATTATCCTGCCGATTCTGCTTTTAAATGACAAAATAAAACTTGGAAAAAAGTTTCCTTTTTAACCTCATCAGCGCTGGATCCAATTTCTGTTCTCTGCCTCTAAATTAATAATACCACCATTCACTGACTGAATCATACCACCATACAGTGACTGAATTATACCTCCATACAGTGACTACATAATACTCTCATACAGTAACTGAATAATACCTCCATACAGTGACTGAATAATAGCTCCAAACAGTAACTGAATAATACCACCATATAGTAACTGAATAATACCACTATACAGTGACTGAATAATACCACCGTACAGTGACTAAATAATACCACCATACAGTGACTGAATAATACCACTATACAGAGACTACATAATACCCTCATACAGCAACTGAATAATACCTCAATAGCGTGACTGAATAATACCTCCATACAGTCACTAAATAATACTATCATGCAATAATTGAATAATACCACCATATAGTAACTGAAATATACCACCATATACTGACTGAATAATACCTCCATACAGTGACTATATAATACTACCATGCAGTAACTGAATAATACCACCATACAGTAACTGAATAATACCACCATACACTGACTGAATAATATCACCATACAGTGACTGAATAATACCTCCATACAGTAACTGAATAATACCTCCATACAGTAACTGAATAATACCACCATACAGTGACTGAATAATACCACCATACAGTGACTGAATAATACCACCGTACAATGACTGAATAATAATACCATACACTGACTGAATAATACTACCATACACTGACTGAATAATACTACCATACACTGACTGAATAATACCTCCATTCAGTGACTGAATAATAGCTCGATACAGCTGACCGCTCTTCAAACTGTATTTGCGTCACATTTTCTTCCACTCCTTCTTCATCCTCATCTTCTTCACTATTGAACCACAAATAAAAAAGTTACATACAAACAGGGTTATTTCTAGAAAATTTATCCACATATCTCCCCACCCGAGGAGGCATAAACAATTTTTATTAATTTTAAAGCGGTTTTCTCATAATGATCATTTATCGGCTGTCTACAGGATGTGTTGCTGCAAATGATCAACTATCTCCGGCAGCACCATAGAAAGTGAATGGAGCAGTGGCCAAGAATGCACAGTACCGATCCATTCACATAGGGCACTTCAGGACACCTGTTCTTGGGATAGGTGAGGGTCCCAGTGGTCGAACCACCACTGATCAGACATTTATAACCTATTCCATGGATCGGGGATAAATGATCATATTGAGAATACCCCTTTAATGCTTACTGTGACTAAATAATACCCTCATACAGTAACTGAACAATACCACCATACAGTGACTAGATAATACCAGCATAATGTGACTAAATAATATCACCGTACAGTGACTGAATAATACCTCCATACAGTGACTGAATAATATCTCCATACAGTGACTGAATAATATCTCCATACAGTGACTGAATAATACCACCGTACAGTGACTAAATAATACCACCATACAGTGACTGAATAATACCACTATACAGAGACTACATAATACTATCATGCAGTAATTGAATAATACCACCATATAGTAACTGAATAATACCACCATATACTGACTGAATAATACCTCCATACAGTGACTATATAATACTACCATGCAGTAACTGAATAATACCACCATACAGTAACTGAATAATACCACCATACACTGACTGAATAATACCACCATACAGTGACTTTATAATACTACTACCACGCAGTAACTGAATAATACCTCCATACAGTAACTGAATAATACCACCGTACAATGACTGAATAATAATACCATACACTGACTGAATAATACTACCATACACTGACTGAATAATACTACCATACACTGACTGAATAATACCTCCATTCAGTGACTGAATAATAGCTCGATACAGCTGACCTCTCTTCCAACTGTATTTGTGTCAAATTTTCTTCCACTCCTTCTTCATCCTCATCTTCTTCACTATTGAACCACAAATAAAAAAGTTACATACAAACAGGGTTATTTCTAGAAAATGTATCCACATATCTCCCCACCCGAGGAGGCATAAACAATTTTTATTAATTTGTAAGCGGTTTTCTGATAATGATCATTTATCGGCTGTCTACAGGATGTGTCGCTGCGCATGATCAACTATCTCCGGCAGCGCCATAGCAAGTGAATGGAGCAGTGGCCAAGAATGCACAGTACCGCTTCATTCACATAGGGCACTTCAGGACACCTGTTCTTGGGATAGGTGAGGGTCCCAGTGGTCGAACCACCACTGATCAGACATTTATAACCTATTCCATGGATCGGGGATAAATGATCATATTGAGAATAACCCTTTAATGCTTACTGTGACTAAATAATACCCTCATATATAACTGAATAATACCACCATACAGTGACTAGATAATACCAGCATTATGTGACTGAATAATATCACCGTACAGTGACTGAATAATACCCTCAAACAGTAACTGAATAATATCTCCATACAGTGACTAAATAATATCTCCATACAGTGACTGAGTAATACCACCATACAATGACTGAATAATAGCTGCAGACACTGACAGAATAATACCACCATACACTAAGGCCTCATTCACACGACAGGGTCCGAGTGTCGGGCGGGAAAATCGGCCCTTTTTGGCCGATTTTCCCGGCCGGTTTGCATCCGGTTTGCATCCGTTCCGGGCCGAGTTGCCGTTTTTACCGGCCGATTTGGACCCGATTTGCATCCGTTTTTTTCCCTGTCCGTTTTAAAATCGGATGAATTTCATTTACATTTTTTGCCACACACAGCCCTTTGTAGATAATGCCACAGCCCCCCTGGTAGGTAATGCCACCCAGCCCCCTGTAGGTAATGCCACACAGCCCCCTGTTGGTGATGCCACACAGCCCCCTGTTGGTGATGCCACACAGCCCTCTGTAGGTGATGCCACACAGCCCCCTGTAGGTGATGCCACACAGCCCCCTGTAGGTGATGCCACCAAGTCCCCTGTAGGTGATGCCACCAAGTCCCCTGTAGGTGATGCCACCCAGCCACCTGTAGGTGATGCCACCCAGCCCCCTCTAGGCGATGCCACACAGCCACCTCTAGGCGATGCCACACAGCCACCTGTAGGCGATGCCACCCTGCCCCCTGTAGGCGATGCCACCCTGCCCCCTGTAGGTGATGCCACACAGCCCCCTGCAGGCGATGCCACCCAGCCCCCTGCAGGCGATGCCACCCTGCCTCCTGTAGGCGATGCCACCCTGCCCCCTGTAGGCGATGCCACCCAGCCCCCTGTAGGTGATGCCACCCAGCCCCCTGTAGGCGATGCCACCCAGCCCCCTGTAGGTGATGCCACCCAGCCCCCTGTAGGTGGTGCCACCAAGCCCCCTGTAGGTGATGCCACCAAGCCCCCTGTAGGTGATGCCACCAAGTCCCCTGTAGGTGATGCCACACAGCCCCCTGTAGGTTGCACCCATCCCCCCCTTCCAGAAGAAGTCACTGACTTCAATGTCCATATATGGACAGTGGAGTCACTGACTTCTCTTGGAGAGGAATTCCCTGCCACAGGTCGGGAATTCCGCTTCAGAAGTGAGTGACGTCACTGTCCATATATGGACAGTGTAGTCACTCACTTCTCCTGTAGCGGAATCCCCGGCCATAGAGTCGGGGATTCCGCTGCAGAAGTGAGTGACATCGCTGTGTCCATATATGGACAGTGTAGTCACTCACTTCTCCTGTAGCGGAATCCCCAGCCATAGAGTCGGGGATTCCGCTGCAGAAGTGAGTGACATCGCTGTGTCCATATATGGACAGTGTAGTCACTCACTTCTCCTGTAGCGGAATCCCCGGCCATAGAGTCGGGGATTCAGCTGCAGAAGTGAGTGACATCGCTGTGTCCATATATGGACAGTGTAGTCACTTACTTCTCCTGTAGCGGCATCCCCGGCCATAGAGTGGAGGATTTCGCTGCAGAAGTGAGTGACATCGCTGTGTCTATATATGGACAGTGTAGTCACTTACTTCGTCAAAAACAGGGATTTTGCTGATACCCCCACTTATTTATTATATACAAAGTGAGTTAGAGAGAACCACAAAGGTGTATACCACCAATAATTACTTATTAAATTATTTGGGAAAAGGGAAGAGAGGAAAAGAACTGTGGTTCTAGTAGGAAATAAAAATAATAAACTTTATTAATATATTTATGTTAAAATAATTCTATCTTTTTCAATGTAGGTCAAAAATAATTAGCAGTGCAGAAGACCCCTTGTCCTGCACTTAAAGAACAAAATTTGTCTTGTATATGTTTAATTGTAAGTTGCTACTATCATACAATATCAAATTGGACTTTATTGCTTACTAGAGTGAGTAAAGATCTGACTACACTGGTATGTTATGTGCACTACGTATTTCAGCACTGGCTGTCAGTCTCTGAACATTGTATCTGCTGTTCTGTGTACACTGATAGTTGCAATGTTTCTGTTAGTAAATAGACATTGTATCAATTCCTTGGTTCTATGCTATGCACTGTTTGTGTCAATGTTGGCTAGCTAGTTCATAGAAATGTAAGGTTATTTAAATGCTCGTATTTACTGAAAAAATCAGCACTTGCTGCTAGTTGATATTCTCAAGATTGAATTACTGTTGGAGTATCGTGCTAGATTTTATAAAGTGTCTATTTTACAATTGTTATGTTAATATAACAGTCCACATTTGTTTGTTATGCCACGCTGGTCATTTCTACCAGAAATAGCAGTGATGCGGTAACCTGTGTGAATGAGCACTACAGGGAGTGCTCTGATTCTAAATTGCTCAATGTCAGTTCCCACCCTGCTATTCACAGCTTCTCACAAACGCAGGGTGGGAACTGACATTGAGCAATTTAGAATCAGAGCACTCCCTGTAGTGCTCATTCACACAGGTTACCGCATCACTGCTATTTCTGGTAGAAATGACCAGCGTGGCATAACAAACAAATGTGGACTGTTATATTAACATAACAATTGTAAAATAGACACTTTATAAAATCTAGCACGATACTCCAACAGTAATTCAATCTTGAGAATATCAACTAGCAGCAAGTGCTGATTTTTTCAGTAAATACGAGCATTTAAATAACCTTACATTTCTATGAACTAGCTAGCCAACATTGACACAAACAGTGCATAGCATAGAACCAAGGAATTGATACAATGTCTATTTACTAACAGAAACATTGCAACTATCAGTGTACACAGAACAGCAGATACAATGTTCAGAGACTGACAGCCAGTGCTGAAATACGTAGTGCACATAACATACCAGTGTAGTCAGATCTTTACTCACTCTAGTAAGCAATAAAGTCCAATTTGATATTGTATGATAGTAGCAACTTACAATTAAACATATACAAGACAAATTTTGTTCTTTAAGTGCAGGACAAGGGGTCTTCTGCACTGCTAATTATTTTTGACCTACATTGAAAAAGATAGAATTATTTTAACATAAATATATTAATAAAGTTTATTATTTTTATTTCCTACTAGAACCACAGTTCTTTTCCTCTCTTCCCTTTTCCCAAATAATTTAATTAGTCACTTACTTCTCCTGTAGCGGCATCCCCGGCCATAGAGTCGGGGGATTCCGCTGCAGAAGTGAGTGACTTCGCTGTGTCCATATATGGACAGTGTAGTCACGCACTTCTCCTGTAGCGGAATCCCCAATCCCCGGTCGGGGATTGGGGATTTCGACTCCTACAGGGAGCAAAAAAAGACCCTCCTCCTCCTCCTCACATGCACTCTGCACTGTGAGGAGGAGGAGAGAGAGTGCGCGAGCGACGGTAGACCCGGCCATCACTCAGGACATATTCCGGTGATGGCCGTGTATTACCCGGCCCCATAGATTTCGGTACCCGGCCGAAAATAGGGCATGTCCCATTTTTTGACGGCCGGTTTTCCAGGCCGTCAAAAAATTGGTCGTGTGAATAGCCCCATTAGGGGTCTATTGTTCCTAATGCAGCCGGGTGCCGGCCAATTTATGAAGGGCCGGCACCCGGCCGGGAAACCCTGTCGTGTGAATTCCGCCTAACTGAATAATACCTCCATACAGTGACTGAATAATACCACCATAGAGTGACTGAATAATACCACCATTCAGTGACTGAATAATACCACCATACAGTGACTGAATAATACCACCATACAGTGACTAAATAATACCTCCATACAGTGACTAAATAATACCTCCATACAGTGACTGAATAATACCACCATACACTGACTGAATAATACCACCATACAGTGACTGAATAATAGCTCCAAACAGTAAATGAATAATAACTCCATACAGTAACTGAATAATACCACCATACAGTGACTGTATAGTAGCTCCATACAGTCAATGAATAATACCTCCATACAGTCAATGAATAATACCTCCATACAGTATTTGAATAATAACTCCATACAGTGACTGAATACCACCATTCACTGACTGAATAATACCACCATACAGTGACTAAATAATACCACCATACAGTTACTGAATAATACCACCATACAGTGACTGAATAATACCACCATACAGTGACTTTTAATGTGTCAGCTGGGCTCCGCCGAAGTGTCCGTCATTTTGACAGGAAAAATATAATCCTTTTTGTTCTACAGACTTACGGTATTTCCTCATGGGTAATCCAAAAAGGATCATCTCCATATCCTGATGGCCTGGAAGAGAAAATAGAAATCCAGTTAGAATAACAAAACTGAAACCTACCAAAAAAATCATCTATCATATTTGGCAAGGATGTGGTGTCCGAGGCACAGTTAGCTCTGCCCACAGCCCGACCTGCAAGAAGCCTGTGAGGAAGAAGATGTGAGTGCTCAGTCTGTCTGTTGTTTGTGCCTCCATTTGTCTGTGAGACTGAGTGTTTGTGTGTGTATAAATTCTAGTATGTGGGTATGTGTGTCTTTGTGTGTGTGTGTGTGTGTGTGTGTGTGTGTGTGTGTGTGCCTAAGTGCCTATATATGTATCTGTATAGTGGCGTAGCTATAGAGATCGCATCGGTCGCCACTGCGACCGGGCCCCCAAGCCTGTGGAGCCCGCATGGCCCCGTTGCCACCCATTACTGACCGCTCTTCCAACTGTATTTGCGTCCTCAGGACGCAAATACAGTTCAGTGCAATGCTGGAGTCCTGCTCCAGTATTCACTGTGCCGCGAGCGGCTCGGCGCAGGCAGGCGCGATGTAGTGAGTCACTCACAGCACAGACCGGAGGAGAAGGATTCTCCACCCATCGTGGGAATGGGGATAGGTAAGTAATTATGTTATTATTTTTCTATTAGGTATGTACATATGGGGGCATTATACTGGGTATGGGAGGGGGGCTCATATGGCAGCTGCTGAGGGGGCATCATACTACATGGGGGGCATTATACTGTATGGAACAGCTATGGGGGGCATTATAATCTATGGGGAAGCTATATGAGGCATTATACTGTATAGGGGCATTATACTGTATAGGACAGCTGAGGGGGCATTATACTGTATGGGGGGCATTATACTGTATGGGACTTCTAAGGGGGCATTATAATGTATGGGGGGCATTATACTGTATAGGACACCTAAAGGTGGCATTTTACTGTATGTGGGCATTATTTTGTATGTGGCAGCTATAGAGTGCATTATACTGTATGGGGAGCATTATACTGTGTGGGGCAGCTATAGGATGCATTATACTGTATGGGGGCATTGTACTGTATAGGACAGCTAAGGGGAGCATTATACTGTGTGGGGCATTATACTGTATAGGACAGCTAATGGGGCATTATACTGTATGGGGGCATTATACTGTATAGGACAGCTAAGGGGGGCATTATACTGTATGTGGCAGCTATGGAGGGCATTCTACTGTATGGGGAGCATTATACTGTATGGGGCAGCTATAGGGGGCATTATACTGTATGGGGGCATTATCCTGTATGTGGCAAAATGGAGGGCATAATACTGTATGGGGGCATTATACTGTATAGGACAGCTAAGGGGGGAATTATACTGTATGGGGCATTATATTGTATGGGACAGCTATGGGGGGCAATATACTGTACTGTGCAGATATAGGGGGCATTATACTGTATAGGGCATTATACTGTATGTGGCAGCTATGTAGGGCACTATAGTGTATGGGGGAATTATACTGAATGGGGCAGCTATAGGGGGCATTATACCGTATGGGGGCAATAGACTGTACGGAGCAGCTATAGGGGGCATTATACTGTATGGGGGCATTATACTGTGTGTGGCAGCTATGGGTGCCATTATACTGTATGGGGGCATTATACTGTATGTGGCGGCAATAGGGGGCATTATATTGTATGGGGCATTATATTGTATGGAGTGCATTATACTCTATGGGGGCATTATATTGTATGGGGCAGCTATGGGTCGCAATATACTGTGGGGGCAGCCATGGGGGTATGATACTGTGGAGGCAGCTATGGGGGGCATTATACTGAGTGGTGGCATCTATGGGGCATTACACTGTGTGGGCAGCTATGGGGGCATTATGCTGTGTGTGGGCAGTTATGGGGGCATTATACCGTGTAGGGGCAGCTATGGGGCATTATACTGTGGGGTCAGCTATGGGAGGCATTATACTGTGGAGGCATTCATGGGGTCTGTCGTGCAAGGCGGCTGGGTAAGGTGTGCATGCAGTAATTGAATAATACCACCATATAGTAACTGAATAATACCACCATACACTAACTGAATAATACCTCCATACAGTGACTATATAATACTACCATGCAGTAACTGAATAATACCACCATACACTGACTGAATAATACCTCCATACAGTGACTAAATAATACCACCATACAGTGACTAAATAATACCACCATACACTGACTGAATAATACCTCCATACAGTGACTATATAATACTACCATGCAGTAACTGAATAATACCACCATTCACTGACTGAATAATACCTCCATACAGTGACTAAATAATACCACCATACAGTGACTAAATAATACCACCATACAGTGACTGAATAATACCACCATACAGTAACTGAATAATACCACCATACACTGACTGAATAATAGCTGCAGACACTGACAGAATAATACCACCATACACTAAGGCCTCATTCACACGACAGGGTCCGAGTGTCGGCCGGGAAAATCGGCTGTTTTTGGCCGATTTTCCCGGCCGGTCTGCATCCGGTTTGCATCCGTTTCGGACCGAGTTGCCGTTTTTACCGGCCGATTTGGACCCGATTTGCATCCGTTTTTTTCCCTGTCCGTTTTAAAATCGGATGAATTTCATTTACATTTTTTGCCACACACAGCCCTTTGTAGATAATGCCACAGCCCCCCTGGTAGGTAATGCCACCCAGCCCCCTGTAGGTAATGCCACACAGCCCCCTGTTGGTGATGCCACATATATGGACAGTGTAGTCACTCACTTCTCCTGTAGCGGAATCCCCGGCCATAGAGTGGGGGATTCTGCTGCAGGGGTGTGTGACATCGCTGTGTCCATATATGGACAGTGTAGTCACTCACTTCTCCTGTAGCGGAATCCCCGGCCATAGAGTCGGGGATTCCGCTACAGAAGTGAGTGACATCGCTGTGTCCATATATGGACAGTGTAGTCACTCACTTCTCCTGTAGCGGAATCCCCGGCCATAGAGTCGGGGATTCAGCTGCAGAAGTGAGTGACATCGCTGTGTCCATATATGGACAGTGTAGTCACTTACTTCTCCTGTAGCGGCATCCCCGGCCATATAGTCGGGGATTCCGCTACAGAAGTGAGTGACATCGCTGTGTCCATATATGGACAGTGTAGTCACTTACTTCTCCTGTAGCGGCATCCCCGGCTATAGAGTCGGGTATTCCGCTGCAGAAATGAGTGACTTCGCTGTGTCCATATATGGACAGTGTAGTCACGCACTTCTCCTGTAGCGGAATCCCCAATCCCCGGTCAGGGATTGGGGATTTCGACTCCTACAGGGAGCAAAAAAGACCCTCCTCCTCCTCCTCACATGCACTCTGCACTGTGAGGAGGAGGAGAGAGAGTGCGCGAGAGACGGTAGACCCGGCCATCACTCAGGACATATTCCGGTGATGGCCGTGTATTACCCGGCCCCATAGACTTCTACAGGAGCCGGACGGCCGGGTACCCCGCCGAAAATAGGGCATGTCCCATTTTTTGACAGCCGGTTTTTCCAGCCGTCAAAAAATTGGTCGTGTGAATAGCCCTATTAGGGGTCTATTGTTCCTAATGCAGCCGGGTGCCGGCCGATTTATGAACGGCCGGCACCCGGCCGGGAAACCCTGTCGTGTGAATTCCGCCTAACTGAATAATACCTCTATACAGTGACTGAATAATACCACCATAGAGTGACTGAATAATGCCACCATTCAGTGACTGAATAATACCACCATACAGTGACTGAATAATACCACCATACAGTGACTAAATAATACCTCCATACAGTGACTAAATAATACCACCATACACTGACTGAATAATACCACCATACAGTGACTGAATAATAGCTCCAAACAGTAACTGAATAATAACTCCATACAGTAACTGAATAATACCACCATACAGTGACTGTATAGTAGCTCCATACAGTCAATGAATAATACCTCCATACAGTCAATGAATAATACCTCCATACAGTATTTGAATAATACCTCCATACAGTGACTGAATACCACCATTCACTGACTGAATAATACCACCATACAGTGACTAAATAATACCACCATACAGTTACTGAATAATACCACCATACAGTGACTGAATAATACCACCATACACTGACTGAATAATACCACCGTACAGTGACTGAATAATACCACCATACACTGACTGAATAATACCACCATACAGTGACTGAATAATACCACCATACAGTGACTGAATAATACCACCCACCGTACAGTGACTAAATAATACCACCATAGAGTGACTTAATAATACCACCATGTAGTGACTGAATAATACCACCATGCTGGATCTATTGCACTAAGAATACCACTGGTGCCCTGCAGACGCCATTGACTTTTAATGGGTCAGCTGGGCTCCGCCGAAGTGTCCGTCATTTTGACAGGAAAAATATAATCCTTTTTGTTCTACAGACTTACGGTATTTCCTCAATGGTAATCCAAAAAGGATCATCTCCATATCCTGATGGCCTGGAAGAGAAAATACAAATCCAGTTAGAATAACAAAACTGAAACCTACCAAAAAAATCATCTATCATATTTGGCAAGGATGTGGTGCCCGAGGCACAGTTATCTCTACCCACAGCCCGACCTGCAAGAAGCCTGTGAGGAAAGAGATGTGTGTGCTCAGTCTGTCTGTTGTTTGTGCCTCCATTTGTCTGTGAGTCTGAGTGTTTGTGTGTGTATAAATTCCAGTATGTGTGTGTGTGTGTGTGTGTGTGTGTGTGTGTGTGTGTGTGTGTGTGTGTAAGTGCCTATATATGTATCTGTATAGTGGCGTAGCTATAGAGATCGCATCGGTCGCAGCTGCGACCGGGCCCCCAAGCCTGTGGAGCCCGTAGGGCCCCGTTGGCACCCAGTGCTGACCGCTCTTCCAACTGTATTTGCGTCCTCAGGACGCAAATACAGTTCAGTGCAATGCTGGAGTCCTGCTCCAGTATTCACTGTGCCGCGAGCGGCTCGGCGCAGGCAGGCGCGATGTAGTGAGTCACTCACAGCACAGACCGGAGGAGAAGGATTCTCCACCCATCGTGGGAATGGGGATAGGTAAGTAATTATGTTATTATTTTTCTATTAGGTATGTACATATGGGAGCATTATACTGGGTATGGGAGGGGGGCTCATATGGTAGCTGCTGAGGGGGCATCATACTATATGGGGGGCATTATACTGTATGGAACAGCTATGGGGGGCATTATAATCTATGGGGCAGCTATATGGGGCATTATACTGTATGGGGGCATTATACTGTATAGGACAGCTGAGGGGGCATTATACTGTATGGGGGGCATTATACTGTATGGGACGTCTAAGGGGGCATTATAATGTATGGGGGCCATTATACTGTATAGGACAGCTAAAGGTGGCATTTTACTGTATGTGGGCATTATTTTGTATGTGGCAGCTATAGAGGGCATTATACTGTATGGGGAGCATTATACTGTGTGGGGCAGCTATAGGTTGCATTATACTGTATGGGGGCATTGTACTGTAAAGGATAGCTAAGGGGGGCATTATACTGTGTGGGGCATTATACTGTATAGGACAGCTAAGGGGGGCATTATACTGTATGGGGGCATTATACTGTATAGGACAGCTAAGGGGGGCATTATACGGTATGTGGCAGCTATGGAGGGCATTCTACTGTATGGGGAGCATTATACTATATGGGGCAGCTATAGGGGGCATTATACTGTATGGGGGCATTATACTGTATGTGGCAGTAATGGAGGGCATAATACCTGTATGGGGGCATTATACTGTATAGGACAGCTAAGGGGGGAATTATACTGTATGGGGAATTATATTGTATGGGACAGCTATGGGGGGCATTATACTGTACTGTGCAGATAAAGGGGGCATTATACTGTATAGGGCATTATACTGTATGTGGCAGCTATGTAGGGCACTATAGTGTATGGGGGAATTATACTGAATGGGGCAGCTATAGGGGGCATTATACCGTATGGGGGCAATATACTGTACGGAGCAGCTATAGGGGGCATTATACTGTATGGGGGCATTATACTGTATGTGGCGGCAATGGAGGGCATTATACTGTATGGGGGCATTATACTGTATAGGACAGCTAAGGGGTCATTTTACTATATGGAGGGCATTATACTGTATGGGATAGCTATTGGGGGCATTATACTGTATGGGGCAGCTATAAGGGGGCTTAAAATACTGTATGGGGTTAATATACTGTATGTGGCAGCTATGGTGGGCATTATACTGTATGGGGGCACTATACTGTATGGGGGCATTATACTGTATGGGACAGCTATGGGGGCTTTATACTGTATGTGGCAGCAATGGGGGGCATGATACTGTATGGGACAGCTATGGGGCATTATACTATATTGGACATTATAGTGCATGGGGCAGCTATAGGTGTCATTATACCATATGGGGGCATTATACTGTATGTGGCGGCAATAGGGGGCATTATACTGTATAGGGCATTATATTGTATGGAGTGCATTATACTCTATGGGGGGCATTATATTGTATGGGGCAGCTATGGGTCGCAATATACTGTGGGGGCAGCCATGGGGGGGCATGATACTGTGGAGGCAGCTATGGGGAGCATTATACTGTGTGGTGGCATCTATGGGGCATTACACTGTGTGGGCAGCTATGGGGGCATTATGCTGTGTGTGGGCAGTTATGGGGGCATTATACAGTGTGGGGACAGCTATGGGGCATTATACTGTGGGGTCAGCTATGGGAGGCATTATACTGTGGAGGCATTCATGGGGTCTGTCGTGCAAGGCGGCTGGGTAAGGTGTGTTCAGGGGTCTGGTGCTGTTGGGAAGGAGTAGGGGGTCCAAGCTGAATTTTTGCTCCAGGGCCCTTTAGCTACGCCCCTGTATCTGTAAGTGTATATATTTCTGTGTGTGCATCTACTACATTATCTGTGTTCAGAGTTATGACTGTGTGTTATCTGTGGTGTTACATAGGACTGCAGGTGATATCTACTACATTATCTGTACTCAGAGAGTTATCACTGTGTGTTATCTGTGGTGTTACATAGGACTGCAGGTGATATCTACTACATTATCTGTAATCAGAGAGTTATCACTGTGTGTTATCTGTGGTGTTACATAGGACTGCAGGTGACATCTACTACATTATCTGTACTAAGAGTTATCACAGTGTGTTATCTGTGGTGTTACATAGGACTGCAGTTGACACTACTACATTATCTGTACTCAGAAAGTTATCACTGTGTTATCTGTGGTGTTACATAGGACTGCATGTAACATCTACATTATCTGTATTTTTGTCAATCATTTTTGATTTGATTCAAGATTTTCTTATTTTTAGGAGTAATTAAGGAATTACTGTGCATGCAATTCCCATATCCTCAAAAAAATACCAGGACACAATTCTTTACATTAGAGTTATCCAATAATATATATTGATTATCAGGATTGTCCCTCAGCTGCTACGTGTGATCATGCTCACTTATAAAAGGCACAATGCTGATAATCATCATATATATATATATTTGGCTCAGAGAATAAGAAGAGCAACTATGAGTGCAGAGGAACGCCAGGAACAATGAGAAACCACTTCCCAAAACAAGGCGTTAAGAAGGCAAAACCCTGAAGTAAGACGATCCTGTAATGAAGAACGTCGTTCTCAAAGAGCACAATTATAAATACTTATCATTCCTTTTACTAGCAAACCCGTGTAATGAGCTTTCTATACTAGTATAATATGTCTCTCCTAGATAAACACACTTAAATAGTGGAATCTATATATATATATATTCCCATAGATGATACCGTATTATCGTCCTTTATGTAGACATATTAGCACTCACCCCGGGATTACTCATATATCATCTACATGGAAGATTCTTATATCCAACACTAGAGAAATAGGCTCATTATTCAATAAGATAATTACCAGAAATACACCTCCGTCTCCTCAACTTTCTTCCTCCAACTGTTTAAGAAATAAAAAAAAATACCAATATTACACATAATTGTTCTTGAAAGGAATATAAAATATACTATTGTTCTCTGTTATAATATACGAAACAGTCGATACAAGGAGGAGGAGTTTCTCATAGCAACCAATCAGATTGCAGCTTTTATATATGGTATATTTTCCTTGGGCTTTGATTGCCTGATGGGAAAACGTGAGTGGTGATGTCAAAAGGGATCCTACATAAAAACTGGGTTGTGTCTAGAACATTTTTTCATAAAGCCTCCACACCCCAGGAGGCAAAAGCATTTTTCATTACTATCAATGCCTACTGCTTTCTGTGACTGAATAATACCCCCATACAGTGAATACCACCATACACTAACTGAATAATACCCCCACATCACCATACAGTTATGTCATTACAGTTTGATTCGTGGAGCCCCAAACTTTAAAACTACCACCAATCGAGGGACATCGGCTCTATCAAGTACAGCCGTCCTTATCAGGAACGTTGCATATGGTTTACTGTTTACTCAGGCACAGGGGCTCGTCCATATGATCTACTGTGCCTGGTACTACAGCTCAAGGCATCTCCTTCCTGTAAGGCATAGCCATACTCATATGTACAGGGCCGTTTCTGTGCAGATTAGACCCCGGTCAGACCCACACAGATCAAACATTCTAAGAATAGGCCATCGAATGTTAAATTCCAGGTAGTGAAGGGGTAACTTCCTTTGTGGTCTAGGGTATTAACCCCTTTGCGCAGCACAACGTAATAGCACGTCGTGGGGCTGAAGGTGATGTATCGAGGGGGCTCACGCGCTGAGCCCACTCCATATGCTGTGGGTATCAGCTGTGTATTACAGTTGACACCCAGTACTAACGGCCAGGAACAGCGATCGCAATGTTCGTGGCCGTGTAAACCGTCAAATGCTGCGGTAAAAAAAAAAGTTTAAAGAGAGGGAGCGGCCCCGTCCGAGACCTCGTCTTCCTCCCACAACGCGATCGTAGGGTGCTGATGGTTGTAATGGCAGCCCAGGGCCCTAATAAAGGCCCCGAGGTCTGCTTTCACTCTGCCTCTGTTAAAGGGAATGTGACGCTAGAAAAAAATGTTGTTTTTTTTTTATTTCAAAACTGTTTTTATTGATTTTTCTCCTAACATTACATACAAAAATATGTCATTCAAAATGATAACATGTTGTACAGAAAATTCACATCCATCAGGAATCACATTTGGATTTTCATCATTGCAGGAAATGAGTGTGATAACATATCTTGAGCAGTGTAAATTCCATTAAGAATGTGGAACATATATTGATTTACATATCTTCTGATCAACAAGAAGGGAGGGAAAGGGGAGGTACAGGAGGGGGGGGGTAGGAAGGTGGACTGGTGTTGTTGAGTTTAGCTAACATAGATGTTATTTATGATATTGATGAAGGCAAAGTATTCTAATCCCATTGTGTATGATATAGAAACTACTTTCCTACAATTACTCTTACCTAGTTCAAATTGAGGTTGCCCGGTCTTTCCATGGTCCCCATATTTTAAGATACTTCTTTCTAGTTAGCAGTTCCCAATGTGCCAGTTCCTCTAGTCTTTCTAATTCTGATACCTTGTTCACCCAATTACTCAACTGTGGGGGTTCTGTTGATCTCCAGCAACTTGGTATTAATAGCTTAGCTGCTGTGAGCAACAGGGTTGGAAGACAATGCTTCTTGGGGGTAAAACTGGGTGTCGGTTTCCACAGTAGGATTAACTCAGGTGTTAAGTGTAAGTTTGTAGAGCAAATGTTATTAATTTTCTGTTCTATTTGCTGCCAAAAAGGCACAATAAGGGGGCATGTCCACCATATGTGTAAATAAGTACCTCTTGAGGTGTTACATCTCCAACACCGGTCCGTAACTTCTTGATCAATAGCATGTAGGACCACAGGCGTCTTATACCACCTAGTTAACAGTTTGTAGGAGCTTTCCTGTATTCTAGTACACCTAGAGAAACCTAATGCGTTAGACAGTATGAATCTAATTTCGGGCTCGGTCAATGATATATGGAGGTCTGTCGACCACTTTTCCATATAGCTTGGAGTCGGTGGGCAAGTCAGTGAGATCAGATGATTATATGAGGTAGATAGTATCTTACGCTGGGGTATAGAGCTCATGAGCATCTTATCTAACCAATTCTGAGAAGATGTTTGGATGGGTAGGGAGTTAAGCATAGCCGTGCAGCATTTAATAAAAGTGTGTTTAAAGAGGAAATCACGAGACTTTATTCCTAATTTATCAAATACCGTGGGGACACTTCTCTGCGGAGTATCAGTCATCAGGACGGAAACTTTCATGTGGTGTGGTATGTCCCACGGATCTGGTATTAGTGTAGAATCCCGATGTACATAGCAAGGCACTAAACGTAAAGGCATATGTGGTGAAGGCATCCCGAGCAAGTTCAATCTATTATGTGTGTCTTGCCACACTAGGATGGTTCCCTTTAAAAGAATGCTAGAGTATTGGTCAAGGTGTGAACTTTTGGCGAGACTCCACAGGGCCCTCTGTTCCCAGCTAAGCATAAGAGTATTCTCTACTTCCGTATAAAGAGAAGTCTGAGAGGGATGTTGCAGCTCAACCCATCTATTCAAGTGATTAGCAATATAATATGTGTGTATGTCGGACAGTCCCATACCTCCCATTTTAACCGAGTTAATCAGTTGTGTGTGCCTCTGTCTTGGTCTGTTCTTGTTCCATAGAAAATTCGAGAATATACGCTTTAGGGAGAGGAAGAATGATTTTGGTAGCCACAGCGGTAACGTCTGAATCAGGTATAAAATTTTTGGGACTATAAAAGTCTTTAGGAAATTTTTCCGCCCCATCCATGACATAAACGGGAACTTCAAGGAATCTATTTGACGTTTAATAGCCGCTACCAGAGGTATATAGTTGAGGGTATACAATTGTGATGGGCAATTAGAAATGGTAATGCCTAGGTACGAGATTGATGTAGAAATCCATCGAAACTGAGATGTTCCCGTCACCGCAGCAACTACCTGTTGAGGTACAGAGACATTAAGGATCTCAGATTTACTATAGTTAATTTTAAAATTAGATATTGCACCAAATTCCGTAAAAGCTTGTGTTATGTTCCGAAGGGAGACAGACGGCTTAGTCACCAACAGTAGCAGATCGTCCGCAAAGGCAGCCGTTTTATGCGTGAATTGACCTATCTTCAGGCCAGCTATATTGTCATCTTGGCGGATCCTTTGTATCAAGGTCTCCATCACCATCACAAACAGTGTAGGTGATAGAGGGCATCCCTGCCTAGTACCATTTGAAATTTGAAAGGAATCCGACAATATGCCATTTACTCTGACTTTAGCACTCGGATTATGATAGAGTGTCAATATAGCTTGTATGAATTCAACAGGGATCCCAAATTTTGACAAGGTAGCTACCATATATTGCCAGCTCACCCTGTCAAAAGCCTTTTCGGCATCTGTGCTAAGTAGTGCCATTGGGGTGTGTGTCGAGCGAGCGTGTTGAACTAACCGAACTACTCTTGTAGTATTATCCTTACCCTGACGCCCTCCCACAAATCCAGTTTGTTCTGGGCCAATGAGTTTGGGCAGAAGCTTCCCCAATCTAGTCGCCAAAGCCTTTGCCCACCATTTCAGATCCGTGTTTAGTAAAGATATAGGTCTATAGCTACCACATAGTGCTGGATCCTTCCCGTCCTTTGGGAGGACTGTGATGTGAGCTTCCAAAGATTGGCGAGTCAATTGGGCTCCCCCCATCAATGAGTTACACATAGATGTGAAATGGGGCAACAGAATACCGCTAAATGTCTTATAGTACTGAATCGTATAACCATCTGGGCCAGGACTTTTCCCGGATGGTATTGTTTTAAGAATTTTATGAAGTTCTTCTGTGGTAAAGGGTGCAGTAAGCGCTAGTTGATCTTCCTGTGTGAGTTGAGGTAAGCTAAGTTTATCTAGAAACTTTCTAGTGCTATCCCCCAGGTTACCCTGCTGACTATCCCCACCTTTAAGATTATATAGGCCATGGTAGAAATGAGTAAAGGCCTGTGCTATGTCCTTCGATTCAGTAGCTCTAACACCTGAAGAAGTCAGGATCTCAGAGATAAAAGATTTCTCATGTTGTTGTTTAAGCAGTGCAGCCATGATTCTGTTGCCCCTTTCCCCATGCGCATAGTGTTTAAATTTGGTATAGTGAAATGTTTTAGCAGCTTTTATATTCAAGGCATTTTTAACCTCTTCCCTTAACTCCCCAAGCTCAACCTGGGCTGCGGCTGCTTTCGTACGTTTGTGAATAGTCTCAAGCGTAGATATTCTCGAGAACAGATCGTTCAATATTGCTGACCGTTGTTTTTTGATATGTGAGCATAGCGATATCAGTTCTCCTCGTATTACTACTTTATGCGCTTCCCATCTAATAACATCCGATAAATCCGGAGAGGAATTTATATCAAAATATTTCTGAATATTATCCTGTATCGCAGAGGAATGTTGGGGGTCACTCAAAATCGTATTGTTCAACCTCCACAGTCTGTCTCCCCTCGGAACACTATTTAGCTTCATAGATACAAACACTGGTGCATGATCAGAAAGGAGAAGGTTTCCTATTCCTGCCGACAGAACCATCGGGAGGAGACTATCCGACAACAGAACATAGTCTAATCTAGTATATACATTATGTGCTGCAGAGTAATAAGAGAAATCCTTTGTGGTGGGATATAGAAGTCTCCACGCATCAGTGACCTGTAGGTCTCTAAGTACCCTGTGGAGTCTCGATCCAGCTCGATGGGATATTTTAACCTTGCCAGTGGAATCTATAATGGGATTAAGTGGGATGTTAAAGTCCCCGCCTATAATTCTAGCACCTTCCGCAAACAACTTAAAATTCTCTAAGGTCTGAATAATCCACGATATCTGATCCGTATTGGGTGCGTATAAGTTGGCTATAGAGAACAAATCTGTACCAATGTGAGCTTTTATAAAAAGATATCGACCGTCAGGGTCTTTCTGCATTGACAGTAATTTAAAAGGTAAGTTTTTCCGTATCAAAATACTCACTCCTCTGCTAGCAGTAGAGTAGGTGCTATGAAAGGCATTTGAGAAGATAGCCCTAGATAGTTCCATAGTTTTATTATGCTTGTGATGTGTTTCCTGGAGAAGGGCTATATCAGTATTATCTTTTTTCAATTGTTGGGCAATCTGGTATCGTTTACGTGGAGCATTCAGACCTCGAACATTATACGATGTTATCTTAATATCAGACATGGTGAAAGATAGTATACATCAGCATATATGTCATCACAGTATTCAGAACACCAGTAGGAGGGGGGGGGGGTTGTAATACAGGGAAGAGTGAGATTAAAGTAAAGGTATGTACTGCCCCAATGTATAGAGCATGTACCTGGGGAGGGGGGGGAGTTAACTGTTAACAACAGTTGTGTAGTTGGCATAACCCGCATGCCAGCCAAAACCCAAATAAGAACAGTGCAGAACAATAAGAAGCGATAGGATAGAATCGCCCACAATAGCAACAATAAAGTCACATCAAAGTATACTCTATTTCTTGATCTTCTCCAGCTACAGTGACTAGCTCCTACTCACGAATCCAATTCGAAAAGAGAGGTGACGTCCGTCAATCCGAATGCTGGAGCCGTGTGGAGAACAGTCCCCGCAATATTGGCAGTACCTTTCAATTTTCCATCGCTCCAGATCTTAGCGCCGGCTTTTTATTCTTAGGCGATTTCAGTTTCCCCACCACTTTCCACGGCATAAGTTCCAGCAATGGAGGTAATTTCAGCTCCGGAGGTACCATCATCCACGGCGAGATTTCCATAGGCGGTATACCCAGGGTTTCCCATGCATGGGTCAGGTCCTCGTGTTTCCTGATGGTGATTTGGCGGCCATCTTTTTGTATCGCCAGGCCAAACGGATATAGCCAGCGAAAAGGCGTCTTGGAGGCACGTAGCGCATCAAGGAGAGGTCGGAAAACTTTCCGTTTTTGTAGTGTGGAGGATGCTATATCTTGATAGAGGTATATTGTTGTTCCTTCAAATTCAATAGTACCTTTCATCCTTGCAGCCTTTAGAATCTCCGCTGTATCAGTGTAGCTCAGCAGACCACATATAATGTCGCGGGGGGGATCATTAGAGCGAGGTTTTGGGCGGAGTGCTCTATGGACACGTTCTATCCGAACTGTATCATGGCTGTTTACTCCTAGAACTGAAGAGAATATGTCATGAGCAAGTTTGCCCAAAGTCTCATGTGCGTATGACTCAGGTACTCCCCGCAGCCTGATATTCTTCCTCCGACTCCTATTTTCTTGGTCTTCTGTCCGCATAAACATCTCATTCAATTGATCTTGTTGTGAATGTAGAATGTCCCGCACTTTGTCATGATAAACTCTCATGTCTGTCTGTGCCGCTTCAAGCGTCTCCACCCGTGATCCTATCTGACGTAAATCAGTGCTTATCTCTGACAGTTCTTTAGTAAGAGGAGTCAAGGCTTTGTATAAGATCCTCTTCATAAACCCCCGTGACACTGGTGCTAAATCATTAGTGTCTCCCGACTCAGATTGCTCACCTCCACTCTCCTCATCTGAATCGTCATCTCGGCACTGTGGAGCAGCATGCACGGTGGCCATCTTAGATTTCCGGGCCGGAGATTCTTCATGCCTTTTATGGAGAAATTTCTCCATGTCTGCTTGTGCTTTCCCCGGTTTGGGTGTGCCAGTGTGATCTTTAAGTTTCTCCTTTGCCGGTTTAACCATTTTCCAACGATGTGGGTCGATATAGCTCGGGTTTTGGCTGGTATCAGTGAGGAGCTCTGGTCTCAAGCTGCCATCACACTGCACGGCTACGCTCCGCCCCCCCGTTGTTTTTTTTTTAGTTAAACAATTAGTGTATAGGTGATTAAACATTGTTCTAATTTTTTTAATTTTTTTCACGAGTCAGGAAATATTATAAATTAGATTCTAATTTATAATATTTCCCAGTGCTGGTCACTAGATGGAGCAATTCTCAAAATTGCAGCATTGCATGTGGTAAAGCAACCACATTGCTTTATGCTGCAAAATTTGAGAAAAACTCACTCGCTCTAGTGAGCTCTCAGAATCCCCCCTCCTTTATCCTGGCTAGTGCCGGGAGAAACGAGGGGATTGAACGGTCAAACCTCCTACACTGTGTGTCGCCATTTTTTGAGCTAACACACAGTGTAGTAGGTTTACATACACTAGTAAACACACAGTAAAACACTTACATACACAGCATTATACTGTGTGGGGCAGCTATAGGATGCATTATAATGTATGGGGGCATTGTACTGTATAGGACAGCTAAGGGGGGCATTATACTGTGTGGGGCATTATACTGTATAGGACAGCTAAGGGGGGCATTATACTGTATGGGGGCATTAAACTGTATGGGACAGCTAAGGGGGGCATTATACTGTATGTGGCAGCTATGGGGGCTTTATACTGTATGTGGCAGCAATGGGGGGCATGATACTGTATGGGACAGCTATGGGGCATTATACTATATTGGACATTATAGTGCATGGGGCAGCTATGGGTGTCATTATACTGTATGGGGGCATTATACTGTCTGTGGCGGCATAATGGGGCATTATACTGTATGGGGCATTATATTGTATGGAGTGCATTATACTCTATGGGGGCATTATATTGTATGGGGCAGCTATGGGTCGCAATATACTGTGGGGGCAGCCATGGGGGGTATGATACTGTGGAGGCAGCTATGGGGGGCATTATACTGTGTGGTGGCATCTATGGGGCATTACAATCTGTGGGCAGCTATGGGGGCATTATGCTGTGTGTGGGCAGTTATGGGGGCATTATACCGTGTAGAGGCAGCTATGGGGCATTATACTGTAGGGTCAGCTATGGGAAGCATTATACTGTGGAGGCATTCATGGGGTCTGTCGTGCAAGGCGGCTGGGTAAGGTGTGCATGCAGTAATTTAATAATACCACCATATAGTAACTGAATAATACCACAATACACTGACTGACTAATACCTCCATACAGTGACTATATAACACTACCATGCAGTAACTGAATAATACCACCATACACTGACTGAATAATACCTCCATACAGTGACTAAATAATACCACCATACAGTGACTAAATAATACCACCATACAGTGACTGAATAATACCACCATACAGTAACTGAATAATACCACCATACACTGACTGAATAATACCTCCATACAGTGACTATAAAATACTGCCATGCAGTAACTGAATAATACTACCATTCACTGACTGAATAATACCTCCATACAGTGACTAAATAATACCACCATACAGTGACTAAATAATACCACCATACAGTGACTGAATAATACCACCATACAGTAACTGAATAATACCACCATACGCTGACTGAATAATAGCTGCAGACACTGACAGAATAATACCATAATACACTAAGGCCTCATTCACACGACAGGGTCCGAGTGTCGGCCGGGAAAATCGGCCGTTTTTGGCCGATTTTCCCGGCCGGTTTGCATCCGGTTTGCATCCGTTCCGGGCCGAGTTGCCGTTTTTACCGGCCGATTTGGACCCGATTTGCATCCGTTTTTTTCCCTGTCCGTTTTAAAATCGGATGAATTTCATTTCAATTTTTTGCCACACACAGCCCTTTGTAGATAATGCCACAGCCCCCCTGGTAGGTAATGCCACCCAGCCCCCTGTAGGTAATGACACACAGCCCCCTGTTGGTGATGCCACACAGCCCCCTGTAGGTCATGCCACACAGCCCCCTGTAGGTGATGCCACACAGCCCCCTGTAGGTGATGCCACCAAGTCCCCTGTAGGTGATGCCACCAAGTCCCCTGTAGGTGATGCCACCAAGTCCCCTGTAGGTGATGCCACCCAGCCCCCTGTAGGCGATGCCACACAGCCCCTTGCAGGCGATGCCACCCTGCCCCCTGTAGGCGATGCCACCCTGCCCCCTGTAGGTGATGCCACCCAGCCCCCTGCAGGCGATGCCACCCTGCCTCCTGTAGGCGATGCCACCCTGCCCCCTGTAGGCGATGCCACCCAGCCCCCTGTAGGTGATGCCACCCAGCCTCCTGTAGGTGATGTCACCCAGCCCACTGTAGGTGATGCCACCCAGCCCCCTGTAGGTGGTGCCACCAAGCCCCCTGTAGGTGGTGCCACCAAGCCCCCTGTAGGTGATGCCACCAAGTCCCCTGTAGGTGATGCCACACAGCCCCCTGTAGGTTGCACCCATCCCCCCCTTCCAGGAGAAGTCACTGACTTCAAAGTCCATATATGGACAGTGGAGTCACTGACTTCTCCTGGAGAGGAATTCCCTGCCACAGGTCGGGAATTCCGCTTCAGAAGTGAGTGACGTCACTGTCCATATATGGACAGTGTAGTCACTCACTTCTCCTGTAGCGGAATCCCCGGCCATAGAGTCGGGGATTCCGCTGCAGAAGTGAGTGACATCGCTGTGTCCATATATGGACAGTGTAGTCACTCACTTCTCCTGTAGCGGAATCCCCGGCCATAGAGTCGGGGATTCAGCTGCAGAAGTGAGTGACATCGCTGTGTCCATATATGGACAGTGTAGTCACTTACTTCTTCTGTAGAGGCATCCCCGGCCATAGAGTCGGGGGATTCCGCTGCAGAAGTGAGTGACTTCGCTGTGTCCATATATGGACAGTGTAGTCACGCACTTCTCCTGTAGCGGAATCCCCAATACCCGGTCGGGGATTGGGGATTTCGACTCCTACAGGGAGCAAAAAAAGGCCCGGTCATCACTCAGGACATATTCCGGTGATGGCCGTGTATTACCCGGCCCCATAGACTTCTATGGGAGCCGGGCGGCCGGGTACCCAGCCGAAAATAGGGCATTTCCCATTTTTTGACGGCCGGTTCTCCCGGCCATCAAAAAATTGGTCGTGTGAATAGCCCCATTAGGGGTCTATTGTTCCTAATGCAGCCGGGTGCCGGCCGATTTATTAACGGCCGGCACCCGGCCGGGAAAACCTGTCGTGTGAATTCTGCCTAACTCAATAATACCTCCATACAGTGACTGAATAATACCACCATAGAGTGACTGAATAACACCACCATTCAGTGACTGAATAATACCACCATACAGTGACTGAATAATACCACCATACAGTGACTAAATAATACCTCCATACAGTGACTAAATAATACCTCCATACAGTGACTGAATAATACCACCATACACTGACTGAATAATACCACCATACAGTGACTGAATAATAGCTCCAAACAGTAACTGAATAATAACTCCATACAGTAACTGAATAATACCACCATACAGTGACTGTATAGTAGCTCCATACAGTCAATGAATAATACCTCCATACAGTCAATGAATAAAACCTCCATACAGTATTTGAATAATACCTCCATACAGTGACTGAATACCACCATACAGTGACTAAATAATACCACCGTACAGTGACTAAATAATACCACCATACAGTTACTGAATAATACCACCATACAGTGACTGAATAATACCACCATACAGTGACTGAATAATTACACCGTACAGTGACTAAATAATACCACCATAGAGTGACTTAATAATACCACCATGTAGTGACTGAATAATTCCACCATGTAGTGACTGAATAATACCACCATGCTGGATCTATTGCACTAAGAATACCAGTGGTGCCCTGCAGACGCCATTGACTTTTAATGGGTCAGCTGGGCTCCGCAAAAGTGTACCTCATTTTGACAGGAAAAATATAATCCTTTTTGTTCTACAGACTTACGGTATTTCCTCATGGGTAATCCAAAAAGGATCATCTTCATATCCTGATGGCCTGGAAGAGAAAATACAAATCCAGTTAGAATAACAAAACTGAAACCTACCAAAAAAATCATCTATCATATTTGGCAAGGATGTGGTGTCCGAGGCACAGTTAGCTCTGCCCACAGCCCGACCTGCAAGAAGCCTGTGAGGAAGGAGATGTGAGTGCTCAGTCTGTCTGTTGTTTGTGCCTCCATTTGTCTGTGAGTCTGAGTGTTTGTGTGTGTATAAATTCCAGTATGTGGGTATGTGTGTGTGTGTGTGTGTGTGTGTGTGTGTGTGTCTAAGTGCCTATATATGTATCTGTATAGTGGCGTAGCTATAGAGATCGCATCGGTCGCAGCTGCGACCGGGCCCCCAAGCCTGTGGAGCCCGCAGGGCCCCGTTGCCACCCAGTGCTGACCGCTCTTCCAACTGTATTTGCGTCCTCAGGACGCAAATACAGTTCAGTGCAATGCTGGAGTCCTGCTCCAGTATTCACTGTGCCGCGAGCGGCTCGGCGCAGGCAGGCGCGATGTAGTGAGTCACTCACAGCACAGACCGGAGGAGAAGGATTCTCCACCCATCGTGGGAATGGGGATAGGTAAGTAATTATGTTATTATTTTTCTATTAGGTATGTACATATGGGGGCATTATACTGGGTATGGGAGGGGGGCTCATATGGTAGCTGCTGAGGGGGCATCATACTATATGGGGGGCATTATACTGTATGGAACAGCTATGGGGGGCATTATAATCTATGGAGCAGCTATATGGGGCATTATACTGTATGGGGGCATTATACTGTATAGGACAGCTGAGGGGGCATTATACTGTATGGGGGGCATTATACTGTATGGGACTTCTAAGGGGGTATTATAATGTATGGGGGGCATTATACTGTATAGGACAGCTAAAGGTGGCATTTTACAGTATGTGGGCATTATTTTGTATGTGGCAGCTATAGAGGGCATTATACTGTATGGGGAGCATTATACTGTGTGGGGCAGCTATAGGATGCATTATACTGTATGGGGGCATTGTACTGTATAAGACAGCTAAGGGGGGCATTATACTGTGTGGGGCATTATACTGTATAGGACAGATAAGGGGGGCATTATACTGTATGTGGCAGCTATGGAGGGCATTCTACTGTATGGGGAGCATTATACTGTATGGGGCAGCTATAGGGGGCATTATACTGTATGGGGGCATTATACTGTATGTGGCAGTAATGGAGGGCATAATACTGTATGGGGGCATTATACTGTATAGGACAGCTAAGGGGGGAATTATACTGTATGGGGCATTATATTGTATGGGACTGCTGTGGGGGGCATTATACTGTACTGTGCAGATATAGGGGGCATTATACTGTATAGGGCATTATACTGTATGTGGCAGCTATGTAGGTCACTATAGTGTATGGGGGAATTATACTGAATGGGGCAGCTATAGGGGCAATATACTGTACGAAGCAGCTATAGGGGGCATTATACTGTATGGGGGCATTATACTGTATGTGGCAGCAATGGAGGGCATTATACTGTATAGGACAGCTAAGGGGCATTTTACTATATGGAGGGCATTATACTGTATGGGATAGCTATTGGGGGCTTTATACTGTATGGGGCAGCTATAAGGGGGCTTAAAATACTGTATGGGGGCAATATACTGTATGTGGCAGCTATGGTGGGCATTATACTGTATGGGGGCACTATACTGTATGGGGGCATTATACTGTATGTGACAGCTATGGGGGCTTTATACTGTATGTGGCAGCAATGGGGGGCATGATACTGTATGGGACAGATATGGGGCATTATACTATATTGGACATTATAGTGCATGGGGCAGCTATGGGTGTCATTATACTGTATGGGGGCATTATACTGTATGTGGCGGCAATAGGGGGCATTATACTGTATGGGGCATTATATTGTATGGAGTGCATTATACTCTATGGGGGCATTATATTGTATGGGGCAGCTATGGGTCGCAATATACTGTGGGGGCAGCCATGGGGGGTATGATACTGTGGAGGTAGCTATGGGGGGCATTATACTGAGTGGTGGCATCTATGGGGCATTACACTGTGTGGGCGGCTATGGGGGCATTATGCTGTGTGTGGGCAGTTATGGGGGCATTATACCGTGTAGGGGCAGCTATGGGGCATTATACTGTGGGGTCAGCTATGGGAGGCATTATACTGTGGAGGCATTCATGGGGTCTGTCGTGCAAGGCGGCTGGGTAAGGTGTGCATGCAGTAATTAAATAATACCACCATATAGTAACTGAATAATACCACCATACACTGACTGAATAATACCTCCATACAGTGACTATATAATACTACCATGCAGTAACTGAATAATACCACCATACACTAACTGAATAATACCTCCATACAGTGACTAAATAATACCACCATACAGTGACTAAATAATACCACCATACAGTGACTGAATAATACCACCATACAGTAACTGAATAATACCACCATACACTGACTGAATAATACCTCCATACAGTGACTATATAATACTACCATGCAGTAACTGAATAATACCACCATTCACTGACTGAATAATACCTCCATACAGTGACTAAATAATACCACCATACAGTGACTAAATAATACCACCATACAGTGACTGAATAATACCACCATACAGTAACTGAATAATACCACCCTACACTGACTGAATAATACCTCCATACAGTGACTATATAATACTACCATGCAGTAACTGAATAATACCACCATTCACTGACTGAATAATACCTCCATACAGTGACTAAATAATACCACCATACAGTGACTGAATAATACCACCATACAGTAACTGAATAATACCACCATACACTGACTGAATAATAGCTGCAGACACTGACAGAATAATACCACCATACACTAAGGCCTCATTCACACGACAGGGTCCGAGTGTCGGCCGGGAAAATCGTCCGTTTTTGGCCGATTTTCCCGGCCGGTTTGCATCCGGTTTGCATCCGTTCCGGGCCGAGTTGCCGTTTTTACCGGCCGATATGGACCCGATTTGCATCCGTTTTTTTCCCTGTCCGTTTTAAAATCGGATGAATTTTATTTACATTTTTTGCCACACACAGCCCTTTGTAGATAATGCCACAGCCCCCCTGATAGATAAATGCCACCCAGCCCCCTGTAGGTAATGCCACACAGCCCCCTGTAGGTAATGCCACACAGCCCCCTGTAGGTAATGCCACAGAGCCCCCGGTTGGTGATGCCACACAGCCCCCTGTTGGTGATGCCACACAGCCCTCTGTAGGTGATGCCACACAGCCCCCTGTAGGTGATGCCACACAGCCCCCTGTAGGTAATGCCACCAAGTCCCCTGTAGGTGATGCCACCAAGTCCCCTGTAGGTGATGCCACCAAGTCCCCTGTAGGTGATGCCACCAAGTCCCCTGTAGGTGATGCCACCAAGTCCCCTGTAGGTGATGCCACCCAGCCCCCTGTAGGTGATGCCACCCAGCCCCCTGTAGGCGATGCCACACAGCCACCTGTAGGCGATGCCACACAGTCACCTGTAGGCGATGCCACCCTGCCCTCTGCAGGCGATGCCACACAGCCCCCTGCAGGCGATGCCACACAGCCCCTTGCAGGCGATGCCACCCTGCCCCCTGTAGGTGATGCCACCCTGCCCCCTGTAGGTGATGCCACACAGCCCACTTTAGGCGATGCCACCCAGCCCCCTGCAGGCGATGCCACCCTGCCTCCTGTAGGCGATGCCACCCTGCCCCCTGTAGGCGATGACACCCAGCCCCCTGTAGGCGATGCCACCCAGCCCCCTGTAGGGGATGCCACCCAGCCCCCTGTAGGTGATGCCACCCAGCCCCCTGTAGGTGGTGCCACCAGGCCCCCTGTAGGGGGTGCCACCAAGCCCCCTGTAGGTGATGCCACCAAGTCCCATGTAGGTGATGCCACACAGCCCCCTGTAGGTTGCACCCATCCCCCCCTTCCAGGAGAAGTCACTGACTTCAATGTCCATATATGGACAGTGGAGTCACTGACTTCTCCTGGAGAGGAATTCCCTGCCACAGGTCGGGAATTTTGCTTCAGAAGTGAGTGACGTCACTGTCCATATATGGACAGTGTAGTCACTCACTTCTCCTGTAGCGGAATCCCCGGCCATAGAGTCGGGGATTCCGCTGCAGAAGTGAGTGACATCGCTGTGTCCATATATGGACAGTGTAGTCACTCACTTCTCCTGTAGCGGAATCCCTGGCCATAGAGTCGGGGATTCCGCTGCAGAAGTGAGTGACATCGCTGTGTCCATATATGGACAGTGTAGTCACTCACTTCTCCTGTAGCGGAATCCCCGGCCATAAAGTCGGGGATTCAGCTGCAGAAGTGAGTGACATCGCTGTGTCCATATATGGACAGTGTAGTTACTTACTTCTCCTGTAGCGGCATCCCCGGCCATAGAGTCGGGGATTCCGTTGCAGAATTGAGTGACATCGCTGTGTCCATATATGGACAGTGTAGTCACTTACTTCTCCTGTAGCGGCATCCCCGACCATAGAGTCGGGGGATTCCGCTGCAGAAGTGAGTGACTTCGCTGTGTCCATATATGGACAGTGTAGTCACGCACTTCTCCTGTAGCGGAATCCCCAATCCCCGGTCGGGGATTGGGGATTTCGACTCCTACAGGGTGCAAAAAAAGACCCTCCTCCTCCTCCTCACATGCACACTGCACTGTGAGGAGGAGGAGAGAGAGTGCGCGAGCGACGGTAGACCCGGCCATCACTCAGGACATATTCCGGTGATGGCCGTGTATTACCCGGCCCCATAGACTTCTATGGGAGCCGGGCGGCCGGGTACCCGGCCGAAAATAGGGCATGCCCCATCTTTTGACGGCCGGTTTTGCCGGCCGTCAAAAAATTGGTCGTGTAAATAGCCCCATTAGGGTTCTATTGTTCCTAATGCAGCCGGGTGCCGGCCGATTTATGAACGGCCGGCACCCGGCCGGGAAACCCTGTCGTGTGAATTCCGCCTAACTAAATAATACCTCCATACAGTGACTGAATAATACCACCATAGAGTGACTGAATAATACCACCATTCAGTGACTGAATAATACCACCATACAGTGACTGAATAATACCACCATACAGTGACTAAATAATACCTCCTCCATACAGTGACTAAATAATACCTCCATACAGTGACTGAATAATACCACCATACACTGACTGAATAATACCACCATACAGTGACTGAATAATAGCTCCAAACAGTAAATGAATAATAACTCCATACAGTAACTGAATAATACCACCATACAGTGACTGTATAGTAGCTCCATACAGTCAATGAATAATACCTCCATACAGCCAATGAATAATACCTCCATACAGTATTTGAATAATACCTCCATACAGTGACTGAATACCACCATTCACTGACTGAATAATACCACCATACAGTGACTAAATAATACCACCATACAGTGACTGAATAATACCACCATACAGTGACTGAATAATACCACCATACAGTGACTGAATAATACCACCATACAGTGACTGAATAATACCACCATACAGTGACTGAATAATACCACCGTACAGTGACTAAATAATACCACCATAGAGTGACTTAATAATACCACCATGCAGTGACTGAATAATACCACCATGTAGTGACTGAATAATACCACCATGCTGGATCTATTGCACTAAGAATACCAGTGGTGCCCTGCAGACGCCATTGACTTTTAATGGGTCAGGTGGGCTCCGCCGAAGTGTCCGTCATTTTGACAGGAAAAATATAATCCTTTTTGTTGTACAGACTTACATTTCCTCAATGGTAATCCAAAAAGGATAATCTCCAAATTCTGATGGCCTGGAAGAGAAAATACAAATCCAGTTAGAATAACAAAACTGAAACCTACCAAAAAAATCATCTATCATATTTGGCAAGGATGTGGTGTCCGAGGCACAGTTAGCTCTGCCCACAGCCCGACCTGCAAGAAGCCTGTGAGGAAAGAGATGTGAGTGCTCAGTCTGTCTGTTGTTTGTGCCTCCATTTGTCTGTGAGTCTGAGTGTTTGTGTGTGTATAAATTCCAGTATGTGGGTATGTGTGTGTGTGTGTGTGTGTGTGTGTGTGTGTGTCTAAGTGCCTATATGTGTATCTGTATAGTGGCGTAGCTATAGAGATGGCATCGGGCGCAGCTGCGACCGGGCCTCCAAGCCTGTGGAGCCCGCAGGGCCCCGTTGCCACCCAGTGCTGACCGCTCTTCCAACTGTATTTGCGTCCTCAGGACGCAAATACAGTTCAGTGCAATGCTGGAGTCCTGCTCCAGTATTCACTGTGCCGCGAGCGGCTCGGCGCAGGCAGGCGCGATGTAGTGAGTCACTCACAGCACAGACCGGAGGAGAAGGATTCTCCACCCATCGTGGGAATGGGGATAGGTAAGTTATTATGTTTTTTTCTATTAGGTATGTACATATGGGGGCATTATACTTGGTATGGGAGGGGGGCTCATATGGTAGCTGCTGAGGGGGCATCATACTATATGGGGGGCATTATACTGTATGGAACAGCTATGGGGGGCATTATACTGTATGGAACAGCTATGGGGGGCATTATAATCTATGGGGCAGCTATATGGGGCATTATACTGTATAGGACAGCTGAGGGGGCATTATACTGTATGGGGGGCATTATACTGTATGGGACTTCTAAGGGGGAATTATAATGTATGGGGGGCATTATACTGTATAGGACAGCTAAAGGTGGCATTTTACTGTATGTGGGCATTATTTTGTATGTGGCAGCTATAGAGGGCATTATACTGTATGGGGAGCATTATACTGTGTGGGGCAGCTATAGGATGCATTATACTGTATGGGGGCATTGTACTGTATAGGACAGCTAAGGGGGGCATTATACTGTGTGGGGCATTATACTATATAGGACAGCTAAGGGGGGCATTATACTGTATGGGGGCATTATACTGTATAGGACAGCTAAGGGGGCATTATACTGTATGTGGCAGCTATGGAGGGCATTCTACTGTATGGGGAGCATTATACTAAATGGGGCAGCTATAGGGGGCATTATACTGTATGGGGGCATTATACTGTATGTGGCAGTAATGTAGGGCCTAATACTGTATGGGGGCATTATACTGTATAGGACAGCTAAGGGGGGAATTATACTGTATGGGGCATTATATTGTATGGGACAGCTATGGGGGGCATTATACTGTACTGTGCAGATATAGGGGGCATTATACTGTATAGGGCATTATACTGTATGTGGCAGCTATGTAGGGCACTATAGTGTATGGGGGAATTATACTGAATGGGGCAGCTATAGGGGGCATTATACCGTATGGGGGCAATATACTGTACGGAGCAGCTATAGGGGGAATTATACTGTATGGGGGCATTATACTGTATGTGGCAGCAATGGAGGGCATTATACTGTATGGGGGCATTATACTGTATAGAACAGCTAAGGGGGCATTTTACTATATGGAGGGCATTATACTGTATGGGATAGCTATTGGGGGCATTATACTGTATGGGGCAGCTATAAGGGGGCTTAAAATACTGTATGGGGGCAATATACTGTATGTGGCAGCTATGGTGGGCATTATACTGTATGGGGGCACTATACTGTATGGGGGCATTATACTGTATGGGACAGCTATGGGGGCTTTATACTGTATGTGGCAGCAATGGGGGGCATGATACTGTATGGGACAGCTATGGGGCATTATACTATATTGGACATTATAGTGCATGGGGCAGCTATGGGTGTCATTATACTGTATGGGGGCATTATACTGTATGTGGCGGCAATAGGGGGCTTTATACTGTATGGGGCATTATATTGTATGGAGTGCATTATACTCTATGGGGGGCATTATATTGTATGGGGCAGCTATGGGTCGCAATATACTGTGGGGGCAGCCATGGGGGGGGCATGATACTGTGGAGGCAGCTATGGGGAGCATTATACTGTGTGGTGGCATCTATGGGGCATTACACTGTGTGGGCAGCTATGGGGGCATTATGCTGTGTGTGGGCAGTTATGGGGGCATTATACCGTGTGGGGACAGCTATGGGGCATTATACTGTGGGGTCAGCTATGGGAGGGATTATACTGTGGAGGCATTCATGGGGTCTGTCGTGCAAGGCGGCTGGGTAAGGTGTGCGCAGGGGTCTGGTGCTGTTAGGAAGGAGTAGGGGGTCCAAGCTGAATTTTTGCTCCAGGGCCCTTTAGCTACGCCCCTGTATCTGTAAGTGTATATATTTCTGTGTGTGCATCTACTACATTATCTGTGTTCAGAGTTATGACTGTGTGTTATCTGTGGTGTTACATAGGACTGCAGGTGATATCTACTACATTATCTGTACTCAGAGAGTTATCACTGTGTGTTATCTGTGGTGTTACATAGGACTGCAGGTGACATCTACTACATTATCTGTAATCAGAGAGTTATCACTGTGTGTTATCTGTGGTGTTACATAGGACTGCAGGTGACATCTACTACATTATCTGTACTAAGAGTTATCACAGTGTGTTATCTGTGGTGTTACATAGGACTGCATGTAACATCTACATTATCTGTACTCAGTTATCACTGGGTGTAGAGCTGGTTGATTTTTCCCAAAAAATAAAATCTAGATTTTTGTCAATCATTTTTGATTTGATTCAAGATTTTCTTATTTTTAGGAGTAATTAAGGAATTACTGTGCATGCAATTCCCATATCTCAAAAAAAATACCAGGACACAATTCTTTACATTAGAGTTATCCAATAATATATATTGATTATCAGGATTGTCCCTCAGCTGCTACGTGTGATCATGCTCACTTATAAAAGGCACAATGCTGATAACCATCATATATATATATATTTGGCTCAGAGAATAAGAAGAGCAACTATGAGTGCAGAGGAACGCCAGGAACAACGAGAAACCACTTCCCAAAACAAGGCGTTAAGAAGGCAAAACCCTGAAGTAAGACGACCCTGTAATGAAGAACGTCGTTCTCAAAGAGCACAATTATAAATACTTATCATTCCTTTTACTAGCAAACCCGTGTAACGAGCTTTCTATACTAGTATAATATGTCTCTCCTAGATAAACACACTTAAATAGTGGAATCTATATATATATATATTCCCATAGATGATACCGTATTATCGTCCTTTATGTAGACATATTAGCACTCACCCCGGGATTACTCATATATCATCTACATGGAAGATTCCTATATCCAACACTAGAGAAATAGGCTCATTATTCAATAAGATAATTACCAGAAATACACCTCCGTCTCCTCAACTTTCTTCCTCCAACTGTTTAAGAAATAAAAAAAAATACCAATATTACACATAATTGTTCTTGAAAGGAATATAAAATATACTATTGTTCTCTGTTATAATATACGAAACAGTCGATACAAGGAGGAGGAGTTTCTCATAGCAACCAATCAGATTGCAGCTTTTATATATGGTATATTTTCCCTGGGCTTTGATTGCCTGATGGGAAAACGTGAGTGGTGATGTCAAAAGGGATCCTACATAAAAACAGGGTTGTGTCTAGAACATTTTTTCATAAAGCCTCCACACCCCAGGAGGCAAAAGCATTTTTCATTACTATCAATGCCTACTGCTTTCTGTGACTGAATAATACCCCCATACAGTGAATACCACCATACACTAACTGAATAATACCCCCACATCACCATACAGGTATGTCATTACGGTTTGATTCGTGGAGCCCCAAACTTTAAAACTACCACCAATCGAGGGACATCGGCTCTATCAAGTACAGCCGTCCTTATCAGGAACGTTGCATATGGTTTACTGTTTACTCAGGCACAGGGGCTCGTCCATATGATCTACTGTGCCTGGTACTACAGCTCAAGGCATCTCCTTCCTGTAAGGCATAGCCATACTCATATGTACAGGGCCGTTTCTGTGCAGATTAGACCCCGGTCAGACCCACACAGATCAAACATTCTAAGAATAGGCCATCGAATGTTAAATTCCAGGTAGTGAAGGGGTAACTTCCTTTGTGGTCTAGGGTATTAACCCCTTTGCGCAGCACAACGTAATAGCACGTCGTGGGGCTGAAGGTGATGTATCGAGGGGGCTCACGCGCTGAGCCCACTCCATATGCTGTGGGTATCAGCTGTGTATTACAGTTGACACCCAGTACTAACGGCCAGGAACAGCGATCGCAATGTTCCTGGCCGTGTAAACCGTCAAATGCTGCGGTAAAAAAAAAAGTTTAAAGAGAGGGAGCGGCCCCGTCCGAGACCTCGTCTTCCTCCCACAACGCGATCGTAGGGTGCTGATGGTTGTAATGGCAGCCCAGGGCCCTAATAAAGGCCCCGAGGTCTGCTTTCACTCTGCCTCTGTTAAAGGGAATGTGACGCTAGAAAAAGATGTTGTTTTTTTTTAGTTAAACAATTAGTGTATAGGTGATTAAACATTGTTCTAATTTTTTTAATTTTTTTCACGAGTCAGGAAATATTATACATTTAATTCTAATTTATAATATTTCCCAGTGCTGGTCACTAGATGGAGCAATTCCCAAAATTGCAGCATTGCATGTGGTAAAGCAACCACATTGCTTTATGCTGCAAAATTTGAGAAAACTCACTCGCTCTAGTGAGCTGTCAGAATCCACCCTCCTTTATCCTGGCTAGTGCCGGGAGAAACGAGGGGATTGAACGGTCAAACCTCCTACACTGTGTGTCGCCATTTTTTGAGCTAACACACAGTGTAGTAGGTTTACATACACTAGTAAACACACAGTAAAACACTTACATACACAGCATTATACTGTGTGGGGCAGCTATGAGATGCATTATACTGTATGGGGGCATTGTACTGTATAGGACAGCTAAGGGGGGCATTATACTGTGTGGGGCATTATACTGTATAGGACAGCTAAGGGGGGCATTATACTGTATGGGGGCATTATACTGTATAGGACAGCTAAGGGGGGCATTATACTGTATGTTGGCAGCTATGGGGGCTTTATACTGTATGTGGCAGCAATGGGGGGCATGATACTGTATGGGACAGCTATGGGGCATTATACTATATTGGACATTATAGTGCATGGGGCAGCTATGGGTGTCATTATACTGTATGGTGGCATTATACTGTATGTGGCGGCAATAGGGGGCATTATACTGTATGGGGCATTATATTGTATGGAGTGCATTATACTCTATGGGGGCATTATATTTTATGGGGCAGCTATGGGTCGCAATATACTGTGGGGCAGCCATGGGGGTATAATACTGTGGAGGCAGCTATGGGGGGCATTATACTGAGTGGTGGCATCTATGGGGCATTACACTGTGTGGGCAGCTATGGGGCAATTATGCTGTGTGTGGGCAGTTATGGGGGCATTATACCATGTAGGGGCAGTTATGGGGCATTATACTGTGGGGTCAGCTATGGGAGGCATTATACTGTGGAGGCATTCATGGGGTCTGTCGTGCAAGGCGGCTGGGTAAGGTGTGCATGCAGTAATTGAATAATACCACCATATAGTAACTGAATAATACCACCATACACTGACTGAATAATACCTCCATACAGTGACTATATAATACTACCATGCAGTAACTGAATAATACCACCATACACTGACTGAATAATACCTCCATACAGTGACTAAATAATACCACCATACAGTGACTAAATAATACCACCATACAGTGACTGAATAATACCACCATACAGTAACGGAATAATAACACCATACACTGACTGAATAATAGCTGCAGACACTGACAGAATAATACCACCATACACTAAGGCCTCATTCACACGACAGGGTCCGAGTGTCGGCCGGGAAAATCGGCCGTTTTTGGACGATTTTCCCGGCCGGTTTGCATCCGGTTTGCATCCGTTCCGGGCCGAGTTGCCGTTTTTACCGGCCGATTTGGACCCGATTTGCATCAGTTTTTTTCCCTGTCCGTTTTAAAATCGGATGAATTTAATTTCAATTTTTTGCCACACACAGCCCTTTGTAGATAATGCCACAGCCCCCCTGGTAGGTAATGCCACCCAGCCCCCTGTAGGTAATGCCACACAGCCCCCTGTTGGTGATGCCACACAGCCCCCTGTTGGTGATGCCACACAGCCCTCTGTAGGTCATGCCACACAGCCCCCTGTAGGTGATGCCACACAGCCCCCTGTAGGTAATGCCACCAAGTCCCCTGTAGGTGATGCCACCAAGTCCCCTGTAGGTGATGCCACCAAGTCCCCTGTAGGTGATGCCATCCAGCCCCCTGTAGGTGATGCCACCCAGCCACCTGTAGGCGATACCACACAGCCACCTGTAGGGGATGCCACACAGCCACCTGTAGGGGATGCCACACAGCCCCCTGCAGGCGATGCCACACAGCCCCCTGCAGGCGATGCCACACAGCCCCTTGCAGGCGATGCCACCCTGCCCCCTGTAGGCGATGCCACCCTGTCCCCTGTAGGTGATGCCACCCAGCCCCCTGCAGGCGATGCCACCCTGCCTCCTGTAGGCGATGCCACCCTGCCCCCTGTAGGCGATGCCACCCAGCCCCCTGTAGGCGATGCCACCCAGCCCCCTGTAGGCGATGCCACCCAGCCCCCTGTAGGTGGCGCCACCCAGCCCCCTGTAGGTGATGCCACCAAGCCCCCTGTAGGTGATGCCACCAAGTCCCCTGTAGGTGATGCCACACAGCCCATGTAGGTTGCACCCATCCCCCCCTTCCAGGAGAAGTCACTAACTTCAATGTCCATATATGGACAGTGGAGTCACTGACTTCTCCTGGAGAGGAATTCCCTGCCACAGGTCGGGAATTCCGCTTCAGAAGTGAGTGACGTCACTGTCCATATATGGACAGTGTAGTCACTCACTTCTCCTGTAGCGGAATCCCCGGCCATAGAGTCGGGGATTCCGCTGCAGAAGTGAGTGACATCGCTGTGTCCATATATGGACAGTGTAGTCACTCACTTCTCCTGTAGCGGAATCCCCGGCCATAGAGTCGGGGATTCAGCTGCAGAAGTGAGTGACATTGTTGTGTCCATATATGGACAGTGTAGTCACTCACTTCTCCTGTAGTGGAATCCCCGGCCATAGAGTCGGGGATTCAGCTGCAGAAGTGAGTGACATCGCTGTGTCCATATATGGACAGTGTAGTCACTTACTTCTCCTGTAGCGGCATCCCCGGCCATAGAGTCGGGGATTCCGCTGCAGAAGTGAGTGACATCGCTGTGTCCATATATGGACAGTGTAGTCACTTACTTCTCCTGTAGCGGCATCCCCGGCCATAGAGTCGGGGATTCCGCTGCAGAAGTGAGTGACATCGCTGTGTCCATATATGGACAGTGTAGTCACGCACTTCTCCTGTAGCGGAATCCCCAATCCCCGGTCGGGGATTGGGGATTTTGACTCCTACAGGGAGCAAAAAAAGACCCTCCTCCTCCTCACATGCACTCTGCACTGTGAGGAGGAGGAGAGAGAGTGCGCGAGCGACGGTAGACTCGGCCATCACTCAGGACATATTCCGGTGATGGCCGTGTATTACCTGGCCCCATAGACTTTTATGGGAGCCGGGCGGCCGGGTACCCGGCCGAAAATAGGGAATGTCCCATTTTTTGACGGCCGGTTTTCCCGGCCGTCAAAAAATTGGTCGTGTAAATAGCCCCATTAGGGTTCTATTGTTCCTAATGCAGCCGGGTGCCGGCCGATTTATGAACGGCCGGCACCCGGCCAGGAAACCCTGTCGTGTGAATTCCGCCTAACTGAATAATACGTCCATACAGTGACTGAATAATACCTCCATAGAGTGACTGAATAATACCACCATTCAGTGACTGAATAATACCACCATACAGTGACTGAATAATACCACCATACAGTGACTAAATAATACCTCCATACAGTGACTAAATAATACCTCCATACAGTGACTGAATAATACCACCATACACTGACTGAATAATACCACCATACAGTGACTGAATAATAGCTCCAAACAGTAAATGAATAATAACTCCATACAGTAACTGAATAATACCACCATACAGTGACTGTATAGTAGCTCCATACAGTCAGTGAATAATACCTCCATACAGCCAATGAATAATACCTCCATACAGTATTTGAATAATACCTCCATACAGTGACTGAATACCACCATTCACTGACTGAATAATACCACCATACAGTGACTAAATAATACCACCATACAGTTACTGAATAATACCACCATACAGTGACTGAATAATACCACCATACAGTGACTGAATAATACCACCGTACAGTGACTAAATAATACCACCATAGAGTGACTTAATAATACCACCATGCAGTGACTGAATAATACCACCATGTAGTGACTGAATAATACCACCATGCTGGATCTATTGCACTAAGAATACCAGTGGTGCCCTGCAGACGCCATTGACTTTTAATGGGTCAGCTGGGCTCCGCCGAAGTGTCCGTCATTTTGACAGGAAAAATATAATCCTTTTTGTTCTACAGACTTACGGTATTCCCTCAATGGTAATCCAAAAAGGATAATCTCCAAATTCTGATGGCCTGGAAGAGAAAATACAAATCCAGTTAGAATAACAAAACTGAAACCTACCAAAAAAATCATCTATCATATTTGGCAAGGATGTGGTGTCCGAGGCACAGTTAGCTCTGCCCACAGCCCGACCTGCAAGAAGCCTGTGAGGAAAGAGATGTGAGTGCTCAGTCTGTCTGTTGTTTGTGCCTCCATTTGTCTGTGAGTCTGAGTGTTTGTGTGTGTATAAATTCCAGTATGTGGGTATGTGTGTCTTTGTTTGTGTGAGTGTGTGTGTGTGTGTGTGTCTGAGTGCCTATATATGTATCTGTATAGTGGCGTAGCTATAGATATCGCATCGGTCGCAGCTGCGACCGGGCCCCCAAGCCTGTGGAGCCCGCAGGGCCCCGTTGCCACCCAGTGCTGACCGCTCTTCCAACTGTATTTGCGAACTCAGGACGCAAATACAGTTCAGTGCAATGCTGGAGTCCTGCTCCAGTATTCACTGTGCCGCGAGCGGCTCGGCGCAGGCAGGCGCGATGTAGTGAGTCACTCACAGCACAGACCGGAGGAGAAGGATTCTCCACCCATCGTGGGAATGGGGATAGGTAAGTAATTTTGTTTTTTTTCTATTAGGTATATACATATGGGGGCATTATACTGGGTATGGGAGGGGGGCTCATATTGTAGCTGCTGAGGGGGCATCATACTATATGGGGGGCATTATACTGTATGGAACAGCTATGGGGGCATTATAATCTATGGGGCAGCTATATGGGGCATTATACTGTATGGGGGCATTATACGGTATAGGACAGCTGAGGGGGCATTATACTGTATGGGGGGCATTATACTGTATGGGACTTCTAAGGGGGCATTATAATGTATGGGGGGCATTATACTGTATAGGACAGCTAAAGGTGACATTTTACTGTATGTGGGCATTATTTTGTATGCGGCAGCTATAGAGGGCATTATACTGTATGGGGAGCATTATACTGTGTGGGGCAGCTATAGGATGCATTATACTGTATGGGGGCATTGTACTGTATAGGACAGCTAAGGGGGGCATTATACTGTGTGGGGCATTATACTGTATAGGATAGCTAAGGGGGGCATTATACTGTATGGGGGCATTATACCTTATAGGACAGCTAAGGGGGGCATTATACTGTATGTGGCAGCTATGGAGGGCATTCTACTGTATGGGGAGCATTATACTGTATGGGGCAGCTATAGGGGGCATTATACTGTATGGGGGCATTATACTGTATGTGGCAGTAATTGAGGGCATAATACTGTATGGGGGCATTATACTGTATAGGACAGCTAAGGGGGGAATTATACTGTATGGGGCATTATATTGTATGGGACAGCTATGGGGGCATTATACTGTACTGTGCATATATAGGGGGCATTACACTGTATAGGGCATTATACTGTATGTGGCAGCTATGTAGGGCACTATAGTGTATGGGGGAATTATACTGAATGGGGCAGCTATAGGGGGCATTATACCGTATGAGGGCAATATACTGTACGGATCAGCTATAGGGGGCATTATACTGTATGGGGGCATTATACTGTATGTGGCAGAAATGGAGGGCATTATACTGTATGGGGGCATTATACTGTATAGTACAGCTAAGGAGGCATTTTACTATATGGAGGGCATTATACTGTATTGGATAGCTATTGGGGGCATTATACTGTATGGGGCAGCTATAAGGGGGCTTAAAATACTGTATGGGGGCAATATACTGTATGTGGCAGCTATGGTGGGCATTATACTGTATGGGGGCACTATACTGTATGGGGGCATTATACTGTATGGGACAGCTTTGGGGGCTTTATACTGTATGTGGCAGCAATGGGGGGCATGATACTGTATGGGACAGCTATGGGGCATTATACTATATTGGACATTATAGTGCATGGGGCAGCTATGGGTGTCATTATACTGTATGGGGGCATTATACTGTATGTGGCGGCAATAGGGGGCTTTATACTGTATAGGGCATTATATTGTATGGAGTGCATTATACTCTATGGGGGGGCATTACATTGTATGGGGCAGCTATGGGTCGCAATACTGTATAGGACAGCTAAGGGGGGCATTATACTGTATGTGGCAGCTATGGGGCATTACACTGTGTGGGCAGCTATGGGGGCATTATGCTGTGTGTGGGCAGTTATGGGGGCATTATACCGTGTGGGGACAGCTATGGGGCATTATACTGTGGGGTCAGCTATGGGAGGCATTATACTGTGGAGGCATTCATGGGGTCTGTCGTGCAAGGCGGCTGGGTAAGGTGTGCGCAGGGGTCTGGTGCTGTTAGGAAGGAGTAGGGGGTCCAAGCTGAATTTTTGCTCCAGGGCCCTTTAGCTACGCCCCTGTATCTGTAAGTGTATATATTTCTGTGTGTGCATCTACTACATTATCTGTGTTCAGAGTTATGACTGTGTGTTATCTGTGGTGTTACATAGGACTGCAGGTGATATCTACTACATTATCTGTACTCAGAGAGTTATCACTGTGTGTTATCTGTGGTGTTACATAGGACTGCAGGTGATATCTACTACATTATCTGTAATCAGAGAGTTATCACTGTGTGTTATCTGTGGTGTTACATAGGACTGCAGGTGACATCTACTACATTATCTGTACTAAGAGTTATCACAGTGTGTTATCTGTGGTGTTACATAGGACTGCAGGTGACACTACTACATTATCTGTACTCAGAAAGTTATCACTGTGTTATCTGTGGTGTTACATAGGACTGCATATAACATCTACATTATCTGTATTTTTGTCAATCATTTTTGATTTGATTCAAGATTTTCTTATTTTTAGGAGTAATTAAGGAATTACTGTGCATGCAATTCCCATATCCCCAAAAAAATACCAGGACACAATTCTTTACATTAGAGTTATCCAATAATATATATTGATTATCAGGATTGTCCCTCAGCTGCTACGTGTGATCATGCTCACTTATAAAAGGCACAATGCTGATAATCATCATATATATATATATTTGGCTCAGAGAATAAGAAGAGCAACTATGAGTGCAGAGGAACGCCAGGAACAACGAGAAACCACTTCCCAAAACAAGGCGTTAAGAAGGCAAAACCCTGAAGTAAGACGACCCTGTAATGAAGAACGTCGTTCTCAAAGAGCACAATTATAAATACTTATCATTCCTTTTACTAGCAAACCCGTGTAACGAGCTTTCTATACTAGTATAATATGTCTCTCCTAGATAAACACACTTAAATAATGGAATCTATATATATATATATTCCCATAGATGATACCGTATTATCCTCCTTTATGTAGACATATTAGCACTCACCCCGGGATTACTCATATATCATCTACATGGAAGATTCCTATATCCAACACTAGAGAAATAGGCTCATTATTCAATAAGATAATTACCAGAAATACACCTCCGTCTCCTCAACTTTCTTCCTCCAACTGTTTAAGAAATAAAAAAAAATACCAATATTACACATAATTGTTCTTGAAAGGAATATAAAATATACTATTGTTCTCTGTTATAATATACGAAACAGTCGATACAAGGAGGAGGAGTTTCTCATAGCAACCAATCAGATTGCAGCTTTTATATATGGTATATTTTCCTTGGGCTTTGATTGCCTGATGGGAAAACGTGAGTGGTGATGTCAAAAGGGATCCTACATAAAAACAGGGTTGTGTCTAGAACATTTTTTCATAAAGCCTCCACACCCCAGGAGGCAAAAGCATTTTTCATTACTATCAATGCCTACTGCTTTCTGTGACTGAATAATACCCCCATACAGTGAATACCACCATACACTAACTGAATAATACCCCCACATCACCATACAGTTATGTCATTACAGTTTGATTCGTGGAGCCCCAAACTTTAAAACTACCACCAATCGAGGGACATCGGCTCTATCAAGTACAGCCGTCCTTATCAGGAACGTTGCATATGGTTTACTGTTTACTCAGGCACAGGGGCTCGTCCATATGATCTACTGTGCCTGGTACTACAGCTCAAGGCATCTCCTTCCTGTAAGGCATAGCCATACTCATATGTACAGGGCCGTTTCTGTGCAGATTAGACCCCGGTCAGACCCACACAGATTAAATATTCTAAGAATAGGCCATCGAATGTTAAATTCCAGGTAGTGAAGGGGTAACTTCCTTTGTGGTCTAGGGTATTAACCCCTTTGCGCAGCACAACGTAATAGCACGTCGTGGGGCTGAAGGTGATGTATCGAGGGGGCTCACGCGCTGAGCCCACTCCATATGCTGTGGGTATCAGCTGTGTATTACAGTTGACACCCAGTACTAATGGCCAGGAACAGCGATCGCAATGTTCCTGGCCGTGTAAACCGTCAAATGCTGCGGTAAAAAAAAAAGTTTAAAGAGAGGGAGCGGCCCCGTCCGACACCTCGTCTTCCTCCCACAACGCGATCGTAGGGTGCTGATGGTTGTCATGGCAGCCCAGGGCCCTAATAAAGGCCCCCAGGTCTGCTTTCACTCTGCCTCTGTTAAAGGGAATGTGACGCTAGAAAAAAATGTTGTTTTTTTTTAGTTAAACAATTAGTGTATAGGTGATTAAACATTGTTCTAATTTTTTTAATTTTTTTCACGAGTCAGGAAATATTATAAATTAGATTCTAATTTATAATATTTCCCAGAGGTGGTCACTAGATGGAGCAATTCCCAAAATTGCAGCATTGCATGTGGTAAAGCAACCACATTGCTTTATGCTGCAAAATTTGAGAAAACTCACTCGCTCTAGTGAGCTCTCAGAATCCCCCCTCCTTTATCCTGGCTAGTGCCGGGAGAAACGAGGGGATTGAACGGTCAAACCTCCTACACTGTGTGTCGCCATTTTTTGAGCTAACACACAGTGTAGTAGGTTTACATACACTAGTAAACACACAGTAAAACACTTACATACACAGCATTATACTGTGTGGGGCAGCTATAGGATGCATTATACTGTATGGGGGCATTGTACTGTATAGGACAGCTAAGGGGGGCATTATACTGTGTGGGGCATTATACTGTATAGGACAGCTAAGGGGGCATTATACTGTATGGGGGCATTATACTGTATAGGACAGCTAAGGGGGGCATTATACTGTATGTGGCAGCTATGGGGGCTTTATACTGTATGTGGCAGCAATGGGGGGCATGATACTGTATGGGACAGCTATGGGGCATTATACTATATTGGACATTATAGTGCATGGGGCAGCTATGGGTGTCTCTATACTGTATGGTGGCATTATACTGTATGTGGCGGCAATAGGGGGCATTATACTGTATGGGGCATTATATTGTATGGAGTGCATTATACTCTATGGGGGCATTATATTGTATGGGGCAGCTATGGGTCGCAATATACTGTGGGGGCAGCCATGGGGGGTATGATACTGTGGAGGCAGCTATGGGGAGCATTATACTGTGTGGTGGCATCTATGGGGCATTACACTGTGTGGGCAGCTATGGGGGCATTATGCTGTGTGTGGGCAACCCTGTCGTGTGAATTCCGCCTAACTGAATAATACCTCCATACAGTGACTGAATAATACCACCATAGAGTGACTGAATAATACCACCATTCAGTGACTGAATAATACCACCATACAGTGACTGAATAATACAGTGACTAAATAATACCTCCATACAGTGACTAAATAATACCTCCATACAGTGACTGAATAATACCTCCATACAGTGACTAAATAATACCTCCATACAGTGACTGAATAATACCACCATACAGTGACTGAATAATAGCTCCAAACAGTAAATGAATAATAACTCCATACAGTAACTGAATAATACCACCATACAGTGACTGTATAGTAGCTCCATACAGTCAATGAATAATACCTCCATACAGTATTTGAATAATACCTCCATACAGTGACTGAATACCACCATTCACTGACTGAATAATACCACCATACAGTGACTAAATAATACCACCATACAGTTACTGAATAATACCACCATACAGTGACTGAATAATACCACCATACAGTGACTGAATAATACCACCGTACAGTGACTAAATAATACCACCATAGAGTGACTTAATAATACCACCATGCAGTGACTGAATAATACCACCATACAGTGACTGAATAATACCACCATGCAGTGACTGAATAATACCACCATAGAGTGACTTAATAATACCACCATGTAGAGACTGAATAATACCACCATGTAGTGACTGAATAATACCACCATGCTGGATCTATTGCACTAAGAATACCAGTGGTGCCCTGCAGACGCCATTGACTTTTAATGTGTCAGCTGGGCTCCGCCGAAGTGTCCGTCATTTTGACAGGAAAAATATAATCCTTTTTGTTCTACAGACTTACGGTATTTCCTCATGGGTAATCCAAAAAGGATCATCTCCATATCCTGATGGCCTGGAAGAGAAAATACAAATCCAGTTAGAATAACAAAACTGAAACCTACCAAAAAAATCATCTATCATATTTGGCAAGGATGTGGTGTCCGAGGCACAGTTAGCTCTGCCCATAGCCCGACATGCAAGAAGCCTGTGAGGAAGGAGATGTGAGTGCTCAGTCTGTCTGTTGTTTGTGCCTCCATTTGTTTGTGAGTCTGAGTGTTTGTGTGTGTATAAATTCCTGTATGTGGGTGTGTGTCTTTGTGTGTGTGTGTGTGTGTGTGTGTGTGTGTGTGTGTGTGTGTGTGTATAAATTCCAGTATGTGGGTATGTGTGTGTGTGTGTGTGTGTGTGTGTGTGTGTGCCTAAGTGCCTATATATGTATCTGTATAGTGGCGTAGCTATAGAGATCGCATCGGTCGCAGCTGCGACCGGGCCCCCAAGCCTGTGGAGCCCGCAGGGCCCCGTTGCCACCCAGTGCTGACCGCTCTTCCAACTGTATTTGCGTCCTCAGGACGCAAATACAGTTCAGTGCAATGCTGGAGTCCTGCTCCAGTATTCACTGTGCCGCGAGCGGCTCGGCGCAGGCAGGCACGATGTAGTGAGTCACTCACAGCACAGACCGGAGGAGAAGGATTCTCCACCCATCGTGGGAATGGGGATAGGTAAGTAATTATGTTATTATTTTTCTATTAGGTATGTACATATGGGGGCATTATACTGGGTATGAGAGGGGGGCTCATATGGTAGCTGCTGAGGGGGCATCATACTATATGGGGGGCATTATACTGTATGGAACAGCTGTGGGGGCATTATAATCTATGGGGCAGCTATATGGGGCATTATACTGTATGGGGGCATTATACTGTATAGGACAGCTGAGGGTGCATTATACTGTATGGGGGGCATTATACTGTATGGGACTTCTAAGGGGGCATTATAATGTATAGGGAGCATTATACTGTATAGGACAGCTAAAGGTGGCATTTTACTGTATGTGGGCATTATTTTGTATGTGGCAGCTATAGAGGGCATTATACTGTATGGGGAGCATTATACTGTGTGGGGCAGCTATAGGATGCATTATACTGTATGGGGGCATTGTACTGTATAGGACAGCTAAGGGGGGCATTATACTGTATGGGGGCATTATACTGTATAGGACAGCTAAGGGGGGCATTATACTGTATGTGACAGCTATGGAGGGCATTTTACTGTATAGGGAGCATTATACTGTATGGGGCAGCTATAGGGGGCATTATACTGTATGGGGGCATTATATTGTATGTGGCAGTAATGGAGGGCATAATAATGTATGGGGGCATTATACTGTATAGGACAGCTAAGGGGGGAATTATACTGTATGGGGCATTATATTGTATGGGACAGCTATGGGGGGCATTATACTGTACTGTGCAGATATAGGGGGCATTATACTGTATAGGGCATTATACTGTATGTGGCAGCTATGTAGGGCACTATAGTGTATGGGGGAATTATACTGAATGGGGCAGCTATAGGGGGCATTATACCGTATGGGGGCAATATACTGTACGGAGCAGCTATAGGGGGCATTATACTGTATAGAGGCATTATACTGTATGTGGCAGCAATGGAGGGCATTATACTGTGTGGGGCATTATACTGTATAGGACAGCTAAGGGGGCATTTTACTATATGGAGGGCATTATACTGTATGGGATAGCTATTGGGGGCATTATACTGTATGGGGCAGCTAAAAGGGGGCTTAAAATACTGTATGGCGGCAATATACTGTATGTGGCAGCTATGGTGGGCATTATACTGTATGGGGGCATAATACTGTATTGGACAGCTATGGGGGCTTTATACTGTATGTGGCAGCAATGGGGGGCATGATACTGTATGGGACAGCTATGGGGCATTATACTATATTGGACATTATAGTGCATGGGGCAGCTATGGGTGTCATTATACTGTATGGGGGCATTATACTGTACGTGGCGGCAATAGGGGGCATTATACTGTATGGGGCATTATATTGTATTGAGTGCATTATATTCTATGGGGGCATTATATTGTATGGGACAGCTATGGGTCGCAATATACTGTGGGGGCAGCCATGGGGGGTATGATACTGTGGAGGCAGCTATGGGGGGCATTATACTGAGTGGTGGCATCTATGGGGCATTACACTGTGTGGGCAGCTATGGGGGCATTATGCTGTGTGTGGGCAGATATGGGGGCATTATACCGTGTAGGGGCAGCTATGGGGCATTATACTGTGGGGTCAGCTATGGGAGGCATTATACTGTGGAGGCATTCATGGGGTCTGTCGTGCAAGGCGGCTGGGTAAGGTGTGCATGCAGTAATTGAATAATACCACCATATAGTAACTGAATAATACCACAATACACTGACTGAATAATACCTCCATACAGTGACTATATAATACTACCATGCAGTAACTGAATAATACCACCATACACTGACTGAATAATACCTCCATACAGTGACTAAATAATACCACCATACAGTGACTAAATAATACCACCATACAGTCACTGAATAATACCACCATACAGTGACTGAATAATACCACCATACAGTAACTGAATAATACCACCATACACTGACTGAATAATACCTCCATACAGTGACTATATAATACTACCATGCAGTAACTGAATAATATCTCCATACAGTGACTGAATAATACCTCCATACAGTGACTAAATAATACCACCATACAGTGACTAAATAATACCACCATACAGTGACTGAATAATACCACCATACAGTAACTGAATAATACCACCATACACTGACTGAATAATACCTCCATACAGTGACTATATAATACTACCATGCAGTAACTGAATAATACCACCATTCACTGACTGAATAATACCTCCATACAGTGACTAAATAATACCACCATACAGTGACTAAATAATACCACCATACAGTGACTGAATAATACCACCATACAGTAACTGAGTAATACCACCATACACTGACTGAATAATAGCTGCAGACACTGACAGAATAATACCACCATACACTAAGGCCTCATTCACACGACAGGGTCCGAGTGTCGGCCGGGAAAATCGGCCGTTTTTGGCCGATTTTCCCGGCCGGTTTGGATCCGGTTTGCATCCGTTCCGGGCCGAGTTGCCGTTTTTACCGGCCGATTTGGACCCGATTTGCATCCGTTTTTTTCCCTGTCCGTTTTAAAATCGGATGAATTTCATTTAAATTTTTTGCCACACACAGCCCTTTGTAGATAATGCCACAGCCCCCCTGGTAGGTAATGCCACACAGCCCCCTGTTGGTGATGCCACACAGCCCCCTGTTGGTGATGCCACACAGCCCCCTGTTGGTGATGCCACACAGCCCACTGTGGTTGGTGATGCCACACAGCCCTCTGTAGGTGATGCCACACAGCCCCCTGTAGGTGATGCCACCAAGTCCCCTGTAGGTGATGACACCAAGTCCCATGTAGGTGATGCTACCAAGTCCCCTGTAGGTGATGCCACCCAGCCCCCTGTAGGTGATGCCACCCAGCCCCCTGTAGGTGATGCCACCCAGCCCCCTGTAGGTGATGCCACACAGCCACCTGTAGGCGATGCCACACAGCCACCTGTAGGCGATGCCACCCTGCCCCCTGTAGGCGATGCCACACAGCCCCCTGCAGGCGATGCCACACAGCCCCTTGCAGGCGAAGCCACCCTGCCCCCTGTAGGCGATGCCACCCTGCCCCCTGTAGGTGATGCCACCCAGCCCCCTGCAGGCGATGCCACCCAGCCCCCTGCAGGCGATGCCACCCTGTATCCTGTAGGCGATGCCACCCTGCCCCCTGTAGGCGATGCCACCCAGCCCCCTGTAGGCGATGCCACCCAGCCCCCTGTAGGTGATGCCACCCAGCCCCCTGTAGTTGATGCCACCCAGCCCCCTGTAGGTGGTGCCACCAAGCCCCCTGTAGGTGGTGCCACCAAGCCCCCTGTAGGTGATGCCACCAAGTCCCCTGTAGGTGATGCCACCAAGTCCCCTGTAGGTGATGCCACACAGCCCCCTGTAGGTTGCACCCATTCCCCCCTTCCAGGAGAAGTCACTGACTTCAATGTCCAAATATGGACAGTGGAGTCACTGACTTCTCCTGGAGAGGAATTCCCTGCCACCGGTCGGGAATTCCGCTTCAGAAGTGAGTGACGTCACTGTCCATATATGGACAGTGTAGTCACTCACTTCTCCTGTAGCGGAATCCCCGGCCATAGAGTCGGGGATTCCGCTGCAGAAGTGAGTGACATCGCTGTGTCCATATATGGACAGTGTAGTCACTCACTTCTCCTGTAGCGGAATCCCCGGCCATAGAGTCGGGGATTCCGCTGCAGAAGTGAGTGACATCGCTGTGTTCATATATGGACAGTGTAGTCACTCACTTCTCCTGTAGCGGAATCCCCGGCCATAGAGTCGGGGATTCCGCTGCAGAAGTGAGTGACATCGCTGTGTTCATATATGGACAGTGTAGTCACTCACTTCTCCTGTAGCGGAATCCCCGGCCATAGAGTCGGGGATTCAGCTGCAGAAGTGAGTGACATCGCTGTGTCCATATATGGACAGTGTAGTCACTTACTTCTCCTGTAGCGGCATCCCCGGCCATAGAGTCGTGGATTCCGCTGCAGAAGTGAGTGACATCGCTGTGTTCATATATGGACAGTGTAGTCACTCACTTCTCCTGTAGCGGAATCCCCGGCCATAGAGTCGGGGATTCAGCTGCAGAAGTGAGTGACATCGCTGTGTCCATATATGGACAGTGTAGTCACTTACTTCTCCTGTAGCAGCATCCCCGGCCATAGAGTCGGGGATTCCGCTGCAGAAGTGAGTGACTTCGCTGTGTCCATATATGGACAGTGTAGTCACGCACTTCTCCTGTAGCGGAATCCCCAATCCCCTCCCCTACAGGGAGCAAAAAAAGACCCTCCTCCTCCTCCTCACATGCACTCTGCACTGTGAGGAGGAGGAGAGAGAGTGCGCGAGCGACGGTAGACCCGGCCATCACTCAGGACATATTCCGGTGATGGCCGTGTATTACCCGGCCCCATAGACTTTTATGGGAGCCGGGCGGCCGGGTACCCGGCCGAAAATAGGGCTTGTCCCATTTTTTGACGGCTGGTTTTCCCGGCCGTCAAAAAATTGGTCGTGTGAATAGCCCCATTAGGGGTGTATTGTTCCTAATGCAGCCGGGTGCCGGCCGATTTATGAACGGCCGGCACCCGGCCGGGAAACCCTGTCGTGTGAATTCCGCCTAACTGAATAATACCTCCATACCGTGACTGAATAATACCACCATAGAGTGACTGAATAATACCACCATTCAGTGACTGAATAATACCACCATACAGTGACTGAATAATACAACCATACAGTGACTAAATAATACCTCCATACAGTGACTAAATAATACCTCCATACAGTGACTGAATAATACCACCATACACTGACTGAATAATACCACCATACAGTGACTGTATAGTAGCTCCATACAGTCAATGAATAATACCTCCATACAGTCAATGAATAATACCTCCATACAGTATTTGAATAATACCTCCATACAGTGACTGAATACCACCATTCACTGACTGAATAATACCACCATACAGTGACTAAATAATACCACCATACAGTGACTGAATAACACCACCATACAGTGACTGAATAATACCACCGTACAGTGACTAAATAATACCACCATAGAGTGACTTAATAATACCACCATGCAGTGACTGAATAATACCACCATGTAGTGACTGAATAATACCACCATGCTGGATCTATTGCACTAAGAATACCAGTGGTGCCCTGCAGACGCCATTGACTTTTAATGGGTCAGCTGGGCTCCGCCGAAGTGTCCGTCATTTTGACAGGAAAAATATAATCCTTTTTGTTCTACAGACTTACGGTATTTCCTCAATGGTAATCCAAAAAGGATCATCTCCATATTCTGATGGCCTGGAAGAGAAAATACAAATCCAGTTAGAATAACAAAACTGAAACCTACCAAAAAAATCATCTATCATATTTGGCAAGGATGTGGTGTCCGAGGCACAGTTAGCTCTGCCCACAGCCCGACCTGCAAGAAGCCTGTGAGGAAGGAGATGTGAGTGCTCAGTCTGTCTGTTGTTTGTGCCTCCATTTGTCTGTGAGTCTGAGTGTTTGTGTGTGTATAAATTCCAGTATGTGGGTATGTATGTCTTTGTGTGTGTGTGTGTGTGTGTGTGTGTGTGTGTGTGCGTGTGCGTGTGTGTGTCTAAGTGCCTATATATGTATCTGTATAGAGGCGTAGCTATAGAGATCGCATCGGTCGCAGCTGCGACCGGGCCCCAAAGCCTGTGGAGCCCGCAGGGCCCCGTTGCCACCCAGTGCTGACCGCTCTTCCAACTGTATTTGCGTCCTCAGGACGCAAATACAGTTCAGTGCAATGCTGGAGTCCTGCTCCAGTATTCACTGTGCCGCGAGCGGCTCGGCGCAGGCAGGCGCGATGTAGTGAGTCACTCACAGCACAGACCGGAGGAGAAGGATTCTCCACCCATCATGGGAATGGGGATAGGTAAATAATTATGTTTTTTTCTATTAGGTATGTACATATGGGGGCATTATACTGGGTATGAGAGGGGGGCTCATATGGTAGCTGCTGAGGGGGCATCATACTATATGGGGGGCATTATACTGTATGGAACAGCTATGGGGGGCATTATAATCTATGGGGCAGCTATATGGGGCATTATACTGTATAGGACAGCTGAGGGGGCATTATACTGCATGGGGGGCATTATACTGTATAGGACAGCTAAAGGTGGCATTTTACTGTATGTGGGCATTATTTTGTATGTGGCAGCTATAGAGGGCATTATACTGTATGGGGAGCATTATACTGTATAGGACAGCTAAGGGGGGCATTATACTGTATGGGGGCATTGTACTGTATAGGACAGCTAAGGGGGGCATTATACTGTGTGGGGCATTATACTGTATAGGACAGCTAAGGGGGGCATTATACTGTATGGGGGCATTATACTGTATAGGACAGCTAAGGGGGCAATATACTGTATGTGGCAGCTATGGAGGGCATTCTACTGTATGGGGAGCATTATACTGTATGGGGCAGCTATAGGGGGCATTATACTGTATGGGGGCATTATACTGTATGTGGCAGTAATGGAGGGCATAATACCTGTATGGGGGCATTATACTGTATAGGACAGCTAAGGGGGGCATTATACTGTATGGGGCATTATATTGTATGGGATAGCTATGGGGGGCATTATACTGTACTGTGCAGATATAGGGGCATTATACTGTATAGGGCATTATGCTGTATGTGGCAGCTATGTAGGGCACTATAGTGTATGGGGGAATTATACTGAATGGGGCAGCTATAGGGGGCATTATACCGTATGGGGGCAATATACTGTACGGAGCAGCTATAGGGGGCATTATACTGTATGGGGGCATTATACTGTATGTGGCAGAAATGGAGGGCATTATACTGTATGGGGGCATTATACTGTATAGGACAGCTAAGGGGGCATTTTACTATATGGAGGGCATTATACTGTATGGGATAGCTATTGGGGGCATTATACTGTATGGGGCAGCTATAAGGGGGCTTAAAATACTGTATGGGGGCAATATACTGTATGTGGCAGCTATGGTGGGCATTATACTGTATGGGGGCACTATACTGTATGGGGGCATTATACTGTATGGGACAGCTATGGGGGCTTTATACTGTATGTGGCAGCAATGGGGGGCATGATACTGTATGGGACAGCTATGGGGCATTATACTATATTGGACATTATAGTGCATGGGGCAGCTATGGGTGTCATTATACTGTATGGGGGCATTATACTGTATGTGGCGGCAATAGGGGGCATTATACTGTATAGGGCATTATATTGTATAGAGTGCAGTATACTCTATGGGGGGCATTATATTGTATGGGGCAGCTATGGGTCGCAATATACTGTGGGGGCAGCCATGGGGGGGGCATGATACTGTGGAGGCAGCTATGGGCAACATTATACTGTGTGGTGGCATCTATGGGGCATTACACTGTGTGGGCAGCTATGGGGGCATTATGCTGTGTGTGGGCAGTTATGGGGGCATTATACCGTGTGGGGACAGCTATGGGGCATTATACTGTGGGGTCAGCTATGGGAGGCATTATACTGTGGAGGCATTCATGGGGTCTGTCGTGCAAGGCGGCTGAGTAAGGAGTGCGCAGGGGTCTGGTGGTGTTGGGAAGGAGTAGGGGGTCCAAGCTGAATTTTTGCTCCAGGGCCCTTTAGCTACGCCCCTGTATCTGTAAGTGTATATATTTCTGTGTGTGCATCTACTACATTATCTGTGTTCAGAGTTATGACTGTGTGTTATCTGTGGTGTTACATAGGACTGCAGGTGATATCTACTACATTATCTGTACTCAGAGAGTTATCACTGTGTGTTATCTGTGGTGTTACATAGGACTGCAGGTGATATCTACTACATTATCTGTACTAAGAGTTATCACAGTGTGTTATCTGTGGTGTTACATAGGACTGCATGTAACATCTACATTATCTGTACTCAGTTATCACTGGGTGTAGAGCTGGTCGATTTTTCCCAAAAAATAAAATCTAGATTTTTGTCAATCATTTTTGATTTGATTCAAGATTTTCTTATTTTTAGGAGTAATTAAGGAATTACTGTGCATGCAATTCCCATATCTCAAAAAAAATACCAGGACACAATTCTTTAGATTAGAGTTATCCAATAATATATATTGATTATCAGGATTGTCCCTCAGCTGCTACGTGTGATCATGCTCACTTATAAAAGGCACAATGCTGATAATCATCATATATATATATATTTGGCTCAGAGACTAAGAAGAGCAACTATGAGTGCAGAGGAACGCCAGGAACAATGAGAAACCACTTCCCAAAACAAGGCGTTAAGAAGGCAAAACCCTGAAGTAAGACGACCCTGTAATGAAGAACGTCGTTCTCAAAGAGCACAATTATAAATACTTATCATTCCTTTTACTAGCAAACCCGTGTAACGAGCTTTCTATACTAGTATAATATGTCTCTCCTAGATAAACACACTTAAATAATGGAATCTATATATATATATATTCCCATAGATGATACCGTATTATCCTCCTTTATGTAGACATATTAGCACTCACCCCGGGATTACTCATATATCATCTACATGGAAGATTCCTATATCCAACACTAGAGAAATAGGCTCATTATTCAATAAGATAATTACCAGAAATACACCTCCGTCTCCTCAACTTTCTTCCTCCAACTGTTTAAGAAATAAAAAAAAATACCAATATTACACATAATTGTTCTTGAAAGGAATATAAAATATACTATTGTTCTCTGTTATAATATACGAAACAGTCGATACAAGGAGGAGGAGTTTCTCATAGCAACCAATCAGATTGCAGCTTTTATATATGGTATATTTTCCCTGGGCTTTGATTGCCTGATGGGAAAACGTGAGTGGTGATGTCAAAAGGGATCCTACATAAAAACTGGGTTGTGTCTAGAACATTTTTTCATAAAGCCTCCACACCCCAGGAGGCAAAAGCATTTTTCATTACTATCAATGCCTACTGCTTTCTGTGACTGAATAATACCCCCATACAGTACAGGCTGGACCCGGCAGAATGCCATAGGGGGAGGCCACCATGATCAGGGATGTTAGGAAGGGAAGGAGTTAAGGAGTTAGGGGTGTGTTTAGGAGGGGGCGGATGTGAGGGGGGGCGAGGTCAGTTTACTTAAGGGTAGGAGAGGGAAAGGCGTCGCCATCTTTAGTAACAGCACAGGGAAGCTTGCAGCAGCACAGGGAAGCTGGTGATCTTTAGTTAACAGCACAGGGAAGATTGCAGCAGCACAGGGAAGTTTGTCCAGTACTTTATAATGGATGCACTACTTACCCAGCTCCGTGTTTGGATCTGGGGCGCGCTCTCCTCCCCGGCGGCGGTCACGTCGCACGAGGCCTCCGGAGAGGTTGAGCCCGGAAGTGATGCCACGAGCCAGGCGCAGGGTAAGGAGCCCCACGAGGGACCCTCCAGGCCGGGCCCCTCGCTCGGCTGCCGTGAGCAGGACGGCCTGGTCTGAGAGGAATCCTGGAAGCCGGCCTGGCTCAGCGGAGGTGGTAGGGCAGGCACCCATGCATCCGGGACCTCCCTCTGCCTCCAGACGACGGGACCCAGGACTTGCGGTGGGCCGTGCTGGCGATGCTCCAGTCGGGCGGCCCACCTGTACCCAGGATGGTGCAACCAATTCCAGGCGTGTGCCACGGTCGGTGGTGACACGGCGGGCAGGAGGGCGGCTACCTGCGGGCCGCGGGGTGGTCGAGCCTCCCCAACAGACGGGCGGAGAGGCCCAGTTCATTGGCGCAGTTAAGGAGCGCTCCATCAGAAGGTCGGGGATGTCATGCGTGCGGCGCTTGTCCTGGCCCGTCTGGGCAGGATGAAGTGGACGACCGTGAGTTCGGTGACCAAGAGGGACGTCTGGAGGGATCCTTCGCCCCGGCTGGTGGGGACACAGCACCTGCGCAGCCCGGTGAGTCGCTGTCTCCTACTTTTTCATTGCCTGCTGTATTTCGGTCCCCAGGGGTAGGGGGTGGGGGTTCACTTTTGCCTACGGGATTGCCGGGGTGTAGCGGGGGGATTACAGGAAGTACGGGTGGTGGGGGTGAGATTCATGAATTGTTGTGTTGTGTGCGTGACCTTTTGGCGCGATGCGGAGGGGGGGCGGTAGGTTCCCCGTCCCCGGTTGCAGCTTGGGTGGGGCCGTCAGGGCCTGCAGTGGTGGATAGCACGCTATGGGGAGCTGGGGTGGTGTCTAGGGAATCGGGCGTGGCAGTGTCGGTGCAGACAGAAAAGGATGTGGCAGTGGATGAGGTGCGGTTGGATGATAAGGCAAAGGGCGAGGTCTATGTTTGTTTTGAGGGCCCATTGGGGGCGCATCTGAAACCGGAAGTAAGGGAAAAGATATGGAGGGATGAATATGTGGAAATTTTTTCATTGTTGCCGTTGGAGAAGTTCAATTTAGATAAAGGGAAGTGGTTGGAAAGCAAGAAGGAGAAGGAGGAAAAACGTCGGTATCGATTGATTCCCCAAACTTTTGTTAATTGGTTGCAGGCGTTTGCTATTTTGGCAAGCGTAATTGGACAGAAGACGCCGGAGCATTGTTCCGGCCTCTTCTGTTATATGGATGCTATCGGAGAGGCTCATCGAGTTTACGGCGGGCAGACTATGATGAGCAGTTCCGGCAGCGGAAGGCAGTGAGACCTGACATTAGGTGGGATAACAAAGACATAGGGTTATGGTTGCGGGTCATGGCTCCAGTGCGTTTTGGCCAGTCCTTTCAAGGGGGTGGGGCCGGGGTGGCCGGCCCCTCATTGCCTTCGGGGGGGGGAGCAGGGGGGACAGGAGGAAAATCCGGGTTCTGCTGGCAGTTTAATGAGGGCCAGTGTAAGTTCGGATCGGGTTGTAAGTTCAAACATAGCTGCTCCTCCTGCGGGGGGATCTCTCACGGAGCGGTTAAATGTTTTCGGAAGGGAAAAGGACGAGGGGCCGGGGGCGCTAGTCAAGGGCCGGACACCGGTGAGGTGGGAAGACATGGAGCCCTTTCTAAATAGGTACCCTGATAGGTCCAGGGCAAGTTTGTTGTTGGATGGTTTGCGGGTTGGTTTCCGGAACCCTGCCCCTGCTCACAAGGTGCCGTTTACCTTGCGTAGTTTGCGTTCAGCGTTGCAGTATCCAGGGGTAGTAGGGGATAAGTTGCGGAAGGAGGTGGAGTTGGGGCGCATGGCAGGTCCGTTTGAGAGTTGCCCTTTACCGGAGCTGGTGGTGTCACCACTGGGGGTGGTGCCTAAGAAGGAGCCGAATAAGTTTAGGCTCATACATCATTTATCTTACCCGAGGGGGCGATCGGTTAATGATGGGATTTCTCCAGAACTTTGCTCGGTGGCTTACACGTCGTTTGATGCGGCAGTTGCGTGGGTGCGCCGCTATGGTGTGGGTGCATTAATGGCAAAAACGGATATTGAGTCGGCCTTTCGCCTCCTCCCTGTGCATCCTGACAGCATACGGCTGTTAGGATGTTATTGGGACGGGGCTTATTTTGTGGATCGCTGCCTCCCTATGGGGTGTTCTATTTCCTGTGCCTATTTTGAGGCTTTTAGTTCTTTCCTGGAGTGGGTGGTTTGCGATGTTGCGGGGGTCTCGACGGTCATACATTACTTGGATGATTTCCTGTGTGTTGGTCCAGGCGGGTCTTCGGTTGGTGCTACGTTGTTGAACATGATAGAGTGGGTGGCAAAGAGGTTCGGTGTGCCTTTGGCCCAGGACAAAACGGAAGGACCTAGCTCCTGTCTGGTCTTTTTAGGAATCACCATTGATTCTTTGAGGATGGAGTGTCGGCTCCCGCAAGATAAATTGGTAGCGTTACGGGCGGAGGTGGACCGGGCTAGACATTTGCGTAAGATCACGTTACGTGCATTACAGTCATTATTGGGTAAGCTTAACTTTGCTTGCAGGATTATGCCCATGGGCCGGATTTTCAGCAGGCGGCTGTCGGGAGCGACGGCTGGGGTGACAGCCCCTCATCATTTCATTCGTCTGACACAGGCGCTGAGGGCAGATTTGGCAGTTTGGTTTGAGTTTTTGCATCGTTATAATGGGAGGTCCTTGATCATGGCCCCGGTGGTTGACAGCGTAGATTGGGAGCTGTTTACAGATGCTGCGGGGGGCGTGGGATTTGGGGCTTACTGCAAGGGTCAGTGGTGCGCGGCGCGGTGGCCTGAGGAATGGGCGGAGTTGGGTTTGGTGAAGAACCTGGCATTCCTAGAGCTGTTTCCCATAGTAGTGGCGGTGGAAATTTGGAGTGAGAGGTTTCGGGACAGCAAGGTACGGTTCCATTGTGACAACTTGGGCGTGGTGGGGGCTATTAACAACGTGTCAGCGTCATCCCCCCCGGTCGTCCGGCTGTTGAGGCACCTGGTTTTACGTTGCTTGTCTTTGAACGCTTGGGTTGTGGCGGTTCATGTGCCAGGGATCAAAAATGACATCGCAGATTCTCTTTCTCGCTTGCAGTGGGAGCGGTTCAGGATGGTGGCTCCGGACGCGGAGGAGGACGGGATCGCTTGCCTGGAATGGTTGTGGGGGCTGGGTTACGAGCCGCAGGAGGTTTGATTCAGGCTTCGCTTGCGCAGGGTACTTGGGCTGCTTATGATTCGGCGTGGCGGGAGTGGGAGAGTTGGTTGGCAGTTCTGGAGGGTGTAGTGACGGATGATGATCGGGTGGTGGCGTTGTTAGTCTTTCTGGGGCAAGTCTCTATCGCGGGCTGGTCAGTGTCCAAGGTAAATCGTTTTGTGGCAGCCCTGGCTTTTGGTTTTAAGGTCCGGGGGTACACAGATGTTACAAAAAGTTTTTTGGTTGGCCAGGCCCTGAGGGGGTACAGGAGAGGGAGGATGTTGCCGGATCGGCGGCGCCCTGTCTCGTTTATGTTGTTGGAACAGTTGTGGGGGGTGTTGTGTGACATTTGTTTTTCCAGCTACGAGGTGACCCTGTATAGGTTGGCATTCTCGTGGGCATTTTTTGGGGCCCTGAGGGTCGGGGAGCTGGTGGCTCCCAGCACAAGGAGACCTGGGGGGTTGAGAATGGAAGATGTGTTGGTAACGGATCGGAGTGTGGAATTCTGGATCCGGCGGTCTAAGACGGATCAAGGGGGTCGGGGCAAGAGAGTGGTGTTGGGGGTGGCCAAGGGGGTCAGGATGTGCCCAGTCGCCTGCTTTGCGGGGTTCAGAGAGGTCTCAACGGTGCGTAGGGGACAGTTGTTGTGTCATGAGGATGGGTCCTTTATGTCCCGGTATCAGTTTACGTGGGTTTTTCGTAGGTGTCTGCGGAAGTTGGGACTGGAGGAGGCGTTGTTTTCCCCCCATTCTTTTCGGATTGGGGCAGCGACGGAGGCGGTGGCATGGGGGTTGGGTGAGGAAGTGGTAAAGCAGATAGGTCGATGGGATTCCCGCCGCTTCCAGCTGTATGTGCGCCCTCAGTTTATATGATAGTCCAGTCGTAATCCCTCCTTCTCTACACTCCCTCCAGGTCCCCTCATCGTTTTTCTCTCCTCCTCCATGTTTCGCTTGCATCCTTACTCGTTTTGTTAATCAGTGGTTTTATTTTTCAGGACCAGCGGGGCGATTGGTGTGGATCGTCGGGCATTCCTACGTTCATTGGGGGGCGGAGCGGGCGGATGTTCGTCCAGACGGGCGGCAGTTGGGTTTTCGGCGGGAGGATGTAGTCGTGCGGTGGCTGGGGAGTAGGGGGATGCTGTGGAGTCGGGTGTTGCCGAACGTGCATCGGTTTGCGCTGATGGACAGGGCCCCGGATGTCTTGGTGTTGCATGTCGGGGGTAACGATTTGGGTAGTCGTCCTTTTCGGGAATTGATCAGGGATATAAAATACGATCTACTCAGGTTATGGTCCGGCTATTAAGGTGGTGTGGTCAGAGATTGTCCCGCGGAAGGTTTGGCGGCATGCTAGATCGGTGCAGCGGTTGAATAAAGCCAGGGTTAAGGTTAATCGGGCAGTTTCGGGTTTCGTGGTGAGAAACGGGGGGGTCTTCGTGCGTCATTATGACTTCGAGGATGGCCAGGGTAATTATTGGCTAGGTGATGGTGTGTACCTGATGGCCGTGGGGATCGACCTGTGGACTCTGCGCCTGCAGGAAGGTATCGAAAGGGCCCTCTCGTTGGGTGGGGGCTCGCATACTTAAAGGTGTCTAAGTATGTTCGTGTGGCGGATTGGGGGTCCTTGGAGTTGGTGGTAAATTACTGTGGGGGGGGGATTCATAGGGGGTATGGTCCCTCCCCAATTTATTATGGTTGGTAGTCTGCTCAATTTGGGCTCCTGCTGGGTGGTGTCCCGAGGAGTGGTCAATTTGGGCTCCTGCTGGGTGGTGTCCCGAGGAGTGGTCAATTTGGGCTCCCGCTGGGTGGTGTCCCGGGGAGTGGTTGCGGTTGAGGTCAGCCAACTGCAGGTATAACGGTGCCCCTGAGCCAGTAGGGTGACGGCTGGGAGAAAAATACTATGCAGGTGGGCTGTTTCGTGACAGACTTTTGTAGCTCCAAGGACTCCCCTTCCATTGTTATTATTATTTGTAAATTGGTGTTCTTGATGTTTGTTTGTAAATAAAATGGCTGCTGTGGCCAAATTTATCCAACCCAAGTGTCTGAGTCTTATTAGAGGGACAGGGGGTTTGGAAAAAGGTATGGCCATTAATGGGGAAGGTGAGTAGGTGAAGCCACTTCCCCCCGGTAGGAGTGTACGCACTCTACAGTCCCCTGATCAAGTACAGGCTGGACCCGGCAGAATGCCATAGGGGGAGGCCACCATGATCAGGGATGTTAGGAAGGGAAGGAGTTAAGGAGTTAGGGGTGTGTTTAGGAGGGGGCGGATGTGAGGGGGGGCGAGGTCAGTTTACTTAAGGGTAGGAGAGGGAAAGGCGTCGCCATCTTTAGTAACAGCACAGGGAAGCTTGTCCCACCCTCCCTCCCAAAATGATGTGTTCATCTGTGTGACTATTTTGGTATTTCGCTTTGTTGCTCGTTGTTTTTGTTTTTCCGCAGGTACCGGAGGATGCTGTGGAACAGTTTTGCAATGTCGCAGCAGTTGTATGGCGGATTGGGGGTCCTTGGAGTTGGTGGTAAATTACTGTGGGGGGGGGATTCATAGGGGGTATGGTCCCTCCCCAATTTATTATGGTTGGTAGTCTGCTCAATTTGGGCTCCTGCTGGGTGGTGTCCCGAGGAGTGGTCAATTTGGGCTCCTGCTGGGTGGTGTCCCGAGGAGTGGTCAATTTGGGCTCCCGCTGGGTGGTGTCCCGGGGAGTGGTTGCGGTTGAGGTCAGCCAACTGCAGGTATAACGGTGCCCCTGAGCCAGTAGGGTGACGGCTGGGAGAAAAATACTATGCAGGTGGGCTGTTTCGTGACAGACTTTTGTAGCTCCAAGGACTCCCCTTCCATTGTTATTATTATTTGTAAATTGGTGTTCTTGATGTTTGTTTGTAAATAAAATGGCTGCTGTGGCCAAATTTATCCAACCCAAGTGTCTGAGTCTTATTAGAGGGACAGGGGGTTTGGAAAAAGGTATGGCCATTAATGGGGAAGGTGAGTAGGTGAAGCCACTTCCCCCCGGTAGGAGTGTACGCACTCTACAGTCCCCTGATCAAGTGAATACCACCATACACTAACTGAATAATACCCCCACATCACCATACAGTTATGTCATTACAGTTTGATTCGTGGAGCCCCAAACTTTAAAACTACCACCAATCGAGGGACATCGGCTCTATCAAGTACAGCCGTCCTTATCAGGAACGTTGCATATGGTTTACTGTTTACTCAGGCACAGGGGCTCGTCCATATGATCTACTGTGCCTGGTACTACAGCTCAAGGCATCTCCTTCCTGTAAGGCATAGCCATACTCATATGTACAGGGCCGTTTCTGTGCAGATTAGACCCCAGTCAGACCCACACAGATCAAACATTCTAAGAATAGGCCATCGAATGTTAAATTCCAGGTAGTGAAGGGGTAACTTCCTTTGTGGTCTAGGGTATTAACCCCTTTGCGCAGCACAACGTAATAGCACGTCGTGGGGCTGAAGGTGATGTATCGAGGGGGCTCACGCGCTGAGCCCACTCCATATGCTGTGGGTATCAGCTGTGTATTACAGTTGACACCCAGTACTAACGGCCAGGAACAGCGATCGCAATGGCCCCGTCCGACACCTCGTCTTCCTCCCACAACGCGATCGTAGGGTGCTGATGGTTGTCATGGCAGCCCAGGGCCCTAATAAAGGCCCCGAGGTCTGCTTTCACTCTGCCTCTGTTAAAGGGAATGTGACGCTAGAAAAAAATGTTTGTTTTTTTTAGTTAAACAATTAGTGTATAGGTGATTAAACATTGTTCTAATTATTTAATTTTTTTCACGAGTCAGGAAATATTATAAATTAGATTCTAATTTATAATATTTCCCAGTGCTGGTCACTAGATGGAGCAATTCCCAAAATTGCAGTATTGCATGTGGTAAAGCAACCACATTGCTTTATGCTGCAAAATTTGAGAAAACTCACTCGCTCTAGTGAGCTCTCAGAATCCCCCCTCCTTTATCCTGGCTAGTTCCGGGAGAAACGAGGGGATTGAACGGTCAAACCTCCTACACTGTGTGTCGCCATTTTTTGAGCTAACACACAGTGTAGTTGGTTTACATACACTAGTAAACACACAGTAAAACACTTACATACACAGCATTATACTGTGTGGGGCAGCTATAGGATGCATTATACTGTATGGGGGCATTGTACTGTTTAGGACAGCTAAGGGGGGCATTATACTGTGTGGGGCATTATACTGTATAGGACAGCTAAGGGGGGCATTATACTGTATGGGGGCATTATACTGTATATGACAGCTAAGGGGGGCATTATACTGTATGTGGCAGCTATGGGGGCTTTATACTGTATGTGGCAGCAATGGGGGGCATGATACTGTATGGGACAGCTATGGGGCATTATACTATATTGGACATTATAGTGCATGGGGCAGCTATGGGTGTCATTATACTGTATGGGGGCATTATACTGTATGTGGCGGCAATAGGGGGCATTATACTGTATGGGGCATTATATTGTATGGAGTGCATTATACTCTATGGGGGCATTATATTGTATGGGGCAGCTATGGGTCGCAATATACTGTGGGGGCAACCATGGAGGGTATGATACTGTGGAGGCAGCTATGGGGGGCATTATACTGAGTGGTGGCATCTATGGGGCATTACACTGTGTGGGCAGCTATGGGGGCATTATGCTGTGTGTGGGCAGTTATGGGGGCATTATACCGTGTAGGGGCAGCTATGGGGCATTATACTGTGGGGTCAGCTATGGGAGGCATTATACTGTGGAGGCATTCATGGGGTCTGTCGTGCAAGGCGGCTGGGTAAGGTGTGCATGCAGTAATTGAATAATACCACCATATAGTAACTGAATAATACCACCATACACTGACTGAATAATACCTCCATACAGTGACTATATAATACTACCATGCAGTAACTGAATAATACCACCATACACCGACTGAATAATACCTCCATACAGTGACTAAATAATACCACCATACAGTGACTAAATAATACCACCATACAGTGACTGAATAATACCACCATACAGTAACTGAATAATACCACCATACAGTGACTATATAATACTACCATACAGTAACTGAATAATACCACCATTCACTGACTAAATAATACCTCTATACAGTGACTATATAATACTACCATGCAGTAACTGAATAATACCACCATTCACTGACTAAATAATACCTCCATACAGTGACTAAATAATACCACCGTGCAGTGACTAAATAATACCACCATTCAGTGACTAAATAATACCACCATACAGTAACTGAAAAATACCCCCCTACACTGACTGAATAATAGCTGCAGACACTGACAGAATAATACCACCATACACTAAGGCCTCATTCACACGACAGGGTCCGAGTGTCGGCCGGGACAATCGGCCGTTTTTGGCCGATTTTCCCGGCCGGTTTGCATCCGGTTTGCATCCGTTCCGGGCCGAGTTTCCGTTTTTACCGGCCGATTTGGACCCGATTTGCATCCGTTTTTTTCCCTGTCCGTTTTAAAATCGGATGATTTTCATTTCAATTTTTTGCCCCACACAGCCCTTTGTAGATAATGCCACAGCCCCCCTGGTAGGTAATGCCACCCAGCCCCCTGTAGGTAATGCCACACAGCCCCCTGTTGGTGATGAAACACAGCCCCCTGTTGGTGATGCCACACAGCCCTCTGTAGGTGATGCCACACAGCCCCCTGTAGGTGATGCCACACAGCCCCCTGTAGGTAATGCCACCAAGTCCCCTGTAGGTGATGCCACCAAGTCCCCTGTAGGTGATGCCACCAAGTCCCCTGTAGGTGATGCCACCCAGCCCCCTGTAGGTGATGCCACCCAGCCCCCTGTAGGGGATGCCACACAGCCACCTGTAGGCGATGCCACACAGCCACCTGTAGGCGATGCCACACAGCCACCTGTAGGCGATGCCACCCTGCCCCCTGTAGGCGATGCCACACAGCCCCCTGCAGGCGATGCCACACAGCCCCTTGCAGGCAATGCCACCCTGCCCCCTGTAGGTGATGCCACCCTGCCCCCTGTAGGCGATGCCACCCAGCCCCCTGTAGGCGATGCCACCCAGCCCCCTGTAGGCGATGCCACCCAGCCCCCTGTAGGCGATGCCACCCAGCCCCCTGCAGGCGGTGCCACCAAGCCCCCTGTAGGTGGTGTCACCAAGCCCCCTGTAGGTGATGCCACCAAGTCCCCTGTAGGTGATGCCACACAGCCCCCTGTAGGTTGCACCCATCCCCCCCTTCCAGGAGAAGTCACTGACTTCGATGTCCATATATGGACAGTGGAGTCACTGACTTCTCCTGGAGAGGAAATCCCTGCCACAGGTCGGGAATTCCGCTTCAGAAGTGAGTGACGTCACTGTCCATATATGGACAGTGTAGTCACTCACTTCTCCTGTAGCGGAATCCCCGGCCATAGAGTCGGGGATTCCGCTGCAGAAGTGAGGGACATCGCTGTGTCCATATATGGACAGTGTAGTCACTCACTTCTCCTGTAGCGGAATCCCCGGCCATAGAGTCTGGGATTCCGCTGCAGAAGTGAGTGACATCGCTGTGTCTATATATGGACAGTGTAGTCACTCACTTCTCCTGTAGCGGAATCCCCGGCCATAGAGTCGGGGATTCAGCTGCAGAAGTGAGTGACATCGCTGTGTCCATATATGGATAGTGTAGTCACTTATTTCTCCTGTAGAGGCATCCCCGGCCATAGAGTCGGGGGATTCCGCTGCAGAAGTGAGTGACTTCGTTGTGTCCATATATGGACAGTGTAGTCACGCACTTCTCCTGTAGCGGAATCCCCGACCGGGGATTGGGGATTTCGACTCCTACAGGGAGCAAAAAAAGAACCTCCTCCTCTGCACTCTACACTGTGAGGAGGAGGAGAGAGAGTGCGCGTGCGACGGTAGACCCGGCCATCACTCAGGACATATTCCGGTGATGGCCGTGTATTACCCGGCCCCATAGACTTCTATGGGAGCCGGGCGGCCGGGTACCCGGCCGAAAATAGGGCATGTCCCGGCCGTCAAAAAATTGGTCGTGTGAATAGCCCCATTAGGGGTCTATTGTTCCTAATGCAGCCGGGTGCCGGCCGATTTATAAACGGCCGGCACCCGGCCGGGAAACCCTGTCGTGTGAATTCCGCCTAACTGAATAATACCTCCATACAGTGACTGAATAATACCACCATAGAGTGACTGAATAATACCACCATACAGTGACTGAATAATACCACCATACAGTGACTAAATAATACCTCCATACAGTGACTAAATAATACCTCCATACAGTGACTGAATAATACCACCGTACAGTGACTAAATAATACCACCATAGAGTGACTTAATAATACCACCATGCAGTGACTGAATAATACCACCATGTAGTGACTGAATAATACCACCATACACTGACTGAATAATACCACCATACAGTGACTGAATAATAGCTCCAAACAGTAAATGAATAATAACTCCATACAGTAAGTGAATAATACCACCATACAGTGACTGTATAGTAGCTCCATACAGTCAATGAATAATACCTCAATACAGTCAATGAATAATACCTCCATACAGTATTTGAATAATACCTCCATACAGTGACTGAATACCACCATTCACTGACTGAATAATACCACCATACAGTGACTAAATAATACCACCATACAGTGACTGAATAATACCACCATAGAGTGACTTAATAATACCACCATGCAGTGACTGAATAATACCACCATGTAGTGACTGAATAATACCACCATGCTGGATCTATTGCACTAAGAATACCAGTGGTGCCCTGCAGACGCCATTGACTTTTAATGGGTCAGCTGGGTTCCGCCGAAGTGTCCGTCATTTTGACAGGAAAAATATAATCCTTTTTGTTCTACAGACTTACGGTATTTCCTCAAGGGTAATCCAAAAAGGATCATCTCCATATCCTGATGGCCTGGAAGAGAAAATACAAATCCAGTTAGAATAACAAAACTGAAACCTACCAAAAAAATCATCTATCATATTTGGCAAGGATGTGGTGTCCGAGGCACAGTTAGCTCTGCCCGCAGCCCGACCTGCAAGAAGCCTGTGAGGAAGGAGATGTGAGTGCTCAGTCTGTCTGTTGTTTGTGCCTCCATTTGTCTGTGAGTCTGAGTGTTTGTGTGTGTATAAATTCCAGTATGTGGGTATGTGTGTCTTTGTGTGTCTTTGTGTGTGTGTGTGTGTGTGTGTGTGTGTGTCTAAGTGCCTATATATGTATCTGTATAGTGGCGTAGCTATAGAGATTGCATCGGTCGCAGCTGCGACCGGGCCCCCAAGCCTGTGGAGCCCGCAGGGCCCTGTTGCCACCCAGTGCTGACCGCTCTTCCAACTGTATTTGCGTCCTCAGGACGCAAATACAGTTCAGTGCAATGCTGGAGTCCTGCTCCAGTATTCACTGTGCCGCGAGCGGCTCGGCGCAGGCAGGCGCGATGTAGTGAGTCACTCACAGCACAGACCGGAGGAGAAGGATTCTCCACCCATCGTGGGAATGGGGATAGGTAAGTAATTATGTTATTATTTTTCTATTAGGTATGTACATATGGGGGCATTATACTGGGTATGGGAGGGGGGCTCATATGGTAGCTGCTGAGGGGGCATCATACTATATGGGGGCATTATACTGTATGGAACAGCTATGGGGGCATTAAAATCTATGGGGCAGCTATATGGGGCATTATACTGTATGGGGGCATTATACTGTATAGGACAGCTGAAAGGGCATTATACTGTATGGGGGGCATTATTCTGTATGGGACTTCTATGGGGGCATTATAATGTATGGGGGGCATTATACTGTATAGGACAGCTAAAGGTGGCATTTTACTGTATGTGGGCATTATTTTGTATGTGGCAGCTATAGAGGGCATTATACTGTATGGGGAGAATTATACTGTGTGGGGCAGCTATAGGATGCATTATACTGTATTGGGGCATTGTACTGTATAGGACAGCTAAGGGGGGCATTATACTGTGTGGGGCATTATACTGTATAGGACAGCTAAGGGGGCATTATACTGTATGTGGCAGCTATGGAGGGCAATCTACTGTATGGGGAGCATTATACTATATGGGGCAGCTATAGGGGGGCATTATACTGTATGGGGGCATTATACTGTATGTGGCAGTAATGGAGGACATAATACTGTATGGGGGCATTATACTGTATAGGACAGCTAAGGGGGGAATTATACTGTATGGGGCATTATATTGTATGGGACAGCTATGGGGGCATTATACTGTACTGTGCAGATATAGGGGGCATTATACTGTATAGGGCATTATACTGTATGTGGCAGCTATGTAGGGCACTATAGTGTATGGGGGAATTATACTGAATGGGGCAGCTATAGTGGGCATTATACCGTATGGGGGCAATATACTGTACGGAGCAGCTATAGGGGGCATTATACTGTATGGGGGCATTATACTATATGTGGCAGCAATGGAGGGCATTATACTGTATGGGGGCATTATACTGTATAGGACAGCTAAGGAGGTATTTTACTATATGGAGGGCATTATACTGTATGTGACAGCTATGGTGGGCATTATACTGTATGGGGGCACTATACTGTATGGGGGCATTATACTGTATGGGACAGCTATGAGGGCTTTATACTGTATGTGGCAGCAATGGGGGGCATGATACTGTATGGGACAGCTATGGGGCATTATACTATATTGGACATTATAGTGCATGGGGCAGCTATGGGTGTCATTATACTGTATGGGGGCATTATACTGTATGTGGCGGCAATAGGGGGCTTTATACTGTATAGGGCATTATATTGTATGGAGTGCATTATACTCTATGGGGGGCATTATATTGTATGGGGCAGCTATGGGTCACAATATACTGTGGGGGCAGCCATGGGGGGGGGGGCATGATACTGTGGAGGCAGCTATGGGGAGCATTATACTGTGTGGTGGCATCTATGGGGCATTACACTGTGTGGGCAGCTATGGGGGTATTATACTGTGGGGTCAGCTATGGGAGGCATTATACTGTGGAGGCATTCATGGGGTCTGTCGTGCAAGGTGGCTGGGTAAGGTGTGCGCAGGGGTCTAGTGCTGTTGGGAAGGAGTAGGGGGTCCAAGCTGAATTTTTGCTCCAGGGCTCTTTAGCAACGCCCCTGTATCTGTAAGTGTATATATTTCTGTGTGTGCATCTACTACATTATCTGTGTTCAGAGTTATGACTGTGTGTTATCTGTGGTGTTACATAGGACTGCAGGTGACATCTACTACATTATCTGTACTAAGAGTTATCACAGTGTGTTATCTGTGGTGTTACATAGGACTGCAGGTGACACTACTACATTATCTGTACTCAGAAAGTTATCACTGTGTCTTATTTGTGGTGTTACATAGGACTGCAGGTGACATCTACTACATTATCTGTACTCAGAGAGTTATCAATGTGTGTTATCTGTGGTGTTACATAGGACTGCAGGTGACATCTACTACATTATCTGTACTCAGAGAGTTATCACTGTGTTATCTGTGGTGTTACATAGGACTGCATGTGACACTACTACATTATCTGTACTCAGAAAGTTATCACTGTGTCTTATCTGTGGTGTTACATAGGACTGCAGGTGACATCTACTACATTATCTGTACTCAGAGAGTTATCAATGTGTGTTATCTGTGGTGTTACATAGGACTGCAGGTGACATCTACTACATTATCTGTACTCAGAGAGTTATCACTGTGTTATCTGTGATGTTACATAGGACTGCAGGTGACACTACTACATTATCTGTACTCAGAGAGTTATCACTGTGTTATCTGTGGTGTTACATAGGACTGCATGTAACATCTACATTATCTGTACTCAGAGTTATCACTGGGTGTAGAGCTGGTAGATTTTTCCCAAAAAATAAAATCTAGATTTTTGTCAATCATTTTTGATTTGATTCAAGATTTTCTTATTTTTAGGAGTAATTAAGGAATTACTGTGCATGCAATTCCCATATCTCAAAAAAAATACCAGGACACAATTCTTTACATTAGAGTTATCCAATAATATATATTGATTATCAGGATTGTCCCTCAGCTGCTACGTGTGATCATGCTCACTTATAAAAGGCACAATGCTGATAATCATCATATATATATATATTTGGCTCAGAGAATAAGAAGAGCAACTATGAGTGCAGAGGAACGCCAGGAACAACGAGAAACCACTTCCCAAAACAAGGCGTTAAGAAGGCAAAACCCTGAAGTAAGACGACCCTGTAATGAAGAACGTCGTTCTCAAAGAGCACAATTATAAATACTTATCATTCCTTTTACTAGCAAACCCGTGTAACGAGCTTTCTATACTAGTATAATATGTCTCTCCTAGATAAACACACTTAAATAATGGAATCTATATATATATATATATTCCCATAGATGATACCGTATTATCGTCCTTTATGTAGACATATTAGCACTCACCCCGGGATTACTCATATATCATCTACATGGAAGATTCCTATATCCAACACTAGAGAAATAGGCTCATTATTCAATAAGATAATTACCAGAAATACACCTCCGTCTCCTCAACTTTCTTCCTCCAACTGTTTAAGAAATAAAAAAAAATACCAATATTACACATAATTGTTCTTGAAAGGAATATAAAATATACTATTGTTCTCTTTTATAATATACGAAACAGTCGATACAAGGAGGAGGAGTTTCTCATAGCAACCAATCAGATTGCAGCTTTTATATATGGTATATTTTCCCTGGGCTTTGATTGCCTGATGGGAAAACGTGAGTGGTGATGTCAAAAGGGATCCTACATAAAAACAGGGTTGTGTCTAGAACATTTTTTTCATAAAGCCTCCACACCCCAGGAGGCAAAAGCATTTTTCATTACTATCAATGCCTACTTCTTTCTGTGACTGAATAATACCCCCATACAGTGAATACCACCATACACTAACTGAATAATACCCCCACATCACCATACAGTTATGTCATTACAGTTTGATTCGTGGAGCCCCAAACTTTAAAACTACCACCAATCGAGGGACATCGGCTCTATCAAGTACAGCCGTCCTTATCAGGAACGTTGCATATGGTTTACTGTTTACTCAGGCACAGGGGCTCGTCCATATGATCTACTGTGCCTGGTACTACAGCTCAAGGCATCTCCTTCCTGTAAGGCATAGCCATACTCATATGTACAGGGCCGTTTCTGTGCAGATTAGACCCCAGTCAGACCCACACAGATCAAACATTCTAAGAATAGGCCATCGAATGTTAAATTCCAGGTAGTGAAGGGGTAACTTCCTTTGTGGTCTAGGGTATTAACCCCTTTGCGCAGCACAACGTAATAGCACGTCGTGGGGCTGAAGGTGATGTATCGAGGGGGCTCACGCGCTGAGCCCACTCCATATGCTGTGGGTATCAGCTGTGTATTACAGTTGACACCCAGTACTAACGGCCAGGAACAGCGATCGCAATGTTCCTGCCCGTGTAAACCGTCAAATGCTCCGGTAAAAAAAAAAGTTTAAAGAGAGGGAGCGGCCCCGTCCGACACCTCGTCTTCCTCCCACAACGCGATCGTAGGGTGCTTATGGTTGTCATGGCAGCCCAGGGCCCTAATAAAGGCCCCTAGGTCTGCTTTCACTCTGCCTCTGTTAAGCCCGTCCTGTGACAGGGCTTAAGAGAGGCCTGTAAAATCGACAATACATTGCAATACATGGTCCTAGGGGAACTAATAAAATGTGTAACAAAAATTTAAATAAAGAAATTAGTGAAAAAACAAAAACTTAAAAGATCAAAAAAGCCCCCTTTTCCCATTTTTCCCTCTGAAGTAATGTCAAAAATAAAAAAAATAAACAAAATAGGTATTGTTGCGTCTGTACTATTACAATATACGCTTATTGAACTTGCACGTGAACGCTGTAAAAAATGTAAAATTTGAAATGCCAATCTCTCTAAAAAAAAATCATAAAAAGTGATCAAAAATGTATATGTACAAAACATGGTACCAATAAAAACTACAGCTTCTCTCCCAAAAAATAAGTCCTCACACCGCTCAGTTGTTAAAAAGTTCTGGCTTTCAGAATGTGGTAAAGCAATTTTTTTTTTTAACAAATAGTTTTTAAAAAAAGTGTTAAAATATATAAATCCTATATGAATTTGGTATCATCGTAATCTTATTGAGCCACAGAATAAAGTTAAGTTGTCATTTTTACCGCATGGTGAAAGCCGTAAAAACAAAACCCAAAAAACAATGGAGGAATCGCATTTTTTTCCAATTTCAGCCCGTAAATAATTTTTTTCAGTTTTTCAGTACATTACTAGTCCTTCTTAAAGAATTAGAATATCTTAAAAAAGTTAATTTATTTCAGTTATTCAATTCAAAAAGTGAAACTCATATATTATATAGATTCGATATAACACCAGCAGATGACATTGTGAAAAGTATTCGGCACACTGAGTCGTAGGTAATGGATTCTTGACATTTTTATTATGTTTGATGCCAAGGGTTAGGTGCAACGTTTCGGTCAAATGACCTTCGTCAGGCACTATAAGTATACAGAATATTTATACATTGGTATATAAGCATCATATACGTACATTGGTCAAAAGTTGAGTAAAACATAACGTAAGTAAGGAAAGTAAATAAATAAAAAACGAAATAAATCAAAGAACAGAATTGTGCATTGAAATATCACAGAATAAATCAAGCAAGAACAGTATGAGTGTACGGACGACATCCTTGTCCCAAGCACAATAACGTAATCAGGTATGCAGCAATATAACGAGTTCTTCATATAGGCAGCATAAACAGTTCCACAGAGGCTGTGTTTAACAAATAGAGATATCCATACATAGCTCATTAAGGAAAAGACAGGGGTAAAGCAGTATCTCCTGTTGTCAAACAGGTACATCGCTAAGGGATTAATAAGTCTTTAAAAACGACAACTATGACAAACTATCACTAGTTACCTCCTGTAATATATTATGTTTGAGAAACACTGTCCCCCTAATGCAGGCTCTCCAAAGATATTACCTAAGTATAGAAGCATATATATCATCTACGTTTCCCCACATTTTAACACGTCTCTGGCACGGCACATAGTGCATCTATTGGAGACAGCAAGCAGAGATATTGAAAACTGTAAGATATTGATGCATAAATGATATTGAGAGGTTGTAGAACTTTTTATTATACAATATAGCATGTACAAGATCTCCGCCGCCATGCAATTCTATAACAAATGGCTGCAGCCGAGAGCCTACAGCAGGGATTCCCTTCACGCTCGATAACATATAGGCGTTACTAAGGACAGCAAGGACCAATCAGATTAAGGAGAGGCAGGGTTTGACAGGAGAGGACACGAGTGTCCTCTGATTAGCAGAACGCCCATGGCGTGACGTCAATAACCATACGCGCGCTGGGACACGCCCACTGCCCGCCCCGCTCAGGGATATTTAAACCTACGATAGATCCCCCATTTTAGTGCCAAAAAGAAGCGGAATTCCGCCATTCGTATCCACAGCGCCGATCGTCTGGACATACCAGAAACCAGGGTAACAAGGTAGGCTTGACAACAACTCTGCACTCAATACATTACAACTATGAGCTGATGTTATGCTAGTTAGCACTAGACTGATAGCCTTTGCAGACCATGGAAGCCTGTCACACTTTATTACCACTTTATTACCATGTTATGAGGTTACTATGTTACCCTTAGCGATGTACCTGTTTGACAACAGGAGATACTGCTTTACCCCTGTCTTTTCCTTAATGAGCTATGTATGGATATCTCTATTTGTTAAACACAGCCTCTGTGGAACTGTTTATGCTGCCTATATGAAGAACTCGTTATATTGCTGCATACCTGATTACGTTATTGTGCTTGGGACAAGGATGTCGTCCGTACACTCATACTGTTCTTGCTTGATTTATTCTGTGATATTTCAATGCACAATTCTGTTCTTTGATTTATTTTGTTTTTTATTTATTTACTTTCCTTACTTACGTTATGTTTTACTCAACTTTTGACCAATGTACGAATATGATGCTAATATACCAATGTATAAATATTCTGTATACTTATAGTGCCTGACGAAGGTCATTTGACCGAAACGTTGCACCTAACCCTTGGCATCAAACATAATAAAAATTTCAAGAATCCATTACCTACGACTCAGTGTGCCGAATACTTTTCACAATACGATTGGGTTGGGACCCTATTCGTGCACCTACCTGGATCTAGTGCATTCCGAACCATTTTCCACCAGCAGATGACACACTGACTATGGAAACTTCACACTGGGCCGCAAGCAACTTGGATTGACGCCTCTCCACTCTTCCTCCAGACTCTGGGACCGTGATCTCCAAATGAAATGCAAAATTTACTTTCATCTGAAGACCGGACTTTGGACCACTGGGCAGCAGTGTTGGTCCACAGTGTTATATCAATTCCAGAGTCAGCGCAGCGTCTACCAGCACATTTTCGAGCACTTCATGCTTCCCTCTGCTGACAAGCTTTATGGAGATGCTGATTTCATTTTCCAGCAGGACTTGGCACCTGCCCACACTGCCAAAAGTACCAACACCTGGTTTAATAACCACAGTATCACTGCACTTGATTGGCCGGCAAACTGGCCTGACCTAAACCCCATAGAGAATCTACCGGGTATTGTCAAGAGGAAGATGAGAGACCCCAGACCCAACAATGCAGACAAGCTGAGGGCCACTATCAAAGCAACCTGGGCTTCCATAACACCTCAGCAGTGCCACAGGCTGATCACCTCCATGCCATGCCGCATTGATAACACCTCAGCAGTGCCACAGTCTGATCACCTCCATGCCATGCCGCATTGATAACACCTCAGCAGTGCCACAGGCTGATCACCTCCATGCCACGCCGCATTGATAACACCTCAGCAGTGCCACAGGCTGATCGCCTCCATGCCACGCCGCATTGACAACACCTCAGCAGTGCCACAGTCTGATCACCTCCATGCCACGCCGCATTGATAACACCTCAGTAGTGCCACAGGCTGATCGCCTCCATGCCACGCCGCATTGACAACACCTCAGCAGTGCCACAGTCTGATCGCCTCCATGCCACGCCGCATTGATAACAGCTCAGCAGTGCCACAGGCTGATCACCTCCATGCCACGCCTCATTGACAACACCTCAGCAGTGCCACAGTCTGATCACCTCCATGTCACGCCGCATTGATAACACCTCAGCAGTGCCACAGGCTGATCACCTCCATGCCACGCCGCATTGATAACACCTCAGCAGTGCCACAGTCTGATCACCTCCATGCCACGCCGCATTGATAACACCTCAGCAGTGCCACAGGCTGATCACCTCCATGCCACCCTGCATTGATAACACCTCAGCAGTGCCACAGTCTGATCACCTTCATGCCACGCTGCATTGATAACAGCTCAGCAGTGCCACAGGCTGATCACCTCCATGCCATGCCGCATTGATAACACCTCAGCAGTGCCACAGTCTGATCACCTCCATGTCACGCCGCATTGATAACGGCTCAGCAGTGCCACAGGCTGATCACCTCCATGCCATGCCGCATTGATAACACCTCAGCAGTGCCACAGTCTGATCACCTCCATGTCACGCCGCATTGATAACACCTGAGCAGTGCCACAGGCTGATCGCCTCCATGCCACGCCGCATTGACAACACCTCAGCAGTGCCACAGTCTGATCGCCTCCATGCCACGCCGCATTGATAACAGCTCAGCAGTGCCACAGGCTGATCACCTCCATGCCACGCCTCATTGACAACACCTCAGCAGTGCCACAGTCTGATCACCTCCATGTCACGCCGCATTGATAACACCTCAGCAGTGCCACAGGCTGATCACCTCCATGCCACGCCGCATTGATAACACCTCAGCAGTGCCACAGTCTGATCACCTCCATGCCACGCCGCATTGATAACACCTCAGCAGTGCCACAGGCTGATCACCTCCATGCCACCCTGCATTGATAACACCTCAGCAGTGCCACAGTCTGATCACCTCCATGCCACGCTGCATTGATAACAGCTCAGCAGTGCCACAGGCTGATCACCTCCATGCCATGCCGCATTGATAACACCTCAGCAGTGCCACAGTCTGATCACCTCCATGTCACGCCGCATTGATAACAGCTCAGCAGTGCCACAGGCTGATCACCTCCATGCCATGCCGCATTGATAACACCTCAGCAGTGCCACAGTCTGATCACCTCCATGTCACGCCGCATTGATAACACCTCAGCAGTGCCACAGGCTGATCACCTCCATGCCACGCCGCATTGATAACACCTCAGCAGTGCCACAGTCTGATCACCTCCATGCCACGCTGCATTGATGCAGAAATTCATGCAAAAGGAGTCCCGACCAAGTATTGAGGGCATATCCTGTACATACTTTTCAGTAGGCCAACATTTCGGTATTAAAAATCATTTTTTAAATTGAACTTATATAATATTCTAATTTTCTGACCCACTGAATTTTGGGTTTTCATTAACTGTTGCCATAATCATCAACATTAAAAATAAAATGCTGGAAATAGATCACTCTGTGTGTAATGAATCTATATAATATATGAGTTTCACTTTTTGAATTAAATTACTGAAATAAATTAACTTTTTGATATTCTAATTCATTGAGAAGGACTAGTATATGGTACTTTAAAAAGTGTCAGTAAAAAGTACAACTACTCCCACAAAATATAAATACGCCCTCACACCACTCTATTGACGGAAAAATAAAAAAGTTATGGCTCTTGGAAGGCGGGGAGTGAAAAACTAAAATGAAAAAGCAAACAATGGCTCAGTCCTGAAAGGGTAAAAGGGGTTTCTCATGCCATGCTAATAGTCCTGGTTTTGACCCATTAACCGCTTCCCGACATTTGACGTATCCATACGCCAAAGTCGGGTAGGGGAAGTATGGAGCGGGCTCAGGGTAACTAGCACCATCGCGCTCGAGCATGATCCCGCTAGTTTAACTGGTTAAATGCCGCGGTCAACAGAGACCGCAGCATTTAAATAATTAGAAAGAGGGGGGCGACCCCCTCTAACAGCTCATCACGCCCCCCGCAACGCAATTGTGGGGGGGTGATGGTTGCTACGGCTGCCTGGGGGCTTAATGAAGGCCCCCAGGTCCGCCATCTTTGTACACCTATTAAGCCTCCGGCAGGGCTTAATAGTGGCCTGTCACAATCACGATATACTGCAATACATTAGTATTGCAGTATATCGTGCAAGCGATCTAACGATCGCTGGTTGAAGTCCGCTAGGGAGACTAATAAAAAAAGTAAAAATGAGTTAAATAAAGTTTTTTTTTTGTGTAAACAAAAATAAAAGTATTAAAAGTTAAAAAAAACACCCTTTTCCCATTTTCCCCCTAGAGCATAGTAAAAAAATAAATAAATAACCATAATTGGTATTGCCGCGTCCGTAAAAGTCTGAACTATTACAATATATCATTATTTAACCCGCACAGTGAACGCCGTAAAAAAAACAAATTGTAAACGCCAGAATCTCTATTTTTTGGTCACCTAATCTCCCACAAAAAATGAAATAAAAAGTGATAAATAGTATTATTAAAAACTACAGCTTATCCCGCAAAAAATAAGCCCTCATACTACTTAATCAACGGAAAAATAAAAAAGTTATGGCTCTCAGAATTTGCTGACACAAAATACATTTTCTTTTTTACACCTAGGTTTCTACTTGTAAAAGTAGTAAAATATAGAAAAAACTATATATATTTGGTATCGCCGTAATCGTATCGACCCACAGAATAAAGTTAACGTGTTGTTTTAATTGCACAGTGAATTCCGTAAAAACGGCACGCAAAAAACAATGGAGGAATCGCTGTTTTTTTTCTTTTTCTACCCCACATATAATTTTTTCCCATTTCCTAGTACATTATATGGCAAAATAAATGGTGATACGAAAAACTACAACTTGTCCCGCAAAAATCAAGCCCTCATAGTACTATATTGATGGAAAAATAAAGACGTTATGGCTTTTGGAAGGTGGGGAGGAAAAAACAAAAATTAAAATCTGAAAAAGGGCTGCGGCGGGAAGGGGTTGAAGTAGGTTGGGCTTATATAGTATGGTATAAAAAATGAAAAACATTTTCAGGTAGTTTTTGGGGAATTACGATGGTAAATCATCCGTTGAGTTTAAATATTATTTGTGATTTGGAATGTAAATGTTGTTTTATACAACTCTGCCCATCACCAGGGATCCTACATTACATACATCTCATCCCGGTATTCTTCTTCATCCTTAGGCCCCATGCACACGAACGTAAAAACGCCCGTAATTACGGGCCATAATTATGGCACGTTTTTACGGGCCCATGGACTTCTATTGGCCACGGGTACCTCCCCGTATGCTTACGGGAAGGTGCCCGTGCCGTTGAAAAATATAGAGCATGTCCTATTTCAGGCCGTAATTACGGCACCGGCAGGCCCATAGAAGTCTATGGGGCTCCCGTAATTACGGGTGACTACGTGTGTGCACCCGTAATTACGGGAGCGTTGCTAGGCGACGTCCGTAAATAGTCACTGTCCAGGGTGCTGAAAGAGTTAAACGATCGGCAGTAACTGTTTCAGCACCCTGGACAGTGACTTCCGATCACAATATAGATCAACCTGTAAAAAAAAAAAAAGACGTGCATATTTACCCAGAACTCCCTGCTTCTTCCTCCAGTCCGGCCTCCTGGGATGACGTTTCAGCACATGTGACCGCTGCAGCCAATCACAGGCCAATCACAGGCTGCAGCGGTCACATGGACTGCCGCATCATCCAGGGAGGTCGGACTGGATTTCAGGAGAGGGACGCGTCACCAAGACAACGGCCGGGTAAGTATGAATTTCTTTTACTTTTTCTGCGGAAAGGGCTGTCCCTTCTCTCTATCCTGCACTGATAGAGAGAAGGGGCTGCCGATTACTGCAGTGTAATTTTGCAGCGAAAACGTGCCCGTAAATACGGGTGGAATACGGGTGACCAAGGACCCATATTTACGTCAGTATTTACGGGTGGACAAAAATACGGTCGTGTGCATGGGGCCAAAACATTTTCAGGTAGTTTTTGGGGAATTACGATGGTAAATCATCCGTTGAGTTTAAATATTATTTGTGATTTGGAATGTAAATGTTGATTTATACAACTCTGCCCATCACCAGGGATCCTACATTACATACATCTCATCCCAGTATTCTTCTTCATCCTTATTCTTTATCTTTTCCTCATTATTTCCCAACTCTGCATTCTCCTCCTCCTCAATCCTTGGCTCCTCCTCACTCTTCTCCTCTTCAATCTTTGTCTCCTCCTCATTCTCCTCTTCAATTTTTATCTTCTCCTCCTCAGTCTTTATCTCCTCGTCCTCCTTCACAATCTTCATCTCCTGATCCTTCTCCATCCTATTAGAGAATAAAAAAAGATAGTGAGAATCCAGGACATATTCTATAGACTTATTATTAAGGATCATTAATAACTACTGTGACCTTTTTTTGCCAATATTTTATACTAGAACCATCCCCACCCTGCACCTCAAAATGTACAAGACCTATTCATTGTTACTGTTGTGGAAGTCAATGGCTCAAAATATATTAGACTGAAATTTAGACGAGAGTTCCAACAGACACTCACGCCAGGCACTTCATCCAGCATCCTAATCAGGAGATTTCATTTCGATATGAGTGAAGAAGAATAAATCACACAGACGCTGCTGATATGCTCAAAATACTCCTCTGAGGTTTATTGCCAAACTCAATTATAATATCATTCAAAAGGGGTGTAGGCTTGAGGTTAACCAATCAGAGGCAATGTAACAATAAGGGTATGTTCACACGGCAAAGCAAAAACGGCTGTAAAATACGGAGCTGTTATCAAGGGAAAATAGCCTCTGATTTTCAGCAGTTTTTTATGCATCATGCGTTTTTTTATGTATTTTTTTAAGGACATTTTTGGAGCTGTTTTTCTATTGAGTCAATAAAAAACGGCTCCTAATAAGGCTCAAGAAGTGACATGTACTTCTTTTTTACGAGGCATTTTTTTACGTGTCATTTTTAGAAATGGCGCATAAAAACCGCCCCGTGGGAACGAAACACAGTTTTTCCCATTGAAATCAATGGCCAGATATTTGAAATTGTATCTTTAGCCATTTTTCGGGGCATTTACAGCCCAAAAAACTTCTGAAAATAAGCCGTGTGAACGTACCCTAACTCTTATTCAGCCAATAGCATACTATGAGAATATTTCAAATGCATTATTATAATTCATCATTAAAATGCTGACATCAGAATTGCATCGGGAGGCAAGCATACAATAGAGTGGTGTTAGCTGCTCTTTCCCATAGAGGGAGTACATAAGATGAAGAGAAATAGTTGCACTTTATGTCCAGGCGTTCAGCCAGACAGCCATCTGAACATTTTGAAGGATATAAGAATAATACACAATAATAACATATTTTTGCAGACTCAGGCAGAACTATGTAGAGGAAAAGTGGAGAATAAATATCTTCGTAATTTGGCATGCTTGATAATTCATAATGTAATTTAATACAGAGAATATAAGCAAATTGACCAACCATCACATTACCAATACCCAACCTGTACCAGAACCCTCAGTACCCAGTCATCCATGCCCATCTTGTACCTGATACATGGATGTACATAGAAATATTCACACTCATATTGTGTTACCCATGACAGTATAATAATCCAGATACAGTAGCTCCATGTTAGGGCACATTCACACGTGGCTGAATTGCTGTTGAATTCCGCTGTGGACAGTCCGCAGTGGAATTCTGCAGCAGCCGTTTTTTACATTTCTTTCTATACATTTTTAGGAAATTTAGTTCAGACGTTGCAGAAAATAACGGTGCGGAAATTAGCCTGCGGTGCAGAATTTTCCCTCCGCAGCATGCTCATTACATTGCGGAGAAGAAGCGGAATTTCACTGCGGATTTTAGCCTTTGCAATGCAAAAACTGAAATCTGTGTCAAGTCCGCTGTGATATCTGCAACGTCTGAATTACCTGTCAAATATGCAAATGTTGGTGCAGATTCGTTGCGTGATTGCCCCAAATCTTCACCAACATTTGCAGCGGAAAAACTCTGCCACGTCTGAACATGGCCTTATAATGGTGTCATGTGCTATAATGTCCAGCACAAGAGTGTAACCCAACCCCAATAATATTCCTTATTCTAATAGTAGTCTTAATAAGTTTGCCTATGGTTGTGTCCTGTGTACTGACCCGGCACGTGTACTATCTCATATAATATGGATTCCGATTGAATGCTCAGAGTAAATGATGCATGGGGGTCATGTAACTAATACCATGTCAGAGGGGCTTCATAGTGACAGGCACGGGCTGCAGGAGGCCGCTGTGCAATAACGTGCCCCTTATACGCACCCCCTTATGTCTCTCTAACAATCCACCAGTAACTCTGAGCCATGAAACTCATCAGCACCGTCCCTTACATGTAATCTAACAGTAGGAAGCTGCTTTTTAGGTGACAGTAGGCCCCTTACCTACTGGACCCCTGTGCTACTGGGGTTTCCTACATATGGCATTAGGCAGAATGCCATATTTTAATCCTTTACCGCATTGTAATAGCATTTCACATTTAGCCGGTTATTCCTGTAAATGTCTCTACTATTACGGCACAGTGATGGTAATATACAGCCAACATCCCAATGCAATGGCCAAGATCAGAGATAACTCTGGTCTTGGACGTATAACCAATGCCAGCCCAACGGCACCCTCATGACGCGATCACAGGGTGACGGTGCGTTACCATGGCAGACAGTGGAATATTACATGGAGGAGATATAGGAAGAATAGAGGAGAGAAAGAGAAACAGTAGAAGAAAATAAAATACTCAACAGGAGCTGAACACAGAGCGGACTTACTTTACACCAACTACAACCCTCAATGGAGTGTCGGCTCAGCAGCTCCTTATATAATCTGAGTGATGTCATAATGTGCGGGGGCGGAGCCAACATTCACAACATTCCGTGACATCTTAAGCAGCAGCAAATATTATTTAAAGGGACAGGACCAGGCCGAGCAGCCAATCCAATTCTATATAGAGGAAATGTTCTCCACCTCGGCTCCCGAAACCTTGTAGATGAGGAGACAATGACATTATTTCTATACAATGTAATTGTGGGGTTATATATACTTATTATAACACAGATATATCCCCGACAATCCCTCATATATCCCAATAATACAGAAGCCATAAATAACATAGCACTGGATTGTATGTACAAGGGAGGGGGGATGATGTGTGGATGATGGGTGGATGATGGATGATATATGGATGATGGGTGGATGGACTGATAATGGATGGACTGGTGGTGGATATATGGCCGGTATATAGGACAGTACATTATAAATAATACTACTATATAATACTTCAGTCATTTATGGACACGCTGCTATTCGCTGGATGAAGTGCGGGGACATTATATTATTTCCCATATAAATATGTATCCACTAGAGAAGTCTGGACGTGTCATTGTGTCGGGGGCGTCTTGGATTTCTCAATCGGAGCTGCGTCTTCTCAGCTCCTCCCATAATATGACATAAATTCACCTGATATAAGATATATAACTAAAGCCATAACTGTCTATATAAAAATGGCTGACGGCACCAGACAGGGACAAGTCCCCCGAGGAGACAGTTATAGGGACTGGGATCACAGTATTGGTTCCATTCATTTCCAGATGTTTCTCTGTGATCATCTGTAGCTCCATAGTGTCAGTGGCGTAACTACCACAGTAGCAGCAGTAGCAGCTGCTACGGGGCCCGGGGCATGGGGGGGCCCGTGTCGCCTTGATAGTCAGGCACATTACATTATGTGCCAGGCATGGAGGCACGGGCCCCCTAATGCCTACTAGTAGCATCCCGTCCCTAACGTTACACTAGGCATCCGGGGGGGGCCCCGGTGACAGCCGTGGGGGGGGGGGGGTCCGGGGGCCCGGTGATATTCACTGTGCACTCCACTGATAGTCCGACTCCTCCTCCACACACAGTGGAATAGGACGGCGATACGTGGTAGGAGGAGCGCTAAGGCAGGGGAGAGGACAGGGGGCGGAGCTAAACGAATGGCGCGAGACATCGGGCGGAGGACAGTACAGTCAGGAGCCAGGACTGCCGGAGTACTTGCATCCCATATGATGGGCGGAGGACTCAGGACTGCCGGAGAACTAGCATCCCATAGGACGGGCGGAGGACAATCAGAGGACGGCCGGAGGACGTGCAGACTGCAGAGGACAGGTACATAAAATAAAAAAGTTCATGGGAGAAGGGAAAAGTTTTTAGGTAGAAAAATCTGCCTCATAATTCCTTCCGGAATTTTGAGGCATATTTTGAACACTTCCCACGTTTTTCGTTGCGTTTTTTTGTGACGTTTTTCGGCCATCGGGCCGTGGACAGAAAAACGCAGCAAAAAATGCATGGGAGGCGTCGGCGTCTTTTTCCCGCGAGCAGTAAAACTGGCTCGCGGGAAAAAGAAGCGACATGCCCTATCTTCGGGCGTTAACACCTCTGACCTCCCATTGACTTCAATGGGAGGCAGAGAAAGCGTATTTCGCGGTGTTTTATGTCCGGCGGCGCTCAATGGCCGCGGGCAAAAATCGGCGTGCAGGCAGAGGAAAATCTGCCTCAAACTTCCAAACGGAATTTTGAGGCAGATATTCTTCCTGCAAAAAACTCAGTGTGAACATAGCCTAACGCTTCTTTTACCCGCAGGCGTTTTTTACTGCTCGCAGGAAAAATTTCATGGTTTTCAATGGGAGGCACTTTCCCCCTAACACCTATACTGAAGCCTTAAGGTCCTGTTCACACAGATTTTTTTGCAGACAGAAAAATCAGCCTAAAAATTCCTTCTGTAATTTTGAGTCAGATTTTCACATGCCTGCACGCCGTTTGCCGTATTTTTTGCTGCGTTTTTTGGAGGCGGACATTGAGCGCCGCAGGCAAATTTCTCTGCCTCTTATTGTCAATGGGAGGTCAGAGACGTAAACGCACGGAGATAGGGGCAAGTCGCTTGTTCCCGTGAGCGGTTTTAGCTCGCTCGCTGGAAAAGACACATCCGTTTCCGTCTGTTTTTTTACACGTTTTTCCGCGTCAAAAAGCATGCTGAAAAACTCAGTGAATTCCCCCTCAGGGTATGTGCACACACACTAATTACGGACGTAATACGGCCTTTTTTGCCCCGAATTACGTCCGAAAAAAGCGCCTCAATAGCGTTGACAAACATCTGCCCATTGAAAGCAATGGGCAGACGTTTGTCTGTTCACACGAGGCGTATATTTACGCGCCACTGTCAAATGACGGCGCGTAAATAGACGCCCGCGTAGAAGAAGTGACCTGTCACTTCTTTGGCCGTAATTGGAGCCGTTATTCATTGACTCCAATGAATAGAAGCCAATTACGCCCGTAATGGACGCGGCGTTCAAGCGCCTGCACATGCCGTTACGGCTGAAATTACGGGGATGTTTCTTCCTGAAAACATCCCCGTAATTTCAGCCGTTACGGACGCTGTCGTGTGAACATACCCTAACACATATACTGATGCCTGCCTGGCCCTGCCCTCTGCCAAGTTATATAACTTCAAACTTCACACACATTACATTAAAGAAAGGGGTCCTCTGAGCATTTTATATTGATGGCCCATCCTTAGGATAGACCATCAATATCAGATCAGTGGGGGTCCGTGATTGATGGGACCATAGCGGTCGTCTGACTTTTCCCAGTTAACAAGCACAACACCACACACACACGGGGCGACTGTGCCTGGGATCGCATTCAAGTGAACGGGACTGAGCTGCAATCCCAGGTGCAGCTGCTACCGATGTGTACGGCGCTGTGCCTGGTAAACACTGAAGAGGCCAAGGCGACGAGTTCTACGGCCCCTCCAAAAAAGCTGATCGGCGGGTGTTCTGGGAGTTGGACCCCCGCCGATCTAATATTGATAACCTATCATAAAGATAGACCATCAATAAGAAATGTCCAGAGGACCCCTTTAACACCCTAATGACATGCCACGTAAATGTACGTAGCAGCCATCATGGGGAAGTATGGAACGAGCTGAGCGCACCCATACTCAGCAGATCTCAGCTGTATATTGCAGCCCAGTGTCGCAGTGTAGCTATAGAGGTCGCAGTAGTCACAATTGCGACCTGGCCCTGAAGGCAGTGGACCCGTAGAACTGATAAGTGTTCATTGTCGGGAAGGCGGGAGTTGTGGCGCCGTTGGTTACCGGGAGGGGGGGGCCCCAGTCAAAAGTTTGCTATGGGGCCCAGTCTTCCCTAGTTACGCCCCTGCATAGTGTCCACCATTCACTACACAGACAAGTATAAAGATGTCTCTGTATATAATGGGGAATATGAGCAGTCCCTGCCTCTCCATGACAGCAGTCTAACAGAAATAGTTGTGTCCATAGCAACCAATCACAGCTCAGCTTTAATTCTGTAACCTGCACTGGGAACATGAGACGTGGACTCCGATTGGTCGCTCATGTGCTCATTTACTTTTTGTTCTTACTGGTTTTTAACAACTTTATTAATCATTCTTCTTTTCAAACAACTGACAATTCCGAAATATAACACAGAATCCCAGCACCTTATGTATCATCATCCCAGAATGTGCCGGAAAAAGGGGAGACCTCCAGGACTGCCAAAAGAGCTGCCAAGTCTCCGGGTGCCATGTTCTGTCTGCAGATAATCACATCTCCGGTTCATGAAGTTCTTCTCCCCTGTGCAGCGCCCCAGACAACGTCCTGATGGTGGCGCAGATGTCACAAGTTTGTCTACGGCGCTGTCCGGGAGTGAATGTACACGCCATCAGTGCCGATTTTGGAGAGACAATGCCATTAACTTGGCCACAAAAAACTTGCAGTTTATGCAAATTTTATCTTGCAGTATTTTTTTTTAAGAGTCTGAAATGTTTATTTCTATACTGTAAACAAGTGCCAGATTATCAGAATTTCTGGATTATTAGATGCCCTATTAAAGGAATTTTCCCATATTAAGATAAATACATGACTAGTATATACACCGTTACATTATTTTAATATTACATTATTACGACCGGAGGTCTCAGATTATCGATTATTGGATGAGAACAGCAAAGTATACTGTAGAAATTAAAAACTAAACTCAGAAAATCTGCAGGAAGACGACCGAAGATAAAACGTTATCACTTAGGCTAGGGCTTCACAACAACATGACGTAGTACGTGAACTGCGGTGCAATTGGTCCCTAAGGGAACAAAAAAAAGTTACAAGGGACTATCACAAATTTTTAATGTAGTAATTGGTTCACCAGTTTTCAGCCCCCGCCCTTGTGAGATTTCAGATTACGTATTATGCCAATTTCTGGACTATTGGATTACAGATTAAGGGGGAGTTCACACTGAGTTATTTGACCCGGAAACTGTGCCGCAACACACGCCAAAAAAGCCTCCTATTGACTTAAATGGGAGGCGAATGCTTTTTTTTTCCCGCGAGTGGAAAAACTGGCTCGTGGGTTTGAGGGACAGGCCCTATCTTCGTGCGTTTACACCTCTGACCTCCCATGGACATCAATGGGAGGCAGAGAAAGCGTATTTTGCAGCATTTTATGCCCACAGTGCTCAATGGCCGTGGGCGAAAAACACCACGAAAATCGGCGTACAGGCAGAGGAAAATCTGCCTCAAAACTCCAAACGGAATTTTGAGGCAGATTTTCCTCCTGCAAAAAAACTGTGTGACCCCAGCCTAAAAGGAATCCTACTGTATTAGTAAATAATAGGACAGCGCATGAGCTTTACTTTTAACTCCTTCCCGCCATAGCAATTTTTCAATTTCATTTTTTCCTCCCCACATTACAAAAACCATAACTTTTATTTTTCCGTCGATATAGCTGTATATAGGCTTGTTTTCTGCGGAACGAGTTGTAGATTCTCAGGGCACTATTTTTTGTGCCATATAATGTACTGGGAAAAAGTGATCCCATATTTGGGGTTTTTTGTTTTATGGCATTTACTGTGCAGTAAAAACGGCAGTTTAACCTTATTCTGCGGGTCAATACAATTACGGTGATACCAAAATTTCTTTTTTTTTTTGTTTTACTACTTTTACAAGGAAAATAAGGATTGCTAAAAATAAAATTTTGTTTTGTCACCAGATTATAAGAGCCAGATTATTATTTTTTTTCTATTGGTTCCATTTTAAAAAAAAGGTATGAGACTTTATGATCACTTTTTACTTCATTTTTTGTGGGAGATGAAGTGACCAAAAAAAAACAGCGATTGTCGGTGTCATTTGTTTTTCTTAGGTCATTCACTGCAAGGGTTAAATAATGTTATATTGTAATAATTCGGACGCAGCAATACCAGTTACGCTCCTTTTGTTTTTCTACATTGTGTTGGGGGAAAAATTTAATATGTAGCGCTCGAAAATGTCCTGGTAGACGCTGCGCTGAATTGATATAACACACTGGACCAACACTGCTGCTCAGTGTCCAAAGTCCTGTTTTCAGATGAAAGTAAATTTTACATTTCATTTGGAGATCTCGGTCCCAGAGTCTGGAGGAAGAGGGGAGAGGCGTCAGTCCAAGTGTCTTGTGGTCCAGTGTGAAGTTTCCACAGTCAGTGATGGTTTGGGGGCCGTGTCATCTGCTGGTGTTGGTCACTGTGTTATATCAAGTCCAGAGTCAGCGCAGCGTCTACCAGGACATTTCCCAGCACTTCATGCTTCCCTCTGCTGACAAGCTTTATGGAGATGCGGATTTCATTTTCCAGCAGGACTTGGCACCTGCCCACACTGCCAAAAGTACCAATACCTGGTGTTATAACCACAGTATCACTGCGCCTGATTGGCCAGCAAACTAGTCTGACCTAAACCCCATAGAGAACCTACCGGGTATTGTCAAGAGGAAGATGAGACACCAGACACAACAATGCCGACAAGCTGAAGATCACTATCAAAGCAACCTGGGCTTCCATAACAGCTCAGCAGTGCCACAGGCTGATCGCCCCCATGCCACGCCGCATTGATAACACCTCAGCAGTGCCACTGGCTGATCGCCTCCATGCCACGCCGCATTAATACCACCTCAGCAGTGCCACCGGCTGATCGCCTCCATGCCACGCCGCATTGATAACACCTCAGCAGTGCCACAGGCTGATCGCCTCCATGCCACGCCGCATTAATACCACCTCAGCAGTGCCACAGGCTGATCACCTCCATGCCATGCCGCATTAATACCACCTCAGCAGTGCCACAGGCTGATCACCTCCATGCCACGCCGCATTGATAACACCTCAGCAGTGCCACAGTCTGATCACCTCCATGCCACGCCGCATTGATAACACCTCAGCAGTGCCACATGCTGATCGCCTCCATGCCACGCCGCATTGATAACACCTCAGCAGTGCCACCGGCTGATCGCCTCCATGCAACGCCGCATTGATAACACCTCAGCAGTGCCACAGGCTGATCGCCCCCATGCCACATTGATAACACCTCAGCAGTGCCACAGGCTGATCGCCCCCATGCCATGCCGCATTGATAACACCTCAGCAGTGCACAGGCTGATCGCCTCCATGCCACGCCGCATTGATAACACCTCAGCAGTGCCACCGGCTGATCGCCTCCATGCCTCGCCGCATTAATACCACCTCAGCAGTGCCACATGCTGATCGCCTCCATGCCACGCCGCATTAATACCACCTCAGCAGTGCCACAGTGTGATCGCCTCCATGCCACACCGCATTAATACCACCTCAGCAGTGCCACAGGCTGATCGCCTCCATGCCACGCCGCATTGATAACAGCTCAGCAGTGCCACAGGCTGATCGCCTCCATGCCACGCCGCATTAATACCACCTCAGCAGTGCCACAGTGTGATCGCCTCCATGCCACACCGCATTAATACCACCTCAGCAGTGCCACAGGCTGATCGCCTCCATGCCACGCCGCATTGATAACAGCTCAGCAGTGCCACAGGCTGATCGCCTCCATGCCACGCTGCATTAATACCACCTCAGCAGTGCCACATGCTGATCGCCTCCATGCCACGCCGCATTGATGCAGAAATTCATGCAAAAGGAGCCCCGACCAACTATTGAGTGCTTATACTGGACATAGTTCTCAGTAGGCCAACATTTTGGTATGAAGTTATTTTTCAAATTGGGATTATATAATATTCTAATTTTCTGACAGACTAAATTTTGGGTTTTCATGAACTGTTCCCATAATCATCAACATTAAAAGAAAAAACAATGCTGGGAATAGATCCCTCTGTGTGTAATGAATCTATAGAATATATGGAGTTTCAATTTTTGAATTGAATTACTGAAATAAATTAACTTTTTGATGATATTCTAATTCTTTAAAAAGGGCACAGTGAGGAGCTCATCAGTCATTCAGTATACCATGAGAATATTATAACAGATATTTTTATTTTATTTTTTTATTTCACAAAAAACAAAATACAACAACTAATGCTATTTAACTTATTTTAGTCCCCCTAGAGGACTTGAACCACCGATCATTGAATCACTTGCATGATATACTGCAATACTAATGTATTGCAGTAATTCATGATCCGGACAGTCTCGCTCGCACGCATCTCGCTCTCGTGCGCTTTTTTTTAGTTCAAACTTCCTTGGATGATTCATTTCTTATATATCTTCATAGTGGCCAGAGCTGGGCTGGGCTTTTATTTGCTTTTTTTGCAAAATTCCCTGCATATACAAAGACTTAACTAGTGAACCGGAGGTTTAAGCTGGCTGCCCAAAATATCAGGCAGCTGAATGTAGGGTGCCTGGCAGTCGGACTGATGGGGACCCTAGAGAGAAGGCTGTAGTAGTTTTCATTTCTGTGTTTTCAAAGAGAGGCACAGTCTGTATTGGCCCCGGTAGTAGTGAACGATCATATGATCGCCAGGAAGTCAGTAAGATTTGTTCCGGAACAATATGGTATGCTTTCAGGAGTCACTGCAGTTATCCCCAATGTTACACTTGTGTGAGAGATTTATCAAATTCATGAGTCCGTGAATATGGTGAACACGGCAAAATACATTCAGCGCAACTCGCTAGGTCTGAGCTGACCGGTCATCTTTACCGCGAGTCCTTATTAATATTGGTCACCCAAATTTTAAATAATGTGGTATGACCTTTGGCGTCCGGTGAATCCTTCAGACATGCACAAGCTATTTAGGACCAAATTACATCTATGGATCAGACCTATGACCAAACGGCAGAAGTAAAACAGACCAAGACAGCAGTAGCTTAAAATGTTTAATTTATAAAAACAGAACTTAAAAATATTACAATTAGCTAAAAACGCACTGCAATCCAAGACAGCATGCTAAATAAAAGACATGAGCTCCGTCAGCAGAGGGGACTGTTACTGTTCATATGTAGAGTGGTGCAGGCCCCCTGCTGGTGAGCTGGAGTAATGCCGATTGTGCTCAGCAGAAAAAGAGTTTTCTTTATACCTTATATCAAATGCCCTGAAGGAAAAAGGAAGGGAAATGACTTTATCATGATACTACTATACATCATAATGGAACGTGAGAAGAACACCTGCGTCAATAACCTAATTTAAAAAGGGTTCTCCCAATCCTTAAATTCTTGTCAATCAGATGTTGGGATTCATAGGCGGTCACTATTGAATTGAAGCTTCTAAATCCACCGAATGATGAAATTACACCCCCCCCCATAGTTCCACCCAATTCTATCAAGTTGGGGGTGCACAAGTGCAGCCAGCTATCCGGCAGAAGATGGGGACTGTGGCATGCTCATTCTCGCTATTGGTGAGGGTCAAACCCCATTTGATCACTTTTTGACTTAAAGCAAACAACAAATGTCTGAAAAAGAATGATAATATATCGAATAAAGAACGAGACAGAAATAAGACCAGGGTGTCTATAGAAACAAAACGGTGGTTTTGTGGCTTTTAAATCTACTATCTTCTATTCTAGACAAATATACATGGTAACCGTGATCTCAAATCCTATAACGTATAATACCGCTGTGTAGTTAAGAGGTAAAAGTGACATTTTCGGAGCTGTGTTGTACCGCCTCTATAAACAACCATTAATCTTACACGCTCTCGCAGGGAACGTGCCAGTGGTGCTCTAAACAACCATTAATAATCGACTTATTGCCAAACAGAATATTGTAAAGCCATCCATAGCAGAAAGGCCTGCAGAAGAAACCTGAGGAGTATGAGCGGTTGTATAAGTAAGTGCACCCTGTAGACAGCAATACAGGACCGCAACGTGTAAAGCAGCGCAGAAGGCGCAGCAAAGTAGCCGTGACTGCACATATGTCCATGGATAGGACCGTGCAGCCAATACTAGCCTGTAAGTCAGTGGATATGTACACCGTCTATTCACAGTGATCCTCAGACATCACAAAATAAAACCCAAGCACTAAATCGCATGATCCTCAGGATTCCGTAGTCCCCGCTGCTGATGCGGTCTGGACTAGACGTCCCTGAACAGTGGTGTGGTTTTCTGCAGTCTCTGCACCAGGACGGCATTCTGCAGCCGAGCTTCCTGAATGGTGACCGTCTCATCCAAAAGGTCCCGCAACGGGAAGGAGGTCGCCAGCGTGAAGGGGATCTTCTCTGATTTACAAGGGATGCGCTCTACAAAATTCCTGATATCGCTGATCCTGAAGAAAGAAAGGAGAGGTATGTACAAGAAATCAGTAACTCACATGTCATATGCATATAAAAGGACACTTATTACTGAAACTACAAGTTACAATATTGGGCGTTAGTTTCCTTGTAAACCTTGCTTTACGTCCACACATGCTCAGAGTGAAGATATTTAAAAGCCCAACAAGTAATATGGAGGGCAAGTTTCAAAAATTGCTACTTTGTTTTATATATAAATCATGTAGATAACATGGTAAAAAAAATATTAATATATATATATATATCTATCTAGGCCCCCTGCTGGACAGATCTAGTACTGCTACATCCAGATGCCACACTGGTCCCCAGCTGTGTGGATTGCCATAGATACCCTGCGGTATGACTTATGCATTGGCTGCAATAACACCTCCACGTGGGCAATACTGCAGATCTATCCTAACCCCCTGAACACTGATATTATAGCAAATGTGCAGTGTTTGGTATCTATCTGCAAGTGACAAAGTTCTATGCCTTATACATGGAGAATCCCTTCGATCACTGCTGACTGACAAAAGTTATTTTAAAGGAGTTTTCCCACGAGGGACATTTTTGACATATATACAGGATATGTCATAACTGTCAGATAGTTGCGGGTCCCAGAGGTAGGACCCACATCTATCTCTAGAATGGGGCCCCCTAAACCCGTTCTAACTTTGTGCTCTGGCTGATTTCGGACCACGAAGGTGAAAACCGCGTAGCTTAGTTCCATAAGTCCCATACAACTGAATGGTAGTTACGAAAAAGCATAGCTGAGCTGTTTCCGTAACTCCCGACCATGTAATCAGGAAGTGGCCGGGAGTCAGCCGGAGCACAGATTGGTAGAACGGGGCTTAAGGGGCCCTATTCTAGAGAAAGGTGCGGGTTCCAGAGGTGGGACCCACATCCATCTTAAATTTATGACCTATCCTGTGGATAGGTCAAATGTCCCTCGTGGGGAAAACCCCTTTAAGTCCAGATTCACTCGAAGTAGCACAAACTCTGACTTAAAAATCTGCTGTTTTTCACATCAGAGTTGTACCCGTTTTTTACAGATCCCCATAGACTTGAGTCTATCGAGGGATCCGTAAAAACTGAAGAATAGGACACGTTCTATTTATCAATGGACCCTTCACAGCGACCGTGTGAATGGCCCCATTGAAATACACGAATCCGTGAGACGGCCGTATTCTCCATTCGTGTGAATAAGCCCTAAAGGGGTTTACCCACAACGGACATTTATCACCAATCCAGTCAATGTCTACAGTGCCGATGGAAACCGCTGAGGGCTGAACTGGGCCGTTTCCATTGGGTCCATAGACATTGAATGGAGCAGCAGCGCATATGGGTGACCGCTGCTCCATTCAAAACCCTCCTCCCTATGATCGTCCAGTGATTAGGAATGACTGTCGGGACCCCTGTTCTACTGATCGGTGGGGGGTCCTAGTGGTGTTCACACAATTATCACCTATCGTGTGGATAAGGGATGAATCTGCTTAGTGGGAAAACCGGTTTAATAAGGCATGAACCCTTTCATTGCCAAGGACGTATGTAATATGTTATGACTTTAAACGACTGCGGAATATAAGGTATAGCACTTAGATGGTTTCATATTAAAGCCCAGAATCGTAGCTTTCAAAACGGCACCACAATCCAGGGACAATATTGGCGGTGCTACGCTCGTTGGAAATCAGGTAGCGGGATAAAAGTTTTACTTCCCAGTGTTGTGTAAGGGAGGGAGAATCTGCAAGTGAGGGCCGGAAGAAAGATCACAGCCGGGGGGCGTGGCCAGCTGCTGATGTGAGAGGACGTGTGTGGCGATAGCTCCGGGCCAGCATCCTGTCTAAAATCCTCCTGACTGTGCTGTAATCCTTGAAATTAGCCAAAATTCCTTACCAGCTGCGTAGGAAGGGAAGGATATCTTCCAGGAAAAAGATGAGCCCGCCTAAAGCGATGGACGCGGCGGAAAAGCTGAAATCATATGCCCGCGTGGTGATCCAAGATGGCGCCGGCGGGAGTTCTTCTGTGCAGGCCGCAGCTGTGGCTGGGACATCCAACCATGCTCCCTCGGAACAGGATGCAGGAATCACGCTGCAAGAGGCATCGGATAAGCTGCTGACAGCCATCCTCGAGACACGGACGACTCTGACGGCTAAGATTAATGAGGTGAGAGTGGACGTGGGCCTATTGAGACAGGATTTGCAAAATGTGCGGGAGAGAGTCACGGAGACGGAGGGCAGGATATCCACCTTGGAAGATCTTACTGCTACCATGCCAGCGGCTATTCAAGATTTGCCCCGTAAAGTCGATCTGTGGCGCCAGAAAGCCGACGATTTGGAAAATAGATCGCGTCGCAACAATCTCCGCATTGTGGGATTGCCGGAGAGGGCAGAGGGGCAGAGGCCTGGAGAATTTGTGGAAAGATGGCTGAAGGAGATGTTTCCAGCTGCCTCCTTCTCGTTAGCATATGCGGTGGAAAGGGCACACAGGGTTCCAGCACGGTTACCAGTTCCAGGTGCTCCCCCAAGACCACTGCTTGCCCGGATGTTGAATTGCAAAGATCGGGACACGGTTCTGTTGGAAGCTCGGAAGGCCGGAGGGATTAGATTTGAAAATGCATCTGTGTCCATATATCCGGACTTTTCTCCTGATTTGCAGCGACAAAGGGCGTCATATGTCCCTATCAAGCGCCGACTCCGGGACATGCAGATTCCATATTCGATGGCCTATCCGGCTAGATTGCGGTTTTCCAGGAGGTAGACTCTGTGGATCATTTACCGAGGGGGATTTCGGATCACAGTCCGGTCTTACTGACATTGAAAAAGCCACAGGTAGGCAGAAGGGGTATGGGTAAAATTCACCCGTTTTGGCTTCAGCTAGTTCAACAAAACGATCGTATACCGGATCAGCTATCAATATTTATAGAAGCACATGCGCAGATGGAAAATCGGTCGCTGGTGTGGGATACCCTGAAAGCCTATTTGAGGGGATGTCTCCGATCCTCCATATCCTATGTAAAACGTGCTTCCGCCCTGCATGAAGAGGAATTAGCATATAAATGTTCACAGGCGGAAGGGGCATTTGTTCAGGATCCCACACCAGCTAACCGAAATGCTTGGCTGGACTTGGGTAGACAGTATCTAAAAGTCCTGAGGGATAAGACTTTCCGTAGTCTATTCTTTAGTAAACAATCTCATTTTGAATTGGGCAATCAATCGGGTAAAATTCTGGCTCATATGGTGCGGAACAGTTCTAGATCCCCCCCGGTGATGGGTATAGTGGGGCCTGGCGATAGAATCTACACTTCCTCGAGGGATGTTCTCGAACAATTCACACAGTTCTATGATCAGTTGTATGCTTCAAAAATAGATTATAGGAGGGAGGAGATGGAGAAGTATTTAGATGGAATATCGTTTCCTACGTTGTCAGCCGAGCGGGTGGCAATGCTTGATGCTCCATTTACGGTAGACGAGATCTTGGAGGGAATGGTGTCTATGGCCAAGGGGAAAGCCTCAGGGCCGGATGGTATCCCCCTTGAGGTATATCTACAGTATGGGGAGCTGCTAGCCCCCCAATTGCTGGCCCTGTTTGAGCATAGCTATCGGAGCTCTACTCTTCCGGAATCCATGTGTGACGCCACCATTATTGTATTGCTGAAACCAGGCAAAAATCCAGATGAATGTGGGTCATATAGACCGATCTCACTACTGACAGTGGATTACAAAATTTTGACTAAAATGCTAGCTAATAGGTTATGTAATGTGATAAAGGAGATGATTCACCCAGACCAGTGTGGCTTTATACCCGGCAAGTCCACCTCAGAGAATATTCGACGGGTACAGGTGGTGGCGCAGATTGGATGGGAGGAGCAGCAGGACTGGGCGGTGGCATCTTTGGATGCGGCCAAGGCATTTGACTTGGTAGAATGGCCTTATTTGCTGGCAGTGCTGCGAAGATTTGGGTTTGGGGATAGATTCATTAATTGGGTCTCCTTGCTATATAAATCTCCGCGAGCGCTGGTGTTGGTGAACGGGGTCCTGTCCCCTTCCTTTGGCCTCCATAGGGGCACGAGGCAGGGGTGCCCACTTTCGCCACTTCTTTTCGCAATGGCCATTGAATTACTGGCTCTGAACATTAGGAGGGATCACGCATATATGGGAATTAGAATAGGGGACAGAGAGGACCGGATAGGATTATATGCGGATGACATGGTGTTGTTTATGGCAAACCCCAATGCCACCCTTCCCAGGGCCATATCCCTCATTAACGCTTTTGGAAGGTATTCCGGGTTACTAATTAATTGGGCCAAATCGTATTTGATGCCTTTGAGGCAGGATAACTGTGGATGGGACACCCAGTTCTGCGGACTGTCAGTACAACCAGAGTTCAAATATTTGGGGATTAATATTGCTAGGGATAGCTCTAGATCGTATGGGTTAAATGTAGCGCCCTTGGTCGCGTACCTAAGGGATAAAATTCAGGTGTGGAAAGGTCTGCCACTGTCAGTGGCAGGACGCGTGAATCTATTAAAAATGATAGTACTGCCAACGTTTTTGTATGTGTTGGAGCATGTGGATGTGTTGGTGCCTAAAAGGTTCTTTAAAATAATAAACTCGCTATTCACGCCGTTTGTATGGGGGGGGGGGGAGATCTAAACTCAAGCTGTCGATTCTACAGAGGTCTAAAGATGAGGCCGGAGCTGCGTTACCGGATGTTTTTCTATATTATTTGGCGGGTCAGCTCAGATACTTGACTTCTTGGGTCTCCCCCCCCCCCACCCCTAACGACCAATGCTGAGTGTCATCTAGCCAGGGTGTTGGGCTTGAAAACCCTTTGGCCGATATTGGAGCCGCATGATTTTAGACACCGCTCCCTGTTACCCTTGCATTAGTTGGCCAGACGAGTTTGGCAACAGGCTAAAGAGCTCTTGGGGGTTGTGGGGGTGGTGGTGGAGAACCCGCTGTGGGACAATCCGAGTTTTTCACATTTGCACGGGATGGTGGGAAAACGTTACTGGTCCTCTAGAGGGGTAGTTGCTTTGTCACAGTTACTAACGGAAGACGGGACGGTCATGACGGTGAGTGAGATTCGGGCAGCATTCAATATACCACCGGGGGATGAATTATATTGCATACAACTCCATCATGCTCTATTAGCACAATTTCCACTGAACTCCGTGAGGTATTCTAGCTGTGATTTGGTGGTGAGGTTGAGCACGCCGTCTACACGTGGAGCCATTTCTCAAATTTATTCTTTTCTACTGGAGGCTAAAATGCGAGTGGAGCCCCTGGTGGCGGAGGATAAGTGGCGTGCACTAATTCCACAACTCACAGCGGAGGAATGGAGAGAGGCTCAGGGTTCCCATTTGCTGGTTTCACCAGCGGCAAACAATAAATTAGTGCAACTGTTCATTATCCACCAATGTTATTTGACACCCATAAGACTATATCGTATGGGAAGAATGGCGTCCTCACAATGTCATAGGTGCGGAGAGACACGGGCTGATTTTATTCACCTAATGTGGGGCTGTCACTGGATTCTTAGCTTTTGGGAGGAGGTGGTTGCAGTATTGACAGCAGTATTGGGGAGGACGATACCTTGCAGGCCGGAGGTGTGTCTGCTGGGACTGCTCAATGAGGAACAATGGTCGATATATGAGAGGACTTTCCTCAGAGAAACACTATTCATGGCAAGAAAGGCGGTGGCCATGAGATGGATGGCGGATAGGGCCCCGACAGTAGCGCAATGGCGTAAATTAGTCAATGACATACTTCCATTTGAGAAAATAGTGTATAAACACCGGGGGAAACCGGCTAAATTTGATTTGATCTGGAATGGGTGGTGCTCATCGAACCTCAGTCACTGTACAGTCCAAGGGCTATCAGCTGCTCTGATTCAAGCTGGGGGCGGGAGCGGGTAAAGGAGTCGGGAGGAGGACACTTCCAGGTGCTTCGCTTTAGGCCATACGAGGAGGATGTGCGCGTTAGGGTAGAATATCGAACTGGGGGCATATTAATACTATAGTGATGTACAAGATTAAAAGTTTTGATAGAATGTTTGATTGATCTGTATTATGTATATGTGGTCTGCGAACCACGGTTTAATACCATGGGTACCTGTGAGTATCCCTTCTGTATGTAATGATGTTTCTGACATATGTACTATTGAGTGTATAATGTTATCCTGATGTATGTGATGGTTTGACTCTGACAGTTCCTTTTAATAAAACGAGTTTAAAAAAAAAAAAAAGAAAGATCACAGCCCGTTACTGTCATCTCCTCCCGGTCCAGCATGAATGCTTTGTATGTAGTGTTTTCTATATTTTACTAGACTTTAACGTAACATCTGGCCGCTGTGTTTTTGACCCAAAAGAAAAAGCAGTAGAAAAATGGGAAAAACGCAAACCGCTGTGGGTCTGATGGACTCATTAACACCTTATTCAAAAGAAAGGTGTCAGTTTTGCGTGCTTAAAAAAACAGAGCGTTTTTCTTGCGTTGCAGTTCTGTGTGACATCCGTGTACGCATTTTTTTTACGCACGTACGTCATCCATATGTCACACGTTTCGTACGTCAGCAAAATAAACAGAAGGCGGTGGCTTTTTCTCATCATTTCTTCAGCAACTGTTGCGTGAATCACGCACAGCACATGTATGACGTCCGTGTGCTGTCCATTTTTTTCACGCACCCATTGACTTCAACGGATGCGTGATGCGCAAAAAACACACAACAGGACATGCAGTGAGTTTCACGCAGAAGACACATGAAAAACACTGAATGGCCCCATTGAATTGCATAGGTTCGTGACATTCGTTGTGTTAACGCGCGTAATACGGACGTGAAATACACTTGTGTATAATAATTTATGCTGTGGAATCGCTGATCTGTTGAAGGGTTTCTCGATAGAATTCATTTGAGTGGTAAAACCTGCAACAAAGTCCTATGTACTGCGACTTATCCCGTGGAAACGCTGCGATTCAGCCACAAAAATCGCAAATGAAAACAAAATAAATTTGTATTTAATTTGAATCTAATAAATAAAGCTCATACTTACCCCCCTGCAGTAGTACTAGCAAGGCGATCCTCTTCTGAGCGCAGCCATTCATCCTGGCATGACGTTCCATCCCATGTGACTGCTGCAACAGTCACATGGACTATAGCATCACAGGAGGCTGGGCTATGCTCAGAAGATAGAGAGAGAGTTAAGTCGCCATGACTATGGGTGTGTACGTTTATTCATTTTTTTTTTTACTGCTGCAGGATTTCCGCAGCTAACATGGGGCCTGAAAAACCGCAACACAATTTGGCGTGGCTTTTCGGATGGAATTCCTAGCGGCAACCAGGGTGTATACGCTGTGTAGTTTTACGCACTGACACCGCTATATGCAGGTCCTAGAGGTGGGACGCGCACCTATCTCTATAGGACCCAGTCCTATCTTCTGCCGTTGGGCTCCAGCCACTGATGAGGTGGTCAGGTTTTTCCTAGAAACAGCCAAGCACATTTTGCTGCGCTGTTTCCTGAACTCCTGTAGGAGTGAGTGGAAATTAAGTGAATAGGTGCGGGTCCCAGAGCTGGGGGTATGCAATAAATAAGTATATACCAAGTCTCCACCTGGATGTGGCCACCTTGTAACGTGAAACGGCGGTTAGGAGGAACCACTTTCTCCCGACATGTGAAGGTCCTACCTCTGGAACACTGCCAAAGTTACAGCTTTACTTTAAATGTAATAATATTAATTAAATTGCATGTACACATCTTCAGGGTGAGGTCTTGTATTAAAAATTCCCTTTAGTATGTAACGCCGCCTATTCATGGGCAGTTGATGTTACACACACACACACACACACACACACACACACACACACACACACACGTAATAAAACGGCATTTCTGCATTACCTGTGTGTAGTGTTACATTTCTGAACGATCCTCTTGCCATCAGCGAGCCAGATCTTGACGTTGGTCAGAGGCTCCCCAGCCTTCAGCTCAACACTCGGGAGACTTTGTTCACCTCCATCCTCCAAACCATTTGCTTTGGTAATGACTTTTGGGGTTGCACTGAGAGAAGAAAAGTAAAGACCTCAGAATAGATTCACTTTCTTTCCAGACTTCTCTATGATATCACTTTATGCACCGATCAGACAATTAAATATTGATTGACCAGCTGATCTAATACAGTGACACGACTGCGCCAATTACAGTAGTGTCAGGAGTTATAACAGGTTAATAGGGCTTCCCCAGTCCATGTTTGCCTAGATGTACATAACATAGGATAAAGTCAACCCTACAGTAAAGTAATACGTTTTTAAAGGATTTAAAAAAAAATAAAAAATGACCAGAAAATTAAAAACCACAAACTTGCGAACAAACTTCCAAATACAAAACATTACGGCCGGAGATAAATTGTGGTCATGTGACCGTGCAAGAAACCATGGATGTGGTTAAATCATTAGAAGTACATCTGCCCATGTCCTAAACACACATATGACCTCCTTAAAGAGGCTCTGTCACCACATTATAAGTGGCCTATATTGTACATGATGGGATCGGCGCTGTAATGTAGATTACAGCAGTGTTTTTTATTTAGAAAAACGATTATTTTTGACGGAGTTATGACTCATTTTAGATTTATGCTAATGAGTTTCTTAATGGACAACTGGGCGTGTTTTACTTTTTGACCAAGCTGGCGTTGTGGAGAGAAGTGTATGACGCTGACCAATCAGTGACCAATCAGCGTCATACACTTCTCTCCATTCATTTACACTGCAGATAGCGATATATCTATATCTCTATGTGCAGCCACAAACACACTATAACGTTACTGCAGTGTCCTGACAATGAATATTCATTACCTCCAGCCAGGACATCATGTCTATTCAGAATCCTGTCACTTCTGTAGCGTCTGATATTTACGATGTAACCTGTCATTTAAAACGAGATTACGCTTGCCTTGCTGTAAATATCAGAGACGCTACAGAAGTGTCAGGATTGTGACTAGACATGACGTCCTGGCTGGAGGTAATGTATATTCATTGTCAGGACACTGCAGTAACGTGTGTGTGTGTGTGTGTGTGTGTCTGCACATAGCGATATAGCTATGTGCTGTGTAAATGAATGGGGAGAAGTGTATGACGCGGATTGGTCACTGATTGGTCAGCGTCATAGACTTCTCTCCATAATGCCCACTAGGTCAAAAAGTAAAACACGCCCAGTTGTCCATTAAGCAACTCATTAGAATAAAGCTAAAAGCGGTCATAACGCCGTCAAAAATGATCGTTTTTCTAAAAAAAACACTGATGTAATCTACATTACAGCGCCGATCACATCATGTACATGATAGGCCACTTATAATGTGGTGACAGAGCCTCTTTAAAGAGGTTGTTCCAAGATCATATGTTCTATCCTAGCCACAGAATAGGTGATAACACGCTGATCGGCGAAGGTCCGACCGTGGCACCTCCACCGATCATGAGAATGGAGGTCCCATTTCTTCGAATGAATGGAGCGGCAGGTCGAGCATGAACCCAGCTGCTCCATTCTCTATGGCACTTCAGGAAATAGTCGAGCACTGTACTCCATCACTGACAGTCCCAGTTAGTGGATGGAGCAGCAGTGCATATGCTTAACCTGCAGCTTCATTGATTCGGAGGAACGGGAACCCCAATCTCATGAGTGGTCGGTCCCCCACCGAGCGGCATGTTATCACCTATGTAGTGGTTAGAGGATAATATTTACGCTTGTGACAACCCCTTTAATGTCTAACCACCATGGATGATAAAGTCACAGCAGTCATGTGCACTATGAACGATCCCCATAGACAGAAGTACACAGGGCCTTGTACAATCCTCACCTTCCCAGGCGGTGACCCTCTCCGGAGAACGGGTCCACATGCTTCTTTCTTATAAAGTAATGTTCACTTTTTCGGTCTTCAACATTAACTGACAATTCTTTCTTTGCAAACGTCTTGTGCAACTCTGGTGGGAGCTCCCTGATAAAAGAAGAATATAAGACATCAATTCACCTTGTGTGACGCCAAGGTAACAAACCAAAGACATAAAATGTGTATAGCATATTACATAATCCATGGAGCCCAATGTAACGATATATGTACAGCAGGGTATGGACGATGTGATCTCATGTCACCACAAATCAATAACCCACTGTTCAAGATCTCTCCTGCCTTCTCTTCTTACTGCGGAGTTTCTCCGAAAATGTTCCAAAACTCATACTAGAACTTTGTTTTCTAATAATTTTCCTGATTGGTTATTTTTGCTCAGTCTTCTGCTTCTAGCCTGAAGAAATCAAACCTAATACTGCAGTTGTGTGCTGGAAACAAGTGCCAGATTATCAAACTATCCTTTATCGGATGCCGGATCAAGAAAGTCACTGTATATGGATTAGGCTTTATTTACATACGCCCGGAGGAGCCGGTTAGGCGTTACGCGGCACGACTGGACACCACTACGCAAGGTCTGATCTCTGAGCACTGTATTAGGCTGCACTTACCCTTTCCTCATGGAGTCCATGAATTGACGATTTGCAGCATCTGTATAGTCCCTGAGCTGGCCGTCATTGATTGTAAACCCATTCTTCCACATCTTGATGATAACCTCTGCCTGAAAAGAGAAAAACCACCAAGTTAAGCAAACAAATACCCCAGTAGGCCATGTTCACACTTTCAGGATTCTGTCGAGATTTAGGCATGGATTCGGAGTCTAAACACTGACCGAAACCACGTACATTCTGCCAGCAATACATGTGAATGGGGTATATTATATATTTTACAATCTACAAAAGGCTCGTCATTGACACGGATTAGCTATATTGATTTACAATAGGGCTATAATTTATGTGCGGACCTAATGGGCAATCCACAGTAATACGTTTTGAAGACGTGTAATTTTTAAAGAAATAGTCACCATTCTAGGTAGTGCTCTGTGCAAGAAAAAGCGAGAAAAATCCCAGTATACATTACAGCTAATAAGCGGAAGACATAGCCCCACAATGACCTAGAGATGCACGATGCATAGAAACTTCGATAATGTTTTCGATACTCTGCATCCCCAAACTGTTCGATACCATTATTTCATGTATTTCGATACTTGGCTGTGCGGCCGCCCAGCTCAGTATAGTAACACATGAATGTATGAGAGCGGGGCTGCGGATGTGTGATACAGTCATTGCCCCGCTCCTGAGTCCTGATAACAAGTGCGCGGGGTCAGGATGATGCGATGCGGCCGGCGCTGCACTAATGAGCGCCGGCACTGAAACAGAACATGGCGGGCGCACCGCAAAACACCCCATGTTCTGTCCTCAGTGCCTGAACCGCCGCTCATTAGTGCAGCGCCGGCCGCATCACCTCATGCTGACCGCGCACGCACTTCCTGTCAGGAGCGGGGCAATGGCTGTATTACACAGCCACAGTCCCACTGGCGGAGATCAGAGAAACCTCTAATCTCCGCCGTTATTCCCGTGAATGCTGCGATCACAGCGGACTGCAGTATTCAGGGGAAAATGCGAAGGGGGGATGCCCCTTGGATCGCGTCACAGGAATTCCTATCAGTATCAGCTAATGTACTGTAATATAGATATATACCGGTACATTACTATCAGTATATAGATATATGCCAGTACATTAAAGTTTAAAAAATAAAGTAAAAACAAAGTAATGTTAAATAAAAATATTTTAATGTTTATTGTAAAAAATGTGTGTATAAGTCTCATTAAATAAAATACACATATTCAGTATTGGCGCGGCCGTAATAACCTGCACAACAATTTTCTCATCATTTATGATGTGTACGCTGTAAAAAAATAAAATAAAAACTGCTTTCTATCACTTATTGTGGGGCTCGAGGTGCGATGATGAATTTACCCTCCATGTGCCTCAGATTAATAGTAATTAACCCCATCATGTACCTTACATATTAACCCATTATGACTGAGACACATGATGGGGTTAATTACTATTAATGGGAGGCACGTGGAGGTTAAATTCATCATCACACCTCGCGCCTCACATCAGAAAATTGAACTTTTTTTTATATTTTTATTTTTTTATTATTGTTGACAAAGTATCGAATTGGTATTGAAATCGCAATACTAAACGAAGTATCGGTATTGAAGTCCACATTCTGGTATCGTGACATCCCTACAATGACATAACATACCTAATCTTCCGGTGAAGCGTTAATGACGCCTGCGTCTCCTGCTTCTTCAAACAAGCTGTTCACAAAGGAGTCGCACCGTTTCCTCTCGCTGCTCCTCCCCCTCATCCTGAAAACTCTGGAACAATACAAATAAAACAGAACCGTGATTTAGACGGGTAGCACAATAAACGCAGAATGTTCGCAGTTGTCAACCAACAGAGCAGAATAAAACGTGCGCCCTAATCCGGGCTGTGGTGGTCCCCAAGGAATGACAATTCTTATTTAAAAATGAAATTTTTTTATGTATGCCAAAAACACGGCAGCTGTAGAAAATAGAACCGCTGTCCTCCTATACTGCGCGGTATACTTTATTTTACTGGATGCCTCCGATTGTCAACGACAGTATGCCATACAGAAAAAACAAAACAAAAAAACGGGGTATGCCAACACATAAATCCCAAAAGGAGCCTCTTTTGGTACATATCGATCAATGGGGTCCTATTGATACATTTGGCGTACGATACGTCAAACCTACACTGCAATCTTACCCACTGCCAGGAAATCTCCTTCCGCAATAGTGAATTACGGCTAGTAGTCATCATCCAATCATTGTCAGGTTATTATATAAGTGGCATCCATTTATAAGAGCATTCAGGAGAATGACATGAATCATGCCATAACATTGTCACGATTGTATGACGGCCAGAACGAGTCACCGAATATCACTGCATCACATAAGTGAAACTCTATGAAGGAACTCCCCGTACCGGTCTTGAGGCTTCATGGCGTCAGTTTTGTCGGCTTCTCTCATCTTTGCAACGCTTCATCCTTCTGCACATGAGAAAAATTGGAATAATAAGTTAGACCATGTTCACACAGCGCTCACACGCTTATTCCCAATACACCATGCCCTAATCCATTACTGTGGAAAGCAGGAGAAAATGGGGAGAAAGCGGAGGCTGAAAAGTTTATTGATGTGCACAATAATGTAAAAGTGAATACCCAACTAAAAAAATAGATTTTATTTTTCTGCAGACTGTCTCCCCGTGTCGCACAGGTTCTAGGTTCTAGCAATTCAGGCAGCAGGAGAAACATATAATATATACAATATCACACAGACAAAACGTAGATCCCCCACCAGTCGCACCTCGATCCTAATATTGGCCATAAATGGATATTCCTGGAAACCCTGTCGTTTGTCTTGCTCGGTTCACCATGGAGCGCTGTGATCTAGGATGGATTTAGGCTGCATTCACACTAACAAGTTTCCCATCCGTGTACTGCGGTTTTAAGAACTGGCTGCACACAAGTCAATGGGGCTATTCACACACATCCGTTCTGGTGTCCATAGTGAGAAGTTCCCAGCGTGTCCTATTCTAGGCCATTTTTACAGACTTGCCAGTTGGGGCTTATTCACACAAGCGCGCACAAATTGCGATTGCAAAAAACAGACCATTTTTCCTGCATATGACGGTCGGTGTGTCATTTTTTCTCTCCTCTGTAAGCCCTTCCCGGTTTAACCTTTTCCCTGCATTTCTTTAGCAAGCGATCCAGACGGTACATGGATGTGTGCGGTCTGTTTGTATCACGCACCCATAGACCATAACTGGAGATTCTGAGCTGCAAAACGGATTTGTGCAAATAAGGCCTTAGGCCAAATGCACATGACGCATATTGGGTGCGAATTTGCCGCAGCGTAATACAGTACCAGCAAAGTAAGTGAGAATTCAAGAAATCTCATTGACACGTTACGGTTTTTTTTTTGCATGTGAAAAAACCTGCGGTGCGTATTTTAAAATCCGCCGTATGACCTTATCTTGCATTTCCCCTTGTGAATTGGGTCTGTCTAGCTTTAAATAAGCCTATCAAAATCAGCAGCATAAAAACACCTATGTCCGCATCAAATTGTAAAAACCGCACCCAAAAACGAATTTAAAAAACCGCACTATTAGGTGATTTTACTTGCGGAATTACCTGCAGATTTTCTGAACCAAATTCCACAACCTGTGCATTTAGCCTTAAAGCCTATGGGTGCGTGAAAAAAACAAAAACGGGCAGCATGCAAACTCCCGTCTGCCGGCTATTTTTCACCGGTTAGTTGCGAAAGAAACGAAGGGGGTAAAAAAAAAAAAATGAAACCAGGAATAGCTGGCAGAGGAGAAACACTGGTCACACGCAGAAACCACATTGACGACTGCGCTATGGATTCCGTCGAAAAAACGGAAACCTGTCGGAACGGTGACAAATGGAAACCATTAGCAATTTTTCCATCACCAATGATATCAATGGTGATGGAAAACGGAAGCTATGGTTTCCGTTTGACTTTCCGTTGCGTGGTTCCAAAACGGATTCCTCCGACAGAAGCCCTGAACGTAAGGCGAACGCTGATGTGAAGCGGCTCTTGGGTTTGCACTGTGCGGCTTCGTTTCCGATCGGCTTTCCTCGTAGTGGTGTACGTGCTCAATAGAAAGTCTATGAGTCCATACACCGCTCGCTCAGCTTTCCGAGGACAGACGATCAGAAACGAAGCGGCACATCATTCACCCGAGCGTTTCTGCTGCTTTGTTTTAGCGATCGGTCTCCGTGCTCAAACCCCCACCAATCAACTCTTCTGACATGTCAACATTTTTTTTTTTAAAGTCTAGTTACCCTTTCAAAATATTGCACTACAATTGTACATTTCTCAGCTACAAATCTCAACTACCTGTCACTGCCACCAAGCGGCAATCTTAACCCAGCTCCTTCTCAGGTCATGAGTCATCTCTAGAGCCGGAGATAAGTAGCTGTATCCAATAACCCCACCACTGATCTCCACTACTTATGCACACAATTGAAAACAATATTTTTTGTATCAGTGTGATCCGTGCAACTTTGTAATTCCATTTTATTAAAAAAAATATTTAACTTTTTTGAGATACAGCTGCTTTGTATCCTGTATACAGAGCAGCTGTATCTATCGCTGAAACCTGTATCAGTCAGCTCAGCGGGACTGACTGGTTCTGTGACAGCGGGTCCTGTGCGTGTCCGACACACAGGATCCACCTGTTATTGATCACATCTAATTATGAACGTGGATGTGATCGATTAGAGCTCGATGCTGCGTGTATCCCGCTGACGCTGAACCAGTCAGTGCGGCGGGTCTTTAACCAGTCAGTGCCGCTGACCTGACAGATTGATGTCTCCGTGCACTATACAGCTGCTCTGTATACAGAATACAAAGCAGCTGTATCTCAAAGTAAAAATAATTGGAAATAAAACATAATTACAAAGTTGCACCAATCACACCAATACACAATTTTATTTAAAAAAATAAATATATATATATATGCAGGTACTGGGAAAGTTAGAGCTTCCCGATGGCTGTGTAAACGACATGACAATTATATACAAGTGACAGACGGCAAGAAAATGCGGAATTACAGGACATGAGTCACTAAGATTACATGAGGATCCAGTGACATCTATATATACAAAGACTGGAGAACCGGGCATATGGCATGTACACTGTCCTAGATAACGCTGCCTGAATGTACCCATAATTATACAGATTGCCAGCCTGGTATATAAACTGCAGGTAATACTCATGGCAGCGGGCCTGGCAGTTGTACAGAATGAGATACAATATGCTCCAGGTCAGTCCTGCCTGTGGGCACATTCCCCCTTTCTATGCTTCACCTTTGATTAAAGGGGTTCTCCGGGACTTCATTGATGGTATATTGTGGATTGGCAGCGACCCCAGAGGTCAGATCCCGACTGATCAAACATTAAAGGCCTATGCAGAGGATAAGCCATCAATGTTACAGTCCCAGAGAAACAGACACTTTTTTTTTTTTTTTTAAATAAATGTACATTACAAACAGCAGACAAAACTCTACATGACTTGGATCCCGCGGACTGACAGGATCAGCAAACAATATCTGGTCTATGAGGAGAGAGTCCAACTGTCCCCCACTACCACCTTTTGGGGAAACAGGCTGAATTTCAAAACAACATTGTTTTTTCGGAGATAAGCGGCATCAGACGTGTTTGGAAGTCACGAAAGTTGCGCCATGCATAGAAACAAGCTATATATCCAGTGAGACAGCCCCTATGGATACGACGTCAGGACCGAAGATTATTCTCCCATAGGATCGCCTAAAAACGACCAGCGCCCTCGCTGCAGTGGTCATGGAGGTTGCCGGAACTTTCACACTCCTGCACCTCGCCAGTGACAATATAAGACAGCGCTGAGACAAGTAACTAAAAGTCAGAAGTGTATGTGAATGGCGATTATGTAACCTCGCATCACGTATTATATCTTCATGACTTATTTGCAGTGAATTTATTCCTTCCGCCATCGTCACATTCCCAATGTCTGTCTGATCAATGATATAGCTTAACCTGTCAAACATCTGCTGCGTCTAAACCCCATGTACAATCCTTCACAGTCCCCATAACAACGTATGGAGACCTCCCGGCTCTTCCTCCACATCTGCCGTTGGTTTTCAACATGCCCGATCCTTTTGTTCTCAGGGTGGATAAGCGGCATCAGAGGTGTCCGGCAGTGGAACATTCCCCTCTCCGCACTCAGAATACATGCACGCTTGGCGAACACAGAATGCATGTGTATGGTGGGGGGGGGGGGGTCGGAGGAATTGATTTTGGTCACACAAAAATTTGGCTGACAGCTATGTAATGTGTATGACCAGTATAAGACCACGTTCAGGGTATGTTCACACGATGAGAGGCATTTACGTGTGAAAAGACAGACTGTTAACAGCTGCCTCGTTTCACATGTAAATGCTCCTCCTCGCATTTTGAGAGCCGTCTGAGACGCTCGTATATCTTGAGCTGTTCTTCATTGAGTTCAATGAAGAACAGCTCAAATTACGTGGCAAATAAGTGCCCTGCACTTCTTTGCCGAGGCAGTCCATTTACGCGTCGTCGTTTGACAGCTGTCAAACGACGACGCGTAGATTACAGGTCGTCTGCACAATACATCGGCAAACCCATTCAAATGAATGGGCAGATGTTTGCCGACGTATTGTAGCCCTATTTTCAGGCGTAAAAGGAGGCATAATACGCCTCGTTTACGCCTGAAAATAGGTCGTGTGAACCCAGCCTCACACTGCACAGATATGTATATGGATATTTTTTTATTTTTTTTTTGTTTGGAAAACCAATTGCAGAAATCCACAACTCAGATTTCTACCAGGAAGCAGATCCGCACGCAGATTACCCCATTGTAATCATTGGAGCTATTCCATCTTCAGCACAGACCCTGTGGCAATAGATTTTAAAATCTGCAGCATTATTCCTTCATTATTCAGTGTGAATATTTTCCTGTGAGTGTGAATAGAACACGGAATTTAGGCTACATTCACACCTGCGTCAGTGTGTTCCGTAGTTCTGCTTCACAAGAGGAACAACAAGGAAATAACGGAAGCAACGGTTCCGTTGCACAAGGGACGCCGCCGCCGCCGGCCGACAGAACCCATTTACTTTAACAGGTTCCTTCGGTTTTCCATTGGGGTACCCGTGATTATAAAAAGCGTAGAATGCGCTATTGTTTCCGGTAATCTTGGCCGGATCTGCGACGGAGGCCCCTGAGAACCCAAAGTAGATGTGAACGAGGCCTAACATACATTTCTGATAAACGTCAGAATACGGGAGTGGAATCCATGCCTCAAATCCTAAACGCGTGAGCACGGCCTAAAGCTTCCTCCCGTGTCCCAGTCCACCTCTAACCTCACTCAGAGGACACAGGCGGAGTTGTAAAGCTTCATATGATATATGGTATACCAGTTTAGAGACCTATATTCAGCAGAAGATTATCTACAGAGGGCTACGTATAAACATAATTCCCAACGCATATCGCAACGACAACACGTTCACTCAGGGTTGGGAACAGCTATTAACTGAAAGCTCTTTACGTATGCTACATTACCTGCTTGATTTCGAAAAAAGAGACTTCGGCAAGATAAGTGCACAGTTAGAAAAATAAATCAGTGATATACAAACATTCAATACCGAGCCAGACTTTGCGGATTGCGAAATTAGATTACAAAAAAACATAGAACATTTACAAAAAGAAATCAAAGAAAGAAAACACCGCAAGTATATAAAGGGACCGTAGAGATTTCGATACCGGCCAGGCATACACCTACCGTATTCGCAATCCTCCTCTCCAGAATCGTACCTATAGACATGAAAATATCTCTGAATCAGACGTCTCTGGTACTGACGAACCCAAACCACCTTCTGCTGACAATAGACTAGGAGCCAAACGTAAAATTAAAATGAATAAATATAACCCCTCTAAGAGAACATACACCATTACCAACAAAACCAATACAACATGCTCTGGTTACAGTGGACAACAAACGATCACCTCCATGCCCTTCTCAGTGTCTTCCTTCACACGTTCTTCATCCTCATCCAAGACGACAAATATGCCATCAACACTAAATATACCAACAACTCCATCCCAGATGGGGATCAATGCAGATGTCACAGGGAAAAACACTACTACTACAGCGAATACAGGCTCTTTCCTAACAGGCCCTCCAAATGCGTTTCCTTTTTTAGGAATACACCAAACACCCTGGAACGAGACAAAATAACCAAAGTAGGCAATCAAACCTCTGACAATATGCAAATTTGCAATCTGTCGTCCGTCCAGCTGAGCTCACATCAGAAAACACTCTAGAGGATCTAGCCAATGAAAATGAATATAGAGTTAACACAGCCACAGGCCCCTTCTCATCACTACGACCTAAATCACACATGACTCCCTCCTTCACGCAGTTTGCACATATCGATATTTTCGTCAAACTGGTTAGTGCGGAACTCCAAAAACTTATAACACAAAAGTATGGAATTAGGAACAACTTGAGTCCAATGGAACAGATCGCCTTAGAAGCACTCTGCAAAAATAACGAGATCGTACTGAAATCATCTGACAAAGGTGGCAATATTGTCATCCTAAACAGAGATGACTACACGTCCATGGTTTATAGGTTACTAGACGACACAACAACCTATACCATTCTAGAGAAGAACCCCACGGAGTCCTTTCTTTTAGAACTTGACCTCCTTCTCAACAAGGCCAAATCTAAAGAACTAATCACTCAGGATGAATATAAATTTATGTTTAATGCCAAACCTACCTTATCCACCTTCAATGCAGTACCCAAGATCCATAAGAACACCAGGCCCGTCCCCGGTAGACCCATTGTATCGGGCAATGACAATCTCACTCAAGGAATAAGCATATATGTCGATGAGATTTTGTCCCCATTCGTCAGAGCTTTACCATCCTTCCTCAAGGATACTAAAGACACCCTCACCAGAATCCAAGAGATCAATGTTTCCACTACTACACTAATAGCCACCATAGATGTAGAGTCCCTCTACACTAATATTAAACACGAGCTTGGCTTAAAAGCAGTTCAGCACTTTCTGAACACAAAAGGTACACAGTTTCATGCACACAACAATTTCACAATTTCTCTTCTTCAATTTCTTCTCACGCACAACTATTTTCTTTTTGATGGTAAATTTTACCACCAACTCAAAAGGCACAGCTATGGGCACAGTTTGTGCACCCATATACGCCAACTTATTTTTGGGGTGGTGGGAAGACACATTAATTTTTAATGAGGACCTACTTTTTTTCACTAGTCACATTTTGTTTTGGGGTAGGTATATAGATGATATACTAGTTTTTTGGGATGGTGACAAGACACTTTTTCTTTATTTCATGGGTATCCTCAATAATAACACCATTGGGATGCATTTCACTCACCAAATACACACCAATCAAATCAATTTCCTTGACCTTCAGATCTCTTTGGACTCTGGTGGGAGTGTCCACACTAACATTTACCGCAAGGAAACAGCCACAAATAGCTTCCTTCACTGGGGGAGCTTTCACCCACCAGCCCTCAAAAAAGGGATACCAATAGGACAATACCTTAGAACCAGGAGGAATTGCTCAGACGAACAAATTTTCCAACAAGAATGCGATACCCTCTTTAAAAAATGTACGGCTCGAGGATACCCCAAAAAGACCTTACATAGGGCATATGCCAGAGCTAGGGCAGTCTCGAGAGACAAACTCCTATATGGAAACAAACATCTAGTTAAAAACAAAGACAAACACCCTTCTACTATCAGATGCATTGGAAATTTTGACACCTGCTCTCCTCATTTCTAATATACTGCGGAAACATTGGTCCATTTTACAAGCAGACCCTGACCTAGCTGAGGTCATTTCTGATAGTCCCAGTATCACATATCGACGCGGCAAGAACCTTCGGGAACATCTCACGCACAGTCATTACACCACAACATCTATTCCTCGTAAGATCTGGCTTCCGCCACCTACTATAGGCTCATACCCATGTGGCAGATGTACCTTCTGCCCGTATATGTCAAAAATCTAAATCTTTAACAACCCGGTGGACGGTAAACAATACACCATCAGGCAATTCATCAACTGCCAGAGTAGCGGTGTCATATATGCCGCCATATGTCCATGCCCAAAACTCTACATTGGTAAGACCGTTCAACGGCTATGAAGAAGGATCTCAAAGCATATTAGTACCATCAACACACGAGAAGACACACCACTTTCCAGGCATATCAGATACTTCCATCAAGAAAATGTTAATTCTCTTAAATTCTGGGGCATTACACAAGTTAAACTAGGTCCTAGGGCCGGTAATTTAGACAAAAAATTACTACAAGAAGAAGCACGCTGGATACATAGACTTAGTTCTCTTAGCCCTAATGGTCTAAACCAGGGGTCTCAAACTCGGCCGGGTAAGTGGGCCGCATATAGAAAAAATGGGAAGTTGACGGGCCGCATTACTTTCAAATTTGATACAATACAAAATTATTGTTAATCAATTAGTTATTTGAACTACTATAACACTATATTACTAGAATAATAACACTACATTACTATAATAATAGCGCTAGGTTTAAAATTTGAGATATTTCTCCACGTGCTTATTTCAACAACCCAGCTTTCCAGTTTAAGTGTCGCTAAATGCAGTACGGCGGCTCAGTTAGCACACATGTCAAGATTGGGCAGCCCCTTTTTAGATAGTGCCGCAGTGCCCTCTGTGGATAATGCAACACACCCCTAGATAAGGCCACAGTGCCCTCTGTAGATAAGGCCACAGTGCCCTCTGTAGATAAGGCCACAGTGCCCTCTGTAGATAAGGCCACAGTGCCCTCTGTAGATAATGCAACACACCCCTAGATAATGCCGGTGTCCTCTTCAGATACTGTCACACACCCACTTGTAAATAATGCCACAGTGCCCTCTGTAGAGGCTGCCACAGTGCCCTCTGTAGAGGCTGCCACAGTGCCCTCTGTAGAGGCTGCCACAGTGCCCTCTGTAGAGGCTGCCCCAGTGCCCTCTGTAGAGGCTGCCCCAGTGCCCTCTGTAGAGGCTGCCCCAGTGCCCTCTGTAGAGGCTTCCCCAGTGTCCTCTGTAATGGCTGCCCCAGTGCCCTCTGTAGAGGCTGCCCCAGTGCCCTCTGTAGAGGCTGCCCCAGTGCCCTCTGTAGAGGCTGCCCCAGTGATGTCAGGGGCTTGCCCAGAGCTGGAGTCCCAGGCAGAGCGCTAGTAGGCTCTTCCTGGGACTCCAGCTGTGCTCCTGACATCACTGGGACTCCTGCTCTGGGGAAGCCCCTGACATGATTGTCGATGTATGAACAGCGATGTCAGAGGCTTCCCCAGAGTCCCGGAGCAGAGCCGATAATACCGCTCTGCCCGGGACTCCGCTCTGGGGAAGACCCTGACACACTATCCATATATGGGCAGCGATGTCAGGGAATTCCACAGAGTCCCGGAGCAGAGCCGACACCAGCGCTCTGCTCGGGACTCCAGTTCTGGGGAAGCCCCAGACATCGCTATTCATATGTGGAAAGCGATGTCAGGGAATTCCACAGAGTCCAGGAGCAGAGCCGACACCAGCGCTCTGCTCCGCTCTGGGCAAGACCCTGACACACTGTCCATATATGGGCAGCGATGTCAGGGAATTCCACAGAGTCCCGGAGCAGAGCCGACACCAGCGCTCTGCTCGGGACTCCGGCTCTGGGGAAGCCCCAGACATCGCTGTTCATATGTGGACAGCGATGTCAGGGAATTCCACAGAGTCCAGGAGCAGAGCCGACACCTTCGCTCTGCTCCGCTCTGGGCAAGACCCTGACACACTGTCCATATATGGACAGCGATGTCAGGGAATTCCAGAGTCTCGGAGCAGAGCCGATACTAGCGGCTCTGTGTCCTGCGGGCCGCAGATGACAGCTCCAGGGGCCGCATGCGGCCCGCGGGCCGCACATGCTTGAGACCCCTGGTCTAAACGAAGGTTTCACCTTTGCTGCCTTTTTATAGTTCTCTTTATAGTTCTCCCTACTAATCTATTAATAAGTTTCCCCCAACTATTCATTCATCCAATACCATCACAGTCACTGGTACTGTTGATCACTAATTACTACTTACTATCCTACTATCATGTGATACAATTTTCTAAAAAACATATTAACACATATATACATCAGCACACCTTCCTAAGCAGACCTAACATTAGGTTTATAATCTACTGTTCCTGTACAATTTGAAACTAACATAATCTTTCCCTTCCTCTTATAGATGTCATCACGTTTGGGATACTATTCTCGGTATCTCCAACCAACATCATCGTCTCCAAATCTATGCACACATTTCTATAATTAAATAAAGTAGCCCTACAATATGTAGGAAAATCCAGACGTAATAAGGTAGTTATACTACACGTAGGTAAACCTATACATAGCTGACAATGCATAGCATGTTCGTACACACTACGCTTTACCTAATTGCAGCGTTTCTTGATGATGACAGCGGTCCTCCCAAACTTCTTAATTCTATTACCTGATCTGACTACGGCACGCATGCGCCAAAATTGATATTCGATCCTAACAATGGCCACATTCACATCATCATCCTTATATGGATACACATATTTTGCAACTGGCTATTTTCAAATAAATACTCCTACCATTATTGAGTAAAATTAAGACGCAGCTGGTAATACACAATGCGCCTGTACACACAGCGCATCTCTCAGCTCCCGTCACGTCTTTCGATGATGACAGCGGTCCTCTGAAATCTCCAAACTCTATCACTCAACTTGATTATGATACGCATGCGCCAAGAACGACATCTGATTGGACAACGGCCATCTCACCGTATAGGCCGGTCCTCATGTCAGTCAAACACAGTGAAGGCTCGACCCTCTCTACAATTTCTATTGGCCGCTCACTGGGGACGACACACCGCAGTAGGTGTGTCCCCCCACTATATTAGGAAGAGGAAATCGCACGCGCGAGTAATAGCCCTGAAATTATCCCCTGAGGACGCTGCTGAAGCAGTGAAACATGTCGGGGGGGGGGGGGGGCTAGCGCCTTTTTAATAATCATTGCCGGTTTAACCATTGAACTTTACCACTGTGTGACACTAGAGGCTTTTCCAGCAGTCTGCTGCTGCCGACCATGCCTGCCACACTTTACTCATGAGATCTTAACACACACCAGATCTCAAATGTCAGACTAACCGACTCTGAATTTCTTTTAATTCAATTCAATATTGTATAACTATCTATTTTCTCTGCTGCATCCTGATTCTAAATTAAACAATAAAAGTTATATTTTAATGAATGCAACAATTCTATAGCAGCTGGGAAATTGGGATTCTTTTGTGCCCTGCACATCTATTTGTTTGCCTCTAAATTACTTCAGACCCCAGACAAGACCACTAAATTAATTCAGACCCCGGACCCCTAAATTCATTTTAACCCCTTATCAGACCCATTCATTAATTCAGTACTCAGACCCCTAATTAAATTCAGACCCCAGGCCAGACCCCCACATTACCTCAGACCAGACCCCTGGATACATTTTAGACCCCAGAACCCTTCATTGCTTTAGACCCCTAGAAACTTTCATTACTACAGACTCCATAACCTAAAATATTCAGACCCCAGACAAGACCCCTCCATATACTTCCTATCATCGCTCCTCTTCAGGCCCGAGCTCCTCCGCACACAGGATTGTAACGCTGATCACGTCAGGCCGTTGTGTGCGCCGCCAAAGACTACGTCCTGCCGCTGTCCAGATACAGCGGTGTCCGGAGCGATAGAGGAGCCCGGGGCGAGGAGAGGTGAGTAGAACCGGCTGTGTTTTATTGCATCAATCCTATAGATATCAGCTGATTAAAGAAAAAATGGCGCTGTTGTTTGTGGAAGGGATCCTTAGTGTAGGCATTCCTCTGAAACGTGGTACAAATCTCTCCTGTCCTGACTATTTGCTACATTGTGTTAGCGCAGATTAGTGTCAGTCTGGAGTCCAGCCTGTTTGGAATGTCTGTGCGGAATACAACTGTAGCAAACTCTCAACTGTGAGAAATATCAGGTCTGTACAGGTTTCCAGCCTCTAGATACAATATTTCCATTCACTGACAACAAGCAGACATCTTAAAAAAATGGTGTTTGGGAGGAATCCTGAAGAGCTGATATTTTATCAGTCAGACCAGTGTCCCCTCCAAGTCACCGGGACCACTACAGTGCATAGCCCCTTCTATATATCGTATTACGTCACTAGTACATTACAATACAACGTTATAATACAGACTGCAAGGACCCATTATCCACTTTACCTGCCCAGGACCTTAACCATCCTTCTTTGAATCAACACACCAACACCTTCTTTATGGAAATGTGGAAGTGGCCACAGCTTTATTCTTATTTACAAACATCGGCATGAAGACATATATATATATTTATTTCTCTCTCCTCCTGAAATGCCGATGCTCCCTGTCTCCATCAGGCATGTAGGGTACTACCTCCGTCTTCATCTGCCGTACTTTCCGCCAGCTGTGACATCTACGAAAAAAAACAGAAAAAACGCCAGAACAAGAATATCACCGTAGAAAAATCTTTCAAAAAACAAAACCAAAAACAAAACCAAAACCACCAGGGGAGGGAGGGCGGGTGTTTCTTCCACTGCAGCTTGAAGGTAAGAGGGGTTTCTGCTCCAAACCCCTGCCTTATATCTTCTTAACCACGCCCCTCTTACTCCTTGTTAACCAATCCTGGTCCTGGGCATTATTTTAAACCGTTCCATCCTTTCTTAACCCCTTGCAGTCCCTGACACTCTCCCTAGGCGCTTCAGTGTCTGCAAGACTGCAAGGACCCATTATCCACTTTACCTGCCCAGGACCTTAACCATCCTTCTTTGAATCAACACACCAACACCTTCTTTATGGAAATGTGGAAGTGGCCACAGCTTTATTCTTATTTACAAACATCGGCATGAAGACATATATATATATTTATTTCTCTCTCCTCCTGAAATGCCGATGCTCCCTGTCTCCATCAGGCATGTAGGGTACTACCTCCGTCTTCATCTGCCGTACTTTCCGCCAAGAAGGGGAACTGAGAAACCTACTCAGTCCCCCGACCACCCCCACCAAGCAACGCCAACCCTCTCTCGGCACCATCCAAGAGGTCCAATAAAAAGATATCGAGCCCGATATCATTCAGATGCACTCCATCCGGCGCCAGCAAATCTGCATTATCCCCCTCCAGGGACTGGTGTCGCAACCCGATCCCCCCTATAGAGCGAATGAACCGCGACACCCGCACATTAATTAGCTTGCGCACTCTCTCCAACACTGCCATGTTCCTCGCTCCTCGCCACACCGTGCGCGCCACTATCTCAGACCAAACTACCACGCAACGGGCGAACAGGTCCTGAAAACGCGCCAAATCCGTCCGTATAAATGACAATAACTCGGCTATTTTTACTTGGCCGATATCATTTCCACCAGCATGTATTGTCAGGACAACAGGTCCGTACGTGTGCCTTGTAACTGCCACTACTTCTGGCAGTAACTGCACCCACCGTAATCCCCGGACACCTCTCCAATGGACGTCGGCCTGTGAGAGGCCCAAATTCAGACCTAACGGCCTCCGTCCCGCTCGAACCGCTGCCCAATGCACGTACGAATGCCCCAAGATCCACACTTGGGGGCGCCGCGACCCTAACAAAGAAATTAAGCTACATTCCGGTCAAATGAAGATACAGGCAGGATTAACATAACACTCCATATAAAACAAGGAAGGAAAACAGGGGTGGGGGGGGGGGGTGAAGGGGGCGACATTTTTACTATAAAAATTTCCAGCTTACACACTCTTTAAAACCAAATCCGGTCGCACATATGACTTATAGCTATTAGACCGCCATCTACCCAGACTCATGATAGCCGCCGAATCCAAGCCCAAGGCATCCGCCTCAGTTGCCGCCCCTATCCTAAACGAATGTGTACCAAACTCGCCCGGTGGCAAACCCAGGTACCTCAGACCGGCCTTAAAAATCGCCTCAAATTGAAAACGCGACATTGCGGATCCATCCTGATGGATCAAGAATTGAGCCCCGGGCACTCGGACCAACACGAATTCCTGGACCCATTTTACCGGGCAATACTGCCCCCCAATCCTCCCAATCGACAGCCAAGCCCCCCTCCCTACCATGTCAGTCTTTGACCTCCGCGCACAGACCCTGAGAGAATCTCCCAACGTCACTACATCCGATCCGAGAAGACCACCGCTTGCCCCCACGCTGTGCGGAACCAGCACACTAACCCGTAATGCGGCAAAGAAAGCCAAAGAAAACGCCGCGCCGAACAAGGACACTTCATATTCATCCTGACACACAAAACATAAAACGGCTAGAAGCCGACCCAAAAGCGAAAAAGATACTGGCCGCCTCGTGTCCCTGGAACACGCCTCTTTTTTCCACCCTTTTAAAGACTGCCGAACTACAAATTCTTTTGTAACATCTCTGCATCCCCACAATTTTAACATAAAGGCCACCCCTGCTAAAAACTTGCTCGCCGTGGCCGCACTACCCCCTTCCTGACGTATTTGTACCAAACTTGCTAACGTGACGTCCAGGTGACACCCATCCTGTGATGGGAAGTTACTCCCCGCAATCTCAAACCACCGATCCCACGCTCTGCAATGACTCTTCCAAGTCGCCGGTACCACCGAACCCCTCAACAGCCTCATAAGTTGTCCTTGACCAGGGCCCATAAGTGAAGGGGGGGGGGACACCCCTTCTGCCAAAGCTGCCGGGTGCAATTCCCGAAACCGGGACATCTGTGAACGAGACAAAGCATCAGCCATCACATTACGGACTCCCGGAACATGTTTCGCACGAAACCACACATTCAAACGCAAACACTTCAAAACCAACCGTCTTAATAAAGCTAATACCGGCAATGAACTAGACGACAACCCGTTCACCGCATGCACCACCGCCATGTTGTCTGTCCAAAATACAATCCTCTTATTCACCATCACGCTACCCCACAACTCTATTGCAACTATAATAGGAAACAATTCCAATAGCGTCAAATTACGTAAAACTCCCAAATCACTCCAATGCAAGGGCCAAGGGGACCTACACCAACTTCGGCCCAAAATTGCTCCAAAACCATCACTTCCGGCTGCATCCGTAAACAATTCCAAGTCTACATTAGACAACTCCGCGTCCTGACACACCGACCTCCCATTAAACGAACTCAAAAACGAATGCCAGACAAACAAATCCTTCTTCATCCAAGAGGTTACCCGGATAAAATGATTTGGCTTCGAGATACCTCTAGTGGCTAAAGACAAACGCCTAGAGAAAACACGACCCATTGGAATTATACGACAAGCAAACACCAGCAATCCCATTAACGACTGTAACTGTTTTAACGTCACTTTTTTCGACCCCATGACCTGGTCAACTTGCGTCACTAGCCTTGCCAATTTATCATCGGGCAAGCGAAAAATCATCCGCTCGCTATCCATTTCGATACCCAAAAATGACAAAACAGTTAAAGGACCTTCCGTCTTATCTTCGGAAATAGGTACACCGAAACGCGACATCACCTGTCGAAACACTCAGCAACGTGCTGCACAACCCAGAGCCCCCCGGGCCTACAAAAAGAAAATCATCCAGATAATGAATGACCGAGTCACAACCTGACTCCAAACGAACTACCCATTCTAAAAATGACGCAAACATTTCAAAGTAACTGCATGATATTGAACAACCCATTGGAAGGCACATATCCACATAAAACCCTTTATCTAAACAACAACCCAGCAGGTGAAAACACTCCGGATGAACCGGCAGCAAACGAAAGGCCGCTTCAATATCAGATTTAGCTAACAACGCCCCCTGTCCAGCCGCCTGTACCAGCCTTACTGCAACATCGAAAGACGTATACGAAACCGCCGCCTCCGCCCTAGAAATACCGTCGTTAACAGAACCACCGCGAGGAAAGGAAAGGTGATGAATCAGCCTAAACTTTCCTCGTTCCTTCTTTGGAACTAAACCAAGGGGGGGAAACTCGCAGATTCGTATACGGCGGCTCGCTGAATGGACCTGCCATTCTCCCTAATTCCACTTCTTTCGCCAATTTTAGCCGCGCAATGCCCACATTCTCATTGATCGACTTCAAATTGTCAGCCAATGACAATGTCGCAGAATATTCAAAAGGAATCTCAAAACCAAACGAAAACCCGCTAGTGAGCACCTCTGCTTCCCGCCTCCTGTGGTACCGCTCTAACCATGGGCCCATCTCGAGAACGTTCACCGGCGTTCTCCGCTGCGCCGGAAGGAGGTGCCTTAACCGGCTGCTTACCTCTCCGGAAACACCGGAGCGCCGCATGAGCGCCCCCACAGATGGAGCATTCATGTCGGAATTTGCACGTGGCAAAGAAACGACAGTGGCCCTCGTTGTAGAGCCAACAGGCACCCGTGGGCCTAGCGGCCGCAACTCCGGGGGCGGGGCCCGGAGCTGCGGCCGCACTGGGAAAGGGGCGTTGTTGCCTGCTCCCTTGCGCTAAGATAAGCTGCAACCACACGTCCGTTGCCTTCGTCGCCCAAATAATATCAGGCGACAAAGCCAAACGACGCCGAAATTCTTCATCATATCGCCACCAGGCCGCACCACCGTGCAGCCTGTGGGCGCTGAAAATTTTGTCAAAATAGACAAACAACTCGGCCCCTTTCCCAGGATAGCGTTGGCAAATAACATGAGCCAGTGTAGCGTAACACTGTACCCAGTTGCCAAATGTTTCGCGACTTTCGCTTTCCTATCTGAACCTCTCTCAAAACCCCGCTCCTTGTCGACAGTCACCTGCTCCACCGAGACCAAGGACCAAATATCCACAAATTCATTCCTCCAAATCTTGTCCTTGATCTCAGCTGACAAATGAGTCCCGAGAGGAGCGACTCCACAAAACAATGAATCTCTAAACGTCAAACTAGCTAAAGCATTCTCTTTCTCAGACGGGGGCATAGCTCCCTCTGGTGGCACCGAGGGACACAACGTTCCCTCATTCACTTTTAACCCAGCCACCACGGCTTTTAAAACAGAAATCAAATCCGCACCCGATGCAATAGATTTATTAAGCCATGCGTCACCGCAGGCCGACTCACCGCTCCCAGAGGTCCCACCGACTCCAGAGGGTCCTTCAGCCACTTGCCGCGGCACTGGAACCACGGCCTGCACCTCCTCCACCGGCCCGGCGGGAGGGACAACCTGGGACAGCTGCTCCTGATCCACCGACAAGCGCTGCACCTCCCGGCGTCGACTGCGTCTCTGCGGCCGTGATGATCTCCGCGACGACCTCCTCCACGATCCTGACGATGCAGACGTCGTCGCCGACGAGGAGGAGAATCCATCGCTGGAAGACGAGGAATACCGCCGACCACGCCTCTTCACGTCACCCGATCTGTGACGTCTATGATGGCCGTGCCAGCGATGTCCTCCAGCCCGGCGTTTCCTCCCTCGCCTGGAACGCTCCCTTCTTGGACCTGCAGGAGAAAAAGATGACAAGGCAGGAGAAGGGCAAATCGAGTCCAAAACACCCTCGACCCCATCTTTCCTAGCACACTCCCCCCCTGGCCTTAACCCATGCTGACAGGGGCCCGGGGGGGACCGGGGTGGAGAAGCGACAGGCACCGCAGAAGCCCCCGCCCCCTGGCTGGGCTGTTTGCTCACCGCCCGCTTCCCCGAACCCGCCGCCATCTTCTTTTTATGTGAGCCGCCATCTTGTTTCCTGGCCGCACTGCGCCTGCCAGGACGTCCCGCCCCTGTTCTCCCCGCCGCCAATTCTGGCTGCGCAGAGAACAGCACGGGGAAAGATGGCGCCGACCCCGGCTGCACACAGGCACCAGAAGCAAGTCCCAGCTCCTGTGAACATGCCGCATGGTAAGCAACCATGTCGGACCAATCACCTGTGTCCGCCATATTCACCCCACTGTCACGAAAATCGACCGCTGCCACCGCGCCCGCATCAGCAGCTCGAGGCGGGTTGTACCGAGCCCGTGCCGGTTTAACAGCCGCCCTCTTACCGCCATGGGGAAGGACGCCAGCGCGACGAGTGGGCGGGGGGGAGGGGGGCACTATGTCGACCGACGAAGCACCCGTCGACATAGGCCTAGGGGACCTGCTGGGACCACCGCATGACTGTGCAGCAGTCACAGCACCCCTCATAGCAACGGGGCTAGGGCTCAGTCGAACCGGAGGGCGTGTAACGCGCTGCGGCCTACCTCGAGTAGCCGCTCCCGACTGCTCCGTGCCGCGCTCTGGAACTCGCTTCTCTCCTTCCTCCAACAGGGATTCCAGCCAGGCAGGTCCCTCCGACGCTACCCGCTGTGCCACCTTCCGCAACAGTTCTTCTGCCATCTTCTTGAAAGAACACGCTCTGAATCTCCACAGCAGCAGCAAAGGTGTTTCTTCCACTGCAGCTTGAAGGTAAGAGGGGTTTCTGCTCCAAACCCCTGCCTTATATCTTCTTAACCACGCCCCTCTTACTCCTTGTTAACCAATCCTGGTCCTGGGCATTATTTTAAACCGTTCCATCCTTTCTTAACCCCTTGCAGTCCCTGACACTCTCCCTAGGCGCTTCAGTGTCTGCAACACTGCAAAGGAGAGGAGCTGTCAGGAAAAGCAATGAGGTCGAGAAATAGGAATAATGGGAAAGTGTGTACAATGCTGAGTGGGTCCATACACTCTAGACACATGAAGATGAGGGCAGGACCTCTGTATACAGCAGATAGTGTGCAGAGAGGGGACGGACGCACGCGCGCGCGCGCGCGCACGCACGCACGCACGCACGCACGCACGCACGCACGCACACACACACACACACTCTATTAAAGAGATACAAGTCTCAGCATGCACTGCTGGAATACAATACCCCACTCTATGATCCCGTAGCTTGTATGGCATAGACATGACTGGGACAGATGCCACCTGACAGGCGTGACTCACCTGGCGCGCTGAGAATTGTCGGGGCCGCCTCTTGGTGTTGGCGGTCGGTGTACACGGCTCCGGGGCGCTCTCCTCCATGTCAGGAGCGAAGTGTGCGGGACAAGTGCAGAGCGCCCTGCAGCCACTAGAGGGCGAGGAGGAGGTGCTGACAACGCTGCGGCTGATGGACGCTTCATAAAGTATATATGCTGCTCCACAAGGTATATATGCAGCTTCCCATTCCCATACAGTGGCGTAGCTATAGGGGTCGCAGTTGCGACCGGGCCCCTAAGCTTGGGGGGCCCACGGGCCCCCGTTGCCGTACAGCATTTTTTCTAACTAAATCTTCTGTGCCGTGAAGCCGGCACTTCCGGGTTACGGTCACATGGTACACTTAGTGTACCATGTGACCGTGTTGTCACGTGACACGGCTTCCAGACAGCGCAGAAGAGTCGGTGCGGAGGACTCCAGGTAAGCTGCAGTGTAATGTATTGTGTTGTAACGTTATGTATTGTAATGTAATGTATGTGATGCCTTGTAATGTATTAATAGTGTTGTATGCAGTGGAGAGGGGGGAGCGTTAAATCACAGCCCCCCCCTCCTCCACCGCAAACTGCACAATACGGTATAGTACACATGAGTGTATGAGAGCGGGGCTGCGGCTGTGTAATACAGTCACTGCCCCGCTCCTGAGTCCTAACATGGCCGTCAGGATGATGTGATGCGGCCGGCGCTGCACTAATGAGCGTCGGCACTGAAGACAGAACATGGTGGGCGCGCTACAAAACACCCCCATGTTCTGTCCTCAATGCCTGAACCGCCGCTCATTAGTGCAGCGCCGGCCGCATCTCCACATGCTGACCGCGCGCGCACTTATATCAGGAGCGGGGCAATGGCTGTATTACACAGCTGCAGCCCCGCTCTATAACGGCGGAGATCAGAGAAACCGCTCATCTCCGCCGCTATTCTCCTGAATGCTGCGATCAAAGCTGACTGCAGCATTCAGGGGAAAATGAGAAGGGGGGATGCCCCTGGATCGCGTCACAGGGAATCACTGTGATGCGATTAAGGGACATACCATATATGGGCAGACAGCCCAGGGTCTGTTGAAGGACCCCAGGGCTGTCCTACCATATTTCCTGTTGTTAGGGCATACTGAGGTATGTCCTAACAACTGCCTGTCTACTATCCGTACACAGGCTAATGTACTGGCATATAGCTATAGGCCAGTACATTGAAGTTTAAAAATAAAATAAAAACAAAGTAATGTTAAATAAAAAAAATACACATTCACCTTTTTTATAATACACATTAAAATAAGTCTCAATACATAAAACATACACATAATCGGTATTGGCGCGCCCGTAATAACCTGCACAACAATTTTTTTGCATCATTTATGATGTGTACTCTGTAAAAAATAAAAATAAAAATTGCTTTCCATCACTTAGGCCCCATTCACACGACCGTGCCCGCAATCAGGGCCCGCGATTGCGGGCACGGCCGGCCGCCGACTGCCACCCGCATTTTCGGGCCGTGCTCCCATACAAAGTATGGGAGAACGGCCCGCAAAATGCAAAAGGACGGACATGTTCCATAATTTTCGGAACATTTCTACGGCACGGACACCCATCCGTAGCGCTAAAAGTGAATCGAGGTTATTTACGGTCGTGTGCATGGGGCCTAATTGTTTGGCACAAGGTGCGATGATGAATTTAACCTCCATGTGCCTCATATTAATAGTAATTAACCCCATCATGTACCTTACATATTAGCCCATTATGGCTGAGAAACATGATGGGTTAATTACTATTAATGTGAGGCACATTCAAAATTCATCATCACACCTCGTGCCTCACATCAGAAAATGGAAGAACTTTTTTTTAATTTTTATTACTGTTGGCAAAGTAAACGAAGTATCGGTATCGAAGTCCAAATTTTGGTATCGTGACATCCCTACACTGTGGGTCGCGTCCCCCTGGGGGTTCGTGAGTCACTCACCGAGGTCGCGGTTCCAATCAATGCTGGAGCAAGGAGCTGACATCTCCTTGATCCAGCATTCCCTGTGCCGTGAGCGGCTCGACGCAGGCAGGCGGGATGTAGCGACATCAGGGCCGCCATCAGGGGGGTATTAGGGGTAGTGGTGTGAGGGGCCCGGCCAAACCTAATTGAAAGGGGGGCCCGGCAACTGCCTCGACATTCTTTTGGTAGGAAAAAACGGGCCCCTGCAATGGGGCCCGTTTTTTTCACCAAAAGAATGTCGTGAGCTGCTGCTGCTGCGGGCCCCCTCCCCTCGTCATGGGGGGCCGTCAAACCGTCCGCCCGCGCGCGCGCACCCGATCGCGCGCACAAGGAAATTCCCGCGCGTGCGCACTCGCGAGCGCGCATCCACGAACGCCCGCACTGGAGACCGCCCCCGCGCGCACCCGCGATCGACCGCGCGCGCACCCGCGAACGAAGCGAGCGGCCGCGCGCGCACCCGCGAACGAAGCGCGCGCAGCCGCGGACACACATGGACAAAACTTACCTGGAGCCTGGCTGGAGGTGAAGGACTGGACGTCTGGACGTCTGGACCGAAGACCTCCCCTGGAAGACATCGCCGGAAGAGGACTGGAGTGGGAGCAGCTCTTCTGACACAGTGAGTAAATTATCTCAAAGTGCTGTTTATGTATGGCCCTGTTCACACAGTATTTTGCAGTCAAAAAAAAATCTGCCTCAAAATTCCTTAAAGAATTTTGAGGCAGATTTTGACCTGCCCACACTATCTTGCCGCGTTGTTTTGCTGCGTTTTTTGCTCGCGGTGATTGAGGACAGCAGACAAAAAACGCAGCGAAAAATGCATTTTCTGCCTCCCATTGATTTCGATGGGAGGTCAGAGGCAGAACCGCGGCAAGAAAGGACGTGCTGCTTTTTCTTTTTTCCGCAACTGGCTCCCATTGATTTCAGATTAAATCAATGGGAGGCGGTTTTGGAAGTTGTTTGGTGCTGATTCTGACGCAGCGTCCGAGTCAATATCAAAGCCCAAAAACTCTGTGAACTGGGCCTTATTGTTAGGGCTTATTCAGACGAACGTGTAATACGTCCGTGCAACGTGTGTGATTTTCACGCGCCTCGCACGGACCTATGTTACTCTACGGGGCCGTGCAGACTGTCAGTGATTTTCACGCAGCGCGAGTCCGCTGCGTAAAACTCACGACATGTCCGATATTGGTGCATTGTTCGCGCATCACGCACCCATTGAAGTCAATGGGTGCGTGAAAATCACGCCCAGCACTTCCGCAGCCGTATAAACTATGAATGAAAACAGAAAAGCACCGCGTGCTACAAACATACAAACAGAGTGTCATAATGATGGCGGCTGCGCGAAAATCACGCAGCCGCGCATCATACGCTGCTGACACACGGAGATGTTATGGACCTTTTGCATGCGCAAAACGCCACGTTTTTTGCGCGTGCAAAAAGCACACGCTTGTGTGAATCCGGCCTTAGGGTAGGAACACACTAGGCATGAACACTGCGGATTTTATGCAACACATTTTATTGTGGATAATCCGCAGCGTATTACAGTCGCAGCAGAGTGCATGAGATTTGAACAAATCTCATCCACACGCTGCAAAAATAATGGACCTGCCGTGTGGCTTTTTAAGCCGCAGCGTGTCAATGTATTCTGTGGGATCGCTGCTCCTCTGTTGCGGAAATGCTGCGGTTCTGCCGCAAAAATCACACGAGAGAAGAAAAAAAAGGTACTTTTTTAAATTGATAAAGTTTAGACTTACCCCGGCCGTAGTCCTGGTGACGCGATCCTCTATTCTTAGCGCAGCTCGGCCTCCTGTCATGACGTTTCATCCCATGTGACTGCTGCAGCGGTCACATGGTCTACAGCGTCATCCCAGGAGGCGGGGCTACGTTCAGAAGAGAGAGATGCGTCACCAGGACTACCGGCCGGGGCAAGTCTAAACTTTTTTTTCCCTGCAGGATTCCCGCAGCGGACACGCCTCACGAAACCTGCGCCACTATTTGGTGCGGTTTTGCGGGCAGAATTCCCTGCGGCTACCGGGGCGGATAAGCTGTGGAGTTTTACTCAGCATATCCGCCTAGTGTGTTCCTTATGATGTCGCTCCTGGAGCTGCTGCCGGTCTCTAAATAGGCAGTTGGTCCAGTAGAATTTGGAATTATTTTTTTTTGTGAACCAGCTTAAAAAAATACAAAACTTTTGTGTTAGGGCCTGTTCACATCACCGTTCGCTTCCGTTCCGGGGTTCCGTCTGAGGTTTCCGTCGGGTGAACCCCGCAACGGAAAGTGAAAGTGATAGCACAGCTTCCGTTTCCATCACCATTAGCGCAGTCGACTGCGCTATTGATTCCGTCCGAAAACCAGCCGGAATGGTGACGAACCACCGCTCCGGGGTTCCGTCTGAGGTTTCTGTCGGGTGAACCCCGCAACGGAAAGTGAAAGTGACAGCACAGCTTCCGTTTCAGTCACCATTGATCTCAATGGTGACGGAAACATCGCTAATGGTTTCCGTTCGTCACCATTCCGGCTGGTTTTCGGACGGAATCAATAGCGCAGTCGACTGCGCTAATGGTGATGGAAACGGAAGCTGTGCTATCACTTTCACTTTCCGTTGCGGGGTTCACCCGACAGAAACCTCAGAAGGAACCCCGGAGCGGAAGCGAACAGTGATGTGAACAGGCCCTAACACAAAAGTTTTGTATTTTTTTAAGCTGGTTCACAAAAAAAAATAATTCCAAATTCTACTGGACCAACTGCCTATTTAGAGAGCGGCAGCAGCTCCAGGAGCGACATCATAAGGGACACACTAGGCGGATATGCTGAGTAAAACTACACAGCTTATCCGCCCCGGTAGCCGCAGGGAATTCCGCCAGCAAAACCGCACCAAATAGTGGCGCAGGTTTGGTGAGGCGTGTCCGCTGCAGGAATCCTGCAGGGAAAAAAAAGTTTAGACTTGCCCCGGCCGTAGTCCTGGTGACGCATCTCTCTCTTCTGAACGTAGCCCCGCCTCCTGGGATGACGCTGTAGACCATGTGACCGCTGCAGCAGTCACATGGGATGAAACATCATGACAGGAGGCCGAGCTGCGCTAAGAATAGAGGATCGCGTCACCAGGACTACGGCCGGGGCAAGTCTAAACTTTTTTTATAAATTTAAAAAAGTGCCTTTTTTTTTTTTCTCATTTGTGATTTTTGCGGCAGAACCGCAGCATTTCCGCAACAGAGGAGCGGCGATTCCACAGAATATACATTGACATGCGACTTAAAAAGCCAAAAAGCCACACTGCAGGTCCATTTTTTTTGCAGCGTGTGGATGAGATTTGTTCTAATCTCATCCACTCTGCTGCGACTGTGATACGCTGCGGATTTTCCACAATAAAATGTGTTGCATAAAATCCGCAGTGTTCATGCCTAGTTTGTTCCTACCCTAAGGCCGGATTCACACGAGCGTGTGCTTTTTGCGCGCGAAAAAAACGTGGCATTTTGCGCTTGCAAAAGGTCCATAACAGCTCTGTGTGTCAGCAGCGTATGATGTGCGGCTGCGTAATCTTCCCGCAGGCGCCATCATTATGACACTCTGTTTGTATGTTTGTAGCACGTGGTGCTTTTCTTTTTTCATTCACAGTTTATACTGCTGCGGAAGTGCTGGGCGTGATTTTCACGCACCCATTGACTTCAATGGGTGCGTGATGCTCGAACAATGCACAAATATCGGACATGTCGTGAGTTTTACGCAGCGGACACACGGACACACGCTGCGTGAAAATCACTGACAGTCTGCACGACCCCATAGAGTAACATAGGTCCGTGCGAGGCGCGTGAAAATCACGCACGTTGCACGGATGTATTACACGTTTGTCTGAATAAGCCCTAACAATAAGGCCCAGTTCACAGAGTTTTTGGGCCTTGATATTGACTCGGACACTGCGTCAGAATCAGCACCAAAAAACTTCCAAAACCGCCTCCCATTGATTTAATCTGAAATCAATGGGAGCCAGTCGCGGAAAAAAGAAAAAGCAGCACGTCCTTTCTTGCCGCGGTTCCGCCTCTGACCTGCCATCGAAATCAATGGGAGGCAGAAAATGCATTTTTCGCTGCGTTTTCTGTCTGCTGTCCTCAATCGCCGCAGGCAAAAAACGCGGCAAGATAGTGTGGGCAGGTCAAAATCTGCCTCAAAATTCGGTGCGCGGTTCCAGGCGGTCGCCGGTGCGCATGCGCGGGAGTTTGCGGGTGCGCGTGATCGGTCGCACGGGCGGCGGTGTTTGACAGCCCCCATGCTACCCAGGGCCGCCATCAGGGGGGGTATTAGGGGTACTGATGTGAGGACCCCGGCCAAACCTAATTGAAAGGGGGGCCCGCAGCTCATGACATTCTTTTGGTGAAAAAAACGGGCCCCATTGCAGGGGCCTGTTTTTTTTCTACCAAAGGCAAGTCGCGGCAGTTTGCCGGGCCCCCCTTTCAATTAGGTTTGGCTGGGCCTCTCACATCAGTACCCCTAATACCCCCCCTGATGGCGGCCCTGGGTACCATGATATAGTACTGGACGGAGTACCGTTAACAGGCGGTGCCACGGTAGGGGGGCCCAGAAAATGTAGCTGTAGGGGGCCCTGAAATTCCTGATGGCGGCCCTGAGCGACATCATCGCGCCTTCCTGCGCTGAGTCACTCATAGTACACACCGAAGGACACTGGAGGCGAAGGATCCTCCACTCGACGTGGGAACGGGAATAGGTAAGTAATTATGCACATATGGGGGCATTAAACTGTATGGGGGGGCTGATATTGGGGGCAGCTATGGGAGAATTAACTGTGTGGGGGCAGCTATGGGAGCATTAACTGTGTGGGGGCATTATACTATGGGGGCTGTTGGGCAAGGCGTCTGGGCATAGGAGCGCGCAGGGGTCTGATGATGATGGTGGTGCTGGGGAGGGGTAGGGGGGCCCAAGCTGAATTCTTGCACCCGGGCCCATGAGCCTTTAGCTACGCCCCTGTTCCCATAGTATATATATTGCTCCCTAAAGTATATATGCTCTTCTCCATAGTATACATATTACTCCCTAAAGTATATATGCTGCTCTCCATAGTATATATGCGGCTTCCCATAGTATATTTACTGCTCCCTAAAGTATATATGCTGCTCCCCATACTATATTTGCCTCTTCCATAGTCTATATGCTGTTTCCCATAATATATATGCTGCTCCCATAGCCTATATATTGCTCCCCATAGTATATATGCTCCTCTCCATAGTATATATGCGGCTTCCCATAGTATATATACTCCTCCCCAAAGTATACATGCGGCTTCCCATACTATACATGCTGCTCCCCATAGTATATATGCTGCTTCCCATAGTATATAGTATATATGCTGCTCTCCATAGCATATATGCGGCTTCCCATAGTATATATACTGTTCCCCAAAGTACACACGCAGCTTCCCATACTATATATGCTGCTCCTCAAAGTATATATTCTACTACCCAAAGTATATATGCTGCTCCCCATACTATATTTGCCTCTTCCATAGTCTATATGCTGCTTCCCATAGCCTATATATTGCTCCCCATAGTATAGATGCTGCTACCATAGTATATATGTTGCTCCCCATAGTATATATACTACTCCACATAGTGTATATATATATATATATATATATATATATATATACTGCTCCCATAGTATATATGCTACTCCCCACAGTATATATGCTGCTCTCCATAGAATATATGCTGCTCCCATAGTATATATGTTGCTACCCATAGTATGTATGCTACTCCTCATAGTATATATATATATATACTGCTCCCCATAGTATATATACTACTTCCCATAGTATATATACATACCTCCCGACAGTCCCGGATTCTACGGGACAGTCCCGGATTCCGGGCGGTGTCCCGCTGTCCCGGGCGGCCGGGGGTATGTACCGCTGTCAAACTAATTCTGAAGCAGGGAACCATCAGGTCCTTGCTTCAGAATTAGTTCAGAGCGGAGGAGCAGACAGGGCTCCTCCGCTCGCCGAGGACTCCGCAGGCACAGCGCTACTCTAAGCGCTGTGCTCGGGGAAGCCCTTGATGTTTCTGTCCATATGTGGACAGTGACGTCAGTGGCTACTCTTGGAGCAGAGTCCCCGTCCAGAGTCGGCAACGGGGATTCCACTCATGGAGTAGCCACTGACGTCACTGTTGATATATAAACAATACCATCAAGGGCTTCCAGTAGCGCTGTACCTGCGGAGTCCTCGGCGAGCGGAGGAGCTCCCTCTGCTCCTCCGCTCTAAACTAATTCTGAAGCAGGGAGCTGATGGTTCCCTGCTTCAGAATTAGTGGCTACTCCTTGAGCGGAATCCCGATTTCCGATGATCTGGCCAGGGATTCCGCTCTTAGAGGAAACCCCTGAGGTTACTGTCCATTGACGACAGTGGCTCCTCCTGGAGCGGAATCCCCGGCCAGAGGGAGCTCATCCGCTCACCGAGTACTCCCCGGACACAGCGCTACTGTAAGCGCTGTACACAACGGTACTGTCCATATATGGACAGTGAAGTCAATGGCTACTCCTTGAGTGGAATCCCCGCTCCCTTTGCTCCTCCACTCTGAACTAATTCTGAAACAGGAAGCTGATCATTCCCTGCTTCAGAATTAGTGTCTACTCCTTGAGCGGAATTCCCATTGCCGATGATCTGGCTGGGGATTCCTCTGCTTGAGGAAACCCCTGAGGTCACTGTCTATATATGCACGAACAAAATAGAGACGAGGCAGCACTTCCAAAATACAAAGGGATTTATTCACCAACCAGTGTGACGTTTCAGTCCAGTTGGACCTTTCTCAAGCATTCAACTGGACTGAAACGTCACACTGGTGGGTGAATAAATCCCTTTGCATTTTGGAAGTGCTGCCTCGTCTCTATTTTGTTCGTGCATATCTATTGTGGGACTTTGGATTGCGTCCCTCTGAGGCTTGCACCCAGTATTTTATATCCATCTCTGGTGCTGTGACAAATACATTGTTTGTCTATATATGGATATTGACGTCAGTTGCTCCTCCTGGAGCGGAATCCCTGGCCAGAATCGGCAACGGAGATTCAGCTAGAGGAGTAGCCACTGACGTCACTGTCCATATATGGACATTGACATCAGGCCTTCCCTCTAGGAGCGGAATCCCAAGCCTATGCTCTGGCTGGGGATTCCGCTCCTAGAGGGAGTCCCAATGGCACTATCTACAGTGAGGGCTGGCGCTATCCTCGTGGGGGTGTGGCACGATCTACCTGGACATTGTTGCACTCTATAGGGGCACTATCTACAGGGGACACTGTGGCGCTAGGTACGTGGGCACTATATACATGAGCACTGTGTCACTATCTGCAAGGGCACTGGCCCTAGGGGCAGCTAAGGGGGCATTATACTGTATTGGACAGCTAGGGGGGCATTATGCTGTATGGGGGAATTTGGGCATTATACTGCATGGGGGCATCTGTATGGGCATTATAATGCATGGAAGAATATGTGTGGGCATTATACTGTATGGTGGCATCTGTGTTGGCTTTATACTGTATGGTGGTAGCTATGGGGCCATTATACTGTATGGTGGCAGCTATGGGGGCATTATACTGTGTGGGGGCAGCTATTTGGTACTATACTGTGTGGGTGGCATTGGGTGGGATTAGAGGCGTAGCTTAAAAGAAAAAAATTGGCATTTCTTATCCCTCTTTGTGATTCTTGAAAGTTGGGAGGTATGTATATATTGTTCCCCATAGTATATATACACTATTCCACATAATATATATACTATATAATATGATTTTGTAAGTTTGCCCACTGTCAAAGACATGAACAGTCTAGAATTTTTAGGCTAGGTTAATATTACCAGTGAGAGATAATTTATATATAAAAAAAAAAAAAAAAAAGAAAATCACAGTCAAAATTATATATATTTATTTGCATTATGCACAGAGAAATAAGTATTTGATCCCTTTGGCAAACAAGACTTAATACTTGGGGGCAAAACCCTTGTTGGCAAGCACAGCAGTCAGACGTTTTTTGTAGTTGATGATGAGGTTTGCACACATGTTAGATGGAATTTTGGCCCACTCCTCTTTGCAGATCATCTGTAAATCATTACGATTTCGAGGCTGTCGCTTGGCAACTCGGATCTTCAGCTCCCTCCATAAGTTTTTGATGGGATTAAGGTCTGGAGACTGGCTAGGCCACTCCATGACCTTAATGTGCTTCTTTTTGAGCCACTCCTTTGTTGCCTTGGCTGTATGTTTCGGGTCATTGTCGTGCTGGAAGACCCAGCCACGAGCCATTTTTAATGTCCTGGTGGAGGGAAGGAGGTTGTCACTCAGGATTTGATGGTACATGGCTCCATCCATTCTCCCATTGATGCGGTGAAGTAGTCCTGTGCACTTAGCAGAGAAACACCCCAAAAACATAATGTTTCCACCTCCATGCTTGACAGTGGGGACGGTGTTCTTTGGGTCATAGGCAGCATTTCTCTTCCTCCAAACACGGCGAGTTGAGTTAATGCCAAAGAGCTCAATTTTAGTCTCATCTGACCACAGCACCTTCTCCCAATCACTCTCAGAATCATCCAGATGTTCATTTGCAAACTTCAGACGGGCCTGTACATGTGCCTTCTTGAGCAGGTGGACCTTGCGGGCACTGCAGGATTTTAATCCATTACGGCGTAATGTGTTACCAATGGTTTTGTAAAGGATCTGCCAGGCACAGCTTCGGGGTTAACTTCCATAGGTAATCAGTCTTCACCTGAGTCTATCTCTCTGAGACTGACTCCAGCTTCCACCACTCAGGCTGGCAGGCTTAGGAGTGGGAGAGCCTATCGCAGCCTGGCCAGACTCAGCTAGCTCCCGCCCTCTGTGTATTTATACCTGCCTTTCCTGTTCCTCCTTGCTTGTGATTCTTTCCATGTGGTTTCCTGGCCCAGCTACAGCTCCTAACAATTTGATCCTGCTCCATTCTGACCCTGGCTTTCTGACTACTCTTCTGCTCTGCGTTTGGTACCTCGTGCTCTCCTGGTTTGACTTGGCTCGTTCACCACTCTGTTGCTCACGGTGTTGCCGTGGGCAACTGCCCCTTTCCCTTTGCTTTATATTCCCTTGTATGTTTGTCTCGTGCACTTACTGAGCGTAGGGACCGCCGCCCAGTTGTACCCCGTCGCCTAGGGCGGGTCGTTGCAAGTAGGCAGGGACAGAGTGGCGGGTAGATTAGGGCTCACTTGTCCGTTTCCCTACCCCTATCATTACAGGTTTTCTTTGTGACTGTGGTCCCAGCTGCCTTGAGATCATTAACAAGTTCCCCCCGTGTAGTTTTCGGCTGAGCTCTCACCTTCCTCAGGATCAAGAATACCCCACGAGGTGAGATTTTGCATGGAGCCCCAGATCGATGTCGATTGACAGTCATTTTGTATGTCTTCCATTTTCTTACTATTGCACCAACAGTTGTCTCCTTCTCATCCAGCGTCTTACTTATGGTTTTGTAGCCCATTCCAGCCTTGTGCAGGTCTATGATCTTGTCCCTGACATCCTTAGAAAGCTCTTTGGTCTTGCCCATGTAGTAGGGGTTAGAGTCAGACTGATTAATTGAGTCTGTGGACAGGAGTCTTTTATACAGGTGACCATTTAAGACAGCTGTCTTTAATGCAGGCACCAAGTTGATTTGGAGCGTGTAACTGGTCTGGAGGAGGCTGAACTCTTAATGGTTGGTAGGGGATCAAATACTTATTTCTCTGTGCACAATGCAAATAAATATATATTATTTTGACTATGTGATTTTCTGTTTTTTTCTTTATATAATCTATCTCTCACTGGTCAAATTAACCTAGCCTAAAAATTCTAGACTGTTCATGACTTTGACAGTGGGCAAACTTACAAAATCAGCAAGGGATCAAATACTTATTTCCTTCACTGTATCTATTTCTTCCGTTTCCCCATAAGCATGCATGCTCAGATCAAACAAGTGTGCATATCAATTTCAATAGGGAGGAAGATATTGGCCAATAGCAGAACTCTCTGGCAGCACTTATCTCTGAAAGTCACCAGACTGCCCAAATCAGCAGGTTCGGTGATATTTATTATATAGGTCGTATATAGAGGTATTATTTGGGCATTATATGGCAATATTATTTTGGCACAATATAATGCTGTTGTTTGGGGATTGTTATGCCATTGTCCGAGCACTTTATGGTGATATTATTTTAATGCTGCATGGTTGTTGTGATAGATTGTGATACCATTTGTAATCTTTAAATATAGTGTAGCTATATTATTTTCATTTTGCATCTGTACTGTAGCTTTTTATTTTTTTCTAAGATAGTATTCATTCCTTCCACAAATAAAAAGGATAGTCCAGGAACCAGTGGCGTAACTACCGCTGTAGCAGCCGTAGTGGCTTCTACGGGGCCCTTGGCATGAGGGGGCCCGTGCTGCCCGCCAACACGCCCCCTCCCCATATGCCCGGTGGCGCCGCTAGCAACCGTTATGGGTGCTACGGCGGTAGCGACGCTACTGCAGGGCCCGCGCCGCCGAGCCTCTAACATTTATGGTCTGGGCGGCACGGACCTTCTCATGCCCGGTGGTGCCGCTAGCACCGGAGGGGGCCCCGGTGCTAGCGACAGCCACCCCCTTTTGCAGTAATTGTACCTGCGTCTATAGCGATAATTGTACCTGCGTCTAATGACTTGCCCCGCCAATCAGCGCCTTTCAATGACGCTAGCGGCACGATGACGTAATCACGCCGCTTCCGTGGTTGAAGGGCACTGATTGACGGGGCAAGTCATTCTGCCCTTTCAATCAGCGCCTTTCAACGAAGTGCTGCCTGCGTCGTTCAGCTCCAGCAGACCAGCTCAGAAGATAGTAGATCTGCATTGCCACCGGACGGAACGGGATCATGTGAGTATGTAACATTTTTTTTTCTACTAAAACTGAGTAGCATTATCTACAGTGGGGCTCTATCTACAGGGGGGGGGGGTCTATGTGTGGGGATGTGGATCACTATATATGGGGGAGCTATATGTAGGGCACTATCTACAGGGGTGGGCTATATGTGGGACACTATATACAGGGGTGGGTTAGCTGTGTGGCACTATCTATATGTAGGTCAGCACGGTGGCTCAGTGGTTAGCACTATTGCATTGCAGCTCTAGAGTCCATATTTTGGCGCTATATACAGAGGGCTGTATGTGGGGCACTATCTACAGGAGCTTTTATGTAGGGCACTATCTACAGAAGCTCTATGGGGGTCACTATCTACAGGGGGGCTATGGGGGCACTAACTACAGGGGGCACGATGTGTATGTGGTTCACAGTGCATGATACTATAATAATCAGGGACACAGTGTATGGCGCTCTTATAGTTAGATGTGCAGTGTATGGCACTTTTATATTTAGAGGTGTTGAGAATTTATCTTCGTTTATAGGTGCAGAAATGTTTTGAAAGTGAGAAGCTGAAGACATCTGAGCTGAAAACTGCAGAAATGGGTTGTGACCGGGAGAAATCCATCATAGAGGTCTGGATAGGTGGGAGAAGAAAAGAGAAAAATAACTAGAATCTGAGACGGCACCGGTGAGTCACGTAATAAAAATGTTTATTCTGCCTCTAATCAGCACTGTAGTCATTGTATGATCTGCAGCGAGATGATGGGTGGTTTGATTTTTTTTTTTGTGAAACAGCATCTCCCAGCATATCCTTACCATTGTTTGGGCCATGCTGGGAGCTGCAGTTTTACGCCATACAAACCTATACGTCAGGGGTTGCACTAAATATAGCTGTATTTGTTCTGGTGCTGTATATATGTACTGAGCTTGGTTCTGGGGCTATATATATGTACTGAGCTTTGCTCTGGTGCTCTATATATGTACTGATCTTTGTTCTGATGCTGTATTTAAGTACTGAGCTTTGTCCTGGTGCTGTATATATGTATGAGTTTGGCTCTCGTGCCGTATATATGTATGAGCTTGGTTCTAGTGCTGTATTTATGTATTGAGCTTGGTTCTGGGCCTGTATTTATGTATTGAGCTTTGTTCTGTTGCTGTATATATGTATGAGCTTTGTTCTGGTGCTGTATTTATGTATTGAGCTTGATTCTGGTGCTGTATTTATGTACGGAGCTTGGTTCTGGTGCTGTATATATGTACTGAGCTTTGTTCTGGAGATGTATATATGTACTGAGCTTTGTTCTGGTGCTGTATTTATGTACTGAGCTTTGTTCTGGTGCTGTATTTATGTACTGAGCTTTGTTCTGGTGCTGTATTTATGTACTGAGCTTGGTTCTGGGTCTGCATTTATGTACTGATCTTTGTTCTGGTATTGTATATATGTACTGACCTTGGTTCTGTTATTGTATATATGTACTGAGCTTGGTTCTAGTGCTGTATATATGTACTGATGTTTATTCTGTTGTATATATGTCAGAGCTTGGTTCTAGTTCTGTATTTAAGTACTGAGGTTGGTTCTGGTGCTGTATAAATGTATGAGCTTGGCTCTTGTGCCATATATAGGTATGAGCTTGGTTCTCGTGCCGTATATATGTATGAGCTTGGTTCTAGTGCTGTATTTATGTACTGAGCTTGGTTCTGGTGCTGTAATTATATAGGATATATTTATAATAACAGAATTGCAGGGCACATACAATTGTTTTTTAATCATTGTATATTTAATAGGAACCTGTCTGGTAGTTTTAACCCCTTGAACCGCCACCATGCGGTAATACAAGACCTGACAATATTTCGGAATGTATGTTGTTTGTTCAGACGCAGCAAAAATCTATAAAATCCACTTTTAGACGGCGCACACCATATGCTAATTACTCATTAAAGGGTCATGGGGTGGTGCCGCTATCCTGAAGAGTCACATAGTCCTGCCTTCAAACTCACCTTTCCATGTTTTATTGACATTCCCCCTGGCTGATACAACTTTCTCGGATGTGCCATTGCCTTGTACTACTTCGGGGGCTGTGTGGCACTATATACAAGGGGGGCTGTGTGGCACTATACACAAGGGGGAGCTTTGTGGCACTATACACATGGGGGAGCTGTGTGGTGCTATATACAAGGAACTGTGTGGCACTACTAAGGGGGGGCTTTGTGGCACTATCTACTAGGGGGGCTGTATGGCACTATTTACAAGAAAGAAGGATGTGGCTCTATCTACAGGGGGCTGTGTGTGGCGCAATCTACAGGGTTCTGTGTGTGGCACTATCTACTAAGGGGTAACTGTGTGGCGCTATCTACTAAGGGGGGCTGTGTGGCACTACATACATGGGAGGGGAGCTGTGTGGCACTATATACAGGGGGAACTGTATGGCGTTATATACAGGGGGGTTTCATTCCGATATCCACAAGGGGCTGTATGGCACTATCTACAAGGGGGAGGTGGTAGGGGGCGCTATCTACAAGTGGGATATGACTGTTTACAGGCGGGGCTGTATAGCACTGTCTACAGGGGGGCTGTATGGCACAATCTACGGGTGGCACTATCTATAAGGGGGGCTGCGTGTGGCACCTGAGGGGGCCCCATTTAAGAGTTTGCAATAGGGCCCAGTGTTTCCTAGTTACGTCCCTGCTAGGGACCTATATTACTCAGGGACCTCCACACACCTTGATCTAGCCCAGCCATAGACATAACATATAGAGATTAACTACATGCCGACTCAGGATGAGAATACTCGTCCTGAGCGGCGGGTACTTTGCACAGTAGGACGAGCATTCTCGTCCTGTGTTACAGTCATGTCCGTGAGCGATCAAGAGCGGGGCAACGGCTATAATACACAGCCGCAGACCCACTCCAACGGCGGAGAGAAGAGGTTAACTCCTTGCACAATCAAAGCTGATTGCGGCATTCAAAGTAAATAAGAGGAGGGGGGACTGCCCTTTGATCGCATCACAGAAAATCCCTGTGACTCGATCTAAGCCCAAAACTTGTATGGCCAGACAGCCTAGGATACATTGAGGGACCCCAGGGCTGTCTGACAATATTGTCTGTTGTTGGGGCATACTGAGATCAGGGGGGTAGCTAGGGGGGGGCAGGCGGGGCATGTGCCCCGGGCGCAACCCGGTGGTAGGAGAAGGGGGGGCACCGAAGAGCAGCTGATCGCTGCTGAGAGGCGCCCCGTATGTCGGACAGCTGCAGCAGCTTTAGGAAGAGCCAGGAAATTACGGCGTTCTGACTGAGGTCTGTGACGGCCAGGGAGTGGACCAGTCCAGTCACCTGACTTGTCACCTGACCTCACATCAGTGACATGAGGTCAGATGAGACTCAGGTCAGGGGACAGGTCCACTCCCGTGCTGCAGCCTTCCAGCATCTGCCTCTGTGCTCTACACGCACGCCGAGAAGCAGAGAGGAAGCTCCGCCCACAGCCCGTCCTGACCTGTCAGCAAGGAGACATGGTGAGTGTCTGTGTGTATATGTCTGTGTAGTGTGAATACAGTGTGTGTCTCTGTGTTTGTATGTGTATATGTTACAGTGTGTGTGTGTGTGTGTGTCTCTGTCTGTCTGTGTCTCTGCATGTGTTTGTCTCTTACATCTACTACATTATCTGTACTCCGAGTTATCACTGTTATCTGGGGTGTTACATAGGACTGCAGGTAACATCTGCTACATTATCTCTACTCAGAGAGTTATCACTGTGTTATCTGTGGTGTTACATAGGACTGCAGGTAACATCTACTACATTATCTGTACTCAGAGAGTTATCACTGTGTTATCTGTGGTGTTACATAGGACTGCAGGTAACATCTGCTACATTATCTGTGCTTTGTACATGTGTGCCTGTGTGGGTATATATGGGTCTGTTTGTGAATGCGTCTTTGTGCTTGTATATTTGTGCCTTTTATGTATTTGTATATGTTCCGGTCTGTGTATTTATCTGCCGGTGTGTGTGTGTGTATATGTGTCTGTACGTCTATATATTTACCTGTATGTATATATTCCAGTTGTGTGTATGTATATTTGCCTGTATGTCTAAATATCTGTCTTTATGTATGTACAGTATATATCTTCCAGCGTGTCCATATATGTGGTTAATTTTTGTTTTGTGTAGTTGGTTTGCAATAGATAGTCCCGCACAGGGCGCCATCCAAGCTAAGGCCGACCCTGGCTGTCACCAACCCTAGTGAGAAGGAACTCCGCCGCTGCCTGCACCGAATGACCTCCTCGGCTTCTCCGGTAAGTCACACCAGGCAGAGTGGAGAGTGGTAGCGATAGGCTACCGCTGACCGGTCTGTTCACAGTGTGGCGCTAAGTACAAGGGGGGGGAGTGTGGCGCTATTTACAAGTGGGGGGGAGTGTGGCGCTATTTAAAAGGGGGGGAATGTGGCACTATTTACAAGGGGGGGGGAGTGTGGCGCTATTTACAAAGGGGCAGCGGGCTGTGTGTGGCGCTATCTACACGGGGCTGTGTGTGGCCTCTTTAATTTATTTTATTTTCATTTATTTTTATGTTAATTACATTATAGAATTACATCGCTTGTAAAATGTAGAAATGCTTTTATACTAGAGTTACATTAAAAAAATTGTGAAAAAAAATTACACCTCATTGATTGGTAGGGAAAGAAAACTGGCGAGGGGCAAGGAGATGTCGGGAAATAAATGGGGGGGGGGGCACCAATCTGAATCTTTGCCCCGGGTGCAGGAGAACCTAGCTACGCCTCTGCTGAGATATGGCCTAACAACTGCCTGTGTACAATCAGTACACAGGCTAATGTACTGGCATATTAATATATGCCAGTACATTACAGTTAAAAAATCAAAATGAAAAATCCGTCTATGGGATTAAATTAAAAAAAAGTTAGATTAATTTAAAAAAAATTAATGTTAAATTAAAAAAAATAGGCAAAAAAATACACAGAAATACAAATTTTTCAGATTAAATTAACTTTTTGAAATATACAGTAAGTCCCAAAACATGAAATAATATAGACATATTTGGTATCGCCACGACCATAACAACCTGTACAACAAATGTATAACATTATTTATGATGATCGGTGTTGGGTGTAAAAAAAATAAAATAATAAAACTGCAGCTTTTTTTCAGCATTTTCAACAAAATGAAAATGTATATAAATTAAACGATAATATATTTGTACCAAAAAATTGTACCTACATAAAGTACAACTCGTCACGCAAGAGACAAAGTCTCATACAACATACAACAACTACGTCGTAAAAAAAGAAAAAAGTTATGCGAGTCATCCCGACGCACATAACTTTTTTATTTTTTTACGACGTAGTTGGAAATATAGAGGGAAATATAAAAAAAATAGTTCTTTCCTCAAGGCCAAAATTATCCTTGTCCTTAAGGGGTTAAAGGGGTTATGTGTGGACCAAAAATTATTTACAGTGTACTCATTTCAGTATGTAGGTATACTCGCTAATATACATTCCGGTCCCCCGTCGTGCTGATTCTGAGATTTTCATAGATTTTTATACCGCTGCCGGCGGACCGGAAGTCTAGGTGGACAGTCTTTTTTGATGATGATACGACTCTTCATTATATGACCTGCCCCGTTGTACTCTATGTACAAGTAGTACAGTGAGTACGTAGAGTACAGCAGGGCCGGTCACATGATGCAGAGTCGCATCGTCATCACTATTATAACATCAGGGTGAAATATAAGTACTTACTGCAATTATAGAGCGCGTTGACCTTCTTCACATCCAAATCATCCAGTCCTACATTCTGTTCAAGAGTTATGGTAGGGTCAGATTTAACGACCATTGATGGCTTTCCTGTGCTGTAGTAATTCCTATGGGAGGTGCCTATTGTTAATCATATGCCTAAAGAAGCGCATGTCGGTTATATTTAAAATTAGATTAGACTTCATGGGTTTTCGTTTTTTCATGTACAATGATGGAGTGGGGGGAGTTCCCCTTCTAGTGCCTTACAAAACGTGGTTACAAAAAGCATCTCTTGCTCTGGAGCACCCAGCATGATCATGCATTACACAGATAGCCTATCGATTTAAAGGGACACTGCGTAATGCTTAATTTCCTCTGTGGTGGCGCTACAGGGGAACTGAACACTTGCTTCTGGGTTCTCTCGCTGGTCACAACTGATCATTTTGTAAAAAAAATATTTTTAAAAATGGATCGGATTCTTATGTTCCTGGTTAGTTACCTTAATCCCTTCTCGACATTTGTTGTATGGATACTTCATGGAAAGCTACTGCTTCCCGCATTTTGCCGTATCCATACGACAAATGGTGAACACCGGCCCAGAAGCTGAGTTGGTGCCCCCATACCTGGGTATCGGCTGCATGTTATAGCTGACACCCTGGAGAAATGGTGAGGTCCGAAGTTTGCTCCGATCCCCGATATTAACCCCTTAAATGCAGCAGTCAAAAGCGATCGCTGCATTCAAGGTGTTTGCAGCTCATCTGCACCTCAGCAATGAAATTGCCGGGATGACGGTGTCTGCAAAGGCAACCGGAGGCCTAACACTGGCCTCCCGGTATCGAAAGCATTCGCTGCATCTTAGTGGTTGGCAGCAGATCGGCAGCTCTGCACTGCAATCGCAGGACTGCCGACTGCAACTATGGCAACAGGAGGCCTAACAATGGCATCCTGCTTTGCCATTATGGAAGCCAATTAGGCCCTGCCCGGGGGCGAAGCCTAATCGGCTTGCTGTCAGTGAATAACTATCGTACGTAGATAGTGCAATGTATTAGAAAAATAATCTGACAGTTTGACCTTCAAGTCCCATAGTTGGACTAAAGAAAAGTTTAAAAAAGTGTAAAAATAAAAGTTGTTAACAGGGGCTTTGCAAATGCGACATAGCGACCATAAACCGATGCAGAAAAATCTGCACTCCAAAAGCCAAATGGCGCTCCTTCCCTTCTGATCCCTGTCGCGTGTCCAAACAGCAGTTTATGACCACAAATGGGGTATTGCTGTACGAGGGAGAAGTTGCTTTACAAATGTTGGGGTTCTTTTGTTTCTTTATTTGTGGAGAAAATGAAAACTTTTGAGCTAAAGCTACGTCTTATTGAAGAAAAAGGATTTTTCTTTTTATTTTCACTGCCCGTACTCTGGAGAAGTTGCTTTACAAATGTTGGAGGGCTTTTTCTCCTTTATTCCTTATGGAAATAATTTTTTTATAGCTACAGTACGACAACATCTTATTGGAAAAAATAAAACTTTTCATTTTCACGTCTAAATTCTAATAAAACCTATGAAACAACTATGGGGTCAAATGCTCACTACACCCCTAAATGAATTCCTCAAGGGGTGTAGTTTCCTAAATGGAGTCACTTTTTGGGCATTTTCATGATTTTGGTCCCTCAGGGGCTTTGCAACATGGTTTTGGTCCCTCAGGGGCTTTGCAAATACTACATGGCCTCCGCAAACCATTCCTGCTAAATTTGAGCTCCAAAAGTCAAATGGCGCTCCTTCCGTTCTAAGCCGTGCTGTGTGGTTTATGACCACATGTGGGGTAGTGTTTTACTCAGGAGAAATTGCTTTACATATGTTGCAGTGCTTTTTCTCATTTAATCCTTGTAGAAATGAGAAAAAAATAGCTAAACCTTCATTTTCTTTGAAAAAATTTAGATTTTCATGGCCTAATTCCAATAATTTCTGCAAAAAACCTGTTGGGTAAAAATGCTCACTATACCCCTAGATCATTTCCTTAAGGGGCGTAGTTTCCAAAATGGGGTCACTTGTGGGGGTTTTCACTGTTTTTTGTCCCCTCAGGGGCTGTGCAAATGCGACTTAGCCTCCCCAAAAAATTCCTGCTAAATTTGAGCTCCAAGAGCCAAATGGCGCTCTTTTCCTTCTAAGTCCTGCCGTGTGTCCAAACAGCCATTTATGACCACATGTGGGGTATTGTTTTACTCAGGACAAATTGCTTTACAATGCTGCAGTGCTTTTTCTCATTTAGTCTTTGTGGAAATGATAAAAAAATTAGCTAAACCTATATTTTCTTTGAAAATTGTATAATTTTCATGGCCTACTTCAAGAGCAAATTTTTCCATTAATGTAAAGTCCAATGTGTCACAAGAAAACAATCTCAGAATTGCTTGGATAGGTAAAAGCATTCCGACGTTATTACCACATAAAGTGAAACATGTCAGATTTGAAAAATGAGGCTCTGTCAGAAAGGTCAAAAGTGGCAAAGTGCGAAGGGGTTAACAGATCATGATAATCTTGTTATTTGGTGTGACTATAGCTTACATGATACATCCAGAATGGGGTACTCTACAGTAATGTACGTGTACTTTCAACTTTGTCATCTACTTACGAGTTAAATTGCAAGATTGAGTTGTAGCCATATGGTAGCGGAAAAGTATCTCCTCCATCCAAGATAAAATTGCTGTAATCCCCTATTTAAGAAAAAATAATGAGATATCAGTCTCGTGATCCTTCAAGTCAACATTGTTTTATGTTTTATTGAGGGGGCTAATGTCTAGGCTATGTAAATATAGGCAGTGGCGTAGCTATAGGGGTCGCAGCGGTCGCACTTGCGACCGGGCCCGTAAGCCTGGGGGGCCCACGGGCCCCCGTTGCCATACTGTATGCTTCCCAAAAAAATCTTCTGTGCCGTAAAGACGGCACTTCCCAGTTACGGTCACATGGTACACTTAGTGTACCATGTGACCGTGTTGTCACGTGACACGTCTTCCGGACAGTGGAGTGGAAGAGTCGGTGCCGAGGACTCCAGGTGAGCTGCAGTCTGTGTTGTGTTGTGATGCCTTGTAATGTATTGTGCTGTTTGCGGTGGAGAGGAGGGGGGGGGGGGGTAAAACACAGCCCCCCCCTCCTCTCTCCACCGCAAACTTCACAATACAACACAATACAGTATAGTACACATGACTATGAGAGCGGGGCTGCGGCTGTGTAATACAGCCATTGCCCCGCTCCTGAGTCCTGACATGTGCGCGCCGTCAGCATGATGTGATGCGGCCGGCGCTGCACTAATGATCTGCGGCACTGAAGACAGAACATGGCACCCCCATGTTCTGTCTTAAGTGCCTGAACCGCCGCTCATTAGTGCAGCGCCGGCAGCATCTCCTCATGGGCGCGCGCACTTACTGTCAGGAGCGGGGCAATGGCTGTATTACACAGTCGCAGCCCCGCTATATAACGGCGGAGATCAGAGAAACCTCTCATCTCCGCCGCTATTCTCCTGAATGCTGCAATCAAAGCCGACTGCAGCATTCAGGGGAAAATGAGAAGGGGGGGGGGGGGTGTGCCCCTTGATCGTGTCACAGGTAATTCCTGTGACGCGATCGAGGGCCATACTATGCATATATGGGCAGACAGCCCTGGGGTCTATTGAAGGACCCCAGGGCCTGTCTTACCATATTTCCTGTTAAGGCATACTGAGGTATGTCCTAACAACTGCCTGTGTACTATCCGTCCACAGGCTAATGTACTGGCATATAGATATAGGCCAGTACATTAAAGTTTAAAAATAAAGTAAAAACAAAGTAATGTTAAATAAAAAAAACACACATTCACCTTTTTTACAATAAACATTAAAATAAGTCTCAATACATAAAATATTCACACATTGGGTATTGGCGCGGCCGTAATAACCTGCACAACTATTTTTTTTGCATTATTTGTGATGTGTACGCTGTAAAAAAATAAAATAAACTGCTTTCTATCACTTATTGTGAGGCACGAGGATGAATTTAACCTCCATGTGCCTCACATTAATAGTAATTAACCCCATCATGTACCTTACATATTAGCCCATTATGAGTGAGAAACATGATGGGATTAATTACTATTAATGTGAGGCACATTCAAAATTCATCACACCTCGCGCCTCACATCAGAAAACGAAATAACTTTTTTTTTTATTACTGTAAACGAAGTATCGGTATCAAAGTCCAAATTTTGGTATCGTGACATCCCTACACTGTGGGTCGCGTCCCCCTGGGGGTTCGTGTGAAGACCTCCGGGGGGTCGCGAGTCACTCACCGAGGTCCCGGTTCCATTCAATCCTGGAGCAAGGAGCTGACATCTCCTTTATCCAGCATTCACTGTGCCCTGAGCGGCTCGACGCAGGCAGGCGGGATGTAGCGACATCATCGCGCCTGTCTGCGCTGAGTCACTCATAGCACAGACCGGAGGAGGCGAAGGATCCTCCACCCGACGTGGGAACGGGGATAGGTATTTAATTTTTTTATTTTTTTATTATGCACATATGGGGGCATTATATTGTATAGGGTCTGATATTGCGGGGTCATTATACTGCATGGGGGGCTGATAAGGCATGAGGGCTGATAAGATGGGGGGCATTATATTGCATGGGGGCTGATATGGGGGAATTATACTGCATGGGGGGCATTATACGGCATGGGGGGCAGATATGGCATGGGGGCTGATAAGATGGGGGCATTATACTGAATGGGGGATGATATGGGGGAATTATACTGTATGGGGGCTGATATGGGGGAATTATACTGCATGGGGGGCATTATACTGCATGGGGGGCATTATACTGCATGGGGGGCAGATATGGCATGGGGGCTGATAAGATGGGGGCATTATACTGAATGGGGGATGATATGGGGGAATTATACTGTATGGGGGCTGATATGGGGAGCATTATACCGTATGGGGCGTTTATGGGGGGCATTATACTGTGTGGGGGCAGCTATGGGAGCATTATACTGTGTGGGGGCAGCTATGGGAGCATTATACTGTGTGGGGGCATTATACTATGGGGGCTGTTGTGCAAAGCGTCTGGGCATAGGCATGCACAGGGGTCTGATGATAATGATGATGGGGGTGTTGGGGAGTGGTAGGGGGGCCCAAGCTGAATTCTTGCACCCGGGCCCATGAGCCTTTAGCTACGCCCCTGAATATAGGTGCTCACTTGGGGCAATATTTTGCCATAAGACATCGATATACTGGTCCCGGTCAGGCCTGGTATGCTCATGGAAGAAGCCCAGCGCGTGCATGAATTCATGTGGTACCAGAGTGTATTTTATACAGGAAGGCATATCAAGGCTCAATATCTGTCTACCTCCAACCTTCCCAACATACGACCAACACCTGAAAAACATAACAGCATCAAGTACCATATTAGTACATGAACAGTCCACATTAAAGGGGGTTTCTGTTTTTTTTGTACATAAAGCTTAAAGAGATTTCTGGAAATGTACATTGATAGCCTATCCTTAGGTCAGGATATCAATGTGTGATGAGTGGAGGTCCATACCCCGGAAACCCCAATAATCAGCAGAAGAAGATGCTGCATCTCTACAGGCACAGCAGCACATCCATGCACATGATCAGTGGGGGTGGGGGGGTCCCTGGGTCAAATCCCCACTGATCACACAATGGTTGCCTATATTAAGGATAGGCTATCAAAGTATATTCCCATAAAATCCATTTACAATAAAAAGTTCTTCCATTTTTTTGAACATACATGGCATTTTATTTCCTCACCATTTCCAAGCCCTTATTTTGCTGTCAGTGAATGAAAACATACATTTAGAGATTAAAAACCTGTAAAGACCAGAACCTTCTCACACTGGGAGTTTACTACACTTATATCCAGTGTAGACAATACTCTCTGGTCTAGCTCGCTCCAATGTATCAGTGTAGGTAGCCTTGACTGTTAGGCTTACAGAGGATAGCCTAGATTACATACCACTGTAGCAAATTCCCAGCTGCGAGAAAGAAGAATTTTGCTATTTACTGACTGCAAAAAGCTTGAAAATAGTGAAGAATGGAAAATCTAAATTTTTTTATACATTTGCAAAACTAATAGAGTACTTATACTATAATTTAAGGGGTATTCCCATCATAAATGCTTGAGAGGTAAGGGTCCCAACTCTGGGGCCCTCACCCATCGAGAGATCTGTGAATCCATGACTCCAGTTCAGGACGACCACACTCCCCATAGAAGTGAATGGAGTGTTGGCTGCGCACTGGGAGTTACAAAAAAAGCCAAGAGCGCTGTTGGGTGCCTCGGTAGCTGGACTCATGGCTATAATATTAAAGAGGTTGTTTGTGATGAGACAACCCCTCTGATTTTCATTCTTCATGGATTCATTTTTGTGGACACTGTTATAGTTAAGCTTAAATGATAGATTTCCATACCCTCCTCCAGTCTCTATACTGATATAGTCTTGTTCATTGCTTCTATTGACAAACTGTACACAGGTCATAATCTCAAATTCCTTCATGAGCGTATCGAACATTGATATTTCGAAACTAGCTGGAAACAGAAGAACAGAGTTATGTTTTTAGGTTTCAAATATTGACAAACTTCATCTCTAGACACAAGTATCTCAGGTCAGATCTATAATAGGGATAACTTACAATAATCAGGGGACACGACAAACGGAACTATTACCATTCCATTTGCTGATTTTTTTCCATTGGCACCCAGGACATACTTTGGCACTACGTGAGTGTTTAACGTTAATGTCACCACCCACAAGGAAGACAGCGATGTCTGCGATGAGAAAGGACAAATAGTTAGATCTATATTGACAGATTTTCACAATGATGAAAAAAAATAAAAAATTGCCCCAAAAAGTTTTGTTTATCAATACAATGCAGTAATTTCATTAGCAAATATTACACACATCTCACCTTTGTTTGCTTCCTTAATTATTTCAAACATTGCTCTGCTGTCAGCGTAAGGATAAGGGGCAATTGCTAAAAAAAAAAAAAGAAATTAAAATGTAATACCAAAGTAGCAGCACAAATGTTAGAACATTTTTACCCTTAGCAAAACACTGCGTTCACTAGAGTTCTCTTATGGTGATTTTTGGGGAGAATTGTGTTTACTTAAATTTCAGGAGATTCAAGTAACGCCTCTGCAAGAACATAATTTGAACAATGCAAATAGGGGCATCAATGTTGGATTAGAAATAAGAAACACCAGCACAATAATGATATTTCCCATCCTAGCCTCACAATTTCAGCAAAACAATGCTCAAGATGCAATTGTTCTCTCACTGTACGGATAACATCTACCATGCAAGATCATTATAATTCACATAGGCAACAATTTTCGTGATACATAATAACCATCTGTAGAAACAAAAAAATCTGTGCCAAAAGCAGACTAGCCTCTATTGAACATGTTGAATACTGACAAAATAAAGTATGTTTTCCATTTGATAATACAGTGAGTACTCTTCTATGTGTTTTTAGAGTCAGGAAGAAGCAGAGAAAGCTTAAGATTTTTGTCATTTTTATACATTTGTATTGGCAGAGTTAGTACAAGTGAGGATGGAGCAACTTTAAAGTGGCAATTGGATAGGTGAACTGAATTACTAGTAACTGTTTTATTACTGACTATGGAAACCATAACAAAAAGCATGAGGGAAAGAAGGAAAATTAGCAGAGTTAATTGGGAGAAGAAAAATGGATATAAGGTTAGATAGATAGATAGAAAAATCTTAACTTACTTTTTCCAGCATCTTTTGTTTTCTATGAGAAAATAGAGACATGTTTATATTGGGAGAATGAGAAAAGTACTAAATACAGGACTATCTACCTCTCCTTGTAAGAGAAGCATGGGATACAGTTACAGTTCAGAGACTGAAGCATCCTTACTTACATTTATTGGTGTCGCCTGAATGAGTAAACAGCCAACTAACCACAGCAACATCATACTAAGCGCCATTATATTGTGTGTCAAGTTTCTCTCTTCTGCTAGTACATGTGCATCATAGACTCTATTTAAACCAAAAATCGGGGATGAAACAGCCAATCATCACACGGGCATGTGATCATAAAGAGGGAGTGACCCCCCCCAAGGAAGGATTGTAATGTGATAGGGTCCACCCACATATAGGCTGGATTTACATACACACAATGAAGAATAATATCATTATCCGGATAATTGGTACCGTATATTCCCAGATATCTTGTTAGGATTAAATTAATTCTTAACCAAAAAATTTTGCTCCAATCTTGCCATAAAAATAAATCCAGCACGCCGATTCTAATGAACTGGCCTGCACAAATTCAGGAATTAATCCGTGACCTGTGTACAAGAAGATCCAGGCAGTGCTACTGAGTCCACACATTAGGTGGAGAGAAGAAATCAAAAGAACACCAGGGGGCACCAAACCATGTATGTAACAAAAATATCTGCACATGGGAACGTTTTTAAAAAAAATTACAATTGAAAAATTTTCTGTTTTGTGAGATGTAACAACACAAAATTTATTAACCCCTTCCCGCTGCAGCCACTTTTGACCTTCCTGACAGAGCCTCATTTTTCAAATCTGACATGTTTCACTTTATGTGGTAATAACTTTGGAACTTGTGGAAAAACACCAATATTAAGAGAAAATTTGCAAATATTAGCACTTTTCGAAATTTCAATGTATCTGCTTGTAAGACATGCAGTAATACCACACATAATAGTTACTACTTAACATTTTTAATACGTCTACTTTATGTTTGCATCGTTTTTTTAACATCCTTTTATTTTCCTAGGACGTTACAAGGCTTATAAGTTTAACAGAAATTTCCCACATTTTTTAGAAAATGTCAAAAGCCTATTTTTCTAGGGACTAGTTCAGTTCTGAAGTGGCTTTGAGGGGACTATATATTAGAAAGCCCCCATAAATCACCCCATTTTAAAACTGCTCCCCTCAAAGTATTCAAAACAGCATTTAGAAAGTTTCTTAACCCTTTAAACTTTTTACGAATTAAAGCAAAGTGGAGGTCAAATTTACAAATTTCATCTATTTTGCAGAAATTCCATTTTAATCAATTTTTTCTGTAACACAGAAGGTTTTATCAGAGAAACACTAATTAATATTAATTGCCCAGATTCTGCAGTTTTTATAAATAACTCACATGTCCTAGAGTCCTAATGGACCGAAAAACAGGCCTCAAAAGCAAAGGAGTACCTAGTGGATTTTGGGGCATTCTTTTTATTGGGGTATGTTCAAACGGGCTATTTTAACCATTTAACCATTTTTTCGGGGCGTAAACGTCCAGAAAAACGGCTGGAAAATCGGAAGCAGAATGCCTTCAAACATCTGCTCATTGATTTCAATGCGAAAACGGTCATTGACTCTATAGACAAACAGCTCCAAAAACGGCCTAAAAAATGCAGCAAAAAACGCGAGGTGCTAAAAATACTGCTTTTTCCCTTGAAAACAGCTCTGTATTTTGAGACGTTTTTTAGTAAGCGTGTGAATATACCCTTGGATTAAATTTTAGGCACTATGTCAGGTTAGAATGGGTCTTGTGGAGCCAAAACAAAGGAAACACCCCCAAAAATACCCTATTTTGGCAACTAGATGCCACAAGGAATTCATCTAGGGGTGTAGTGAGCATTTTGACTCCACAGGTGTTTCATAGATTTTATTAGAATTTGGACGTGAAAATGAAAAGTTTTATTTTTTTCCAATAAGATGTTGTTGTACTGTAGCTATAAAAAAATATTTCCATAAGGAATAAAGGAGAAAAAGCCCTCCAACATTTGTAAAGCAACTTCTCCAGAGTACGGAAATACCGCATATTTGGTAATAAATTGCTGTTTGGGCACATCGCAGGGCTCAGAAAGATTGGAGTGCAGGATTGGTTTCTCGGTACCATGTCGCTTTTGCAAAGCCCATAAGATACCAGTACAGTGGAAACTCCCCAAAAGTGACTCCACTTGGGAAACTACACCCCTTGAGGAATTCATCTAGGGGTGTAGTGAGCATTTTGGCCCCACAGGCGTTTCATAGATTTTATTAGAATTGGACAGTGAAAATAAAAATGAATTTTTTATCAATAAGATGTAGCTTTAGCTCAAAATTTTTTATTTTCTCCACAAATAAAGGAGAAATAGAACCCCGACATTTGCAAAGAAACTTCTCCAGAATTCGTAAATACCCTATATTTGGTCATAAACTGCGGTTTCAGCACACGGCAGTGCTCAGAAGGGAAGGAGCACCATTTGCTAGAATCGTTTTTGGGTGCTGTGTCGCATTTGCAAAGCTCCTGTGGGACCAAAACAGTGGAAATCCCCCAATAGTTACCTCATTTTGGAAACTACACCCCTCAAGGTATTCACCTGGTAGTGGACTGAGCATGTTAACCCCACAGGTGTTTTCCAGAAATTAGTGTGCACTCGATGTTGCAGAGTGAAAATGGCAATTTTACCATGGATTTGCCATTTCAGTGTCCAATATGTTGTGTCCAGCATGTGTTACCATGAAAACGCAGCTCTCTAATTAATATGCAGAGTTTCCTGGTTTTAGAAACACCCTACATGTGGCCCTAATCTTTTACCTGGACGATCAACAGGTTTCAGGAGTGAAAGAGTACCATGCAAAATTGAGGCCTAATTTGGCGATTTACAAAGTATTGGTTCACATCTGCAGGACTGATGTGAAATAAGAAAATAAACCCCTGAAAAGTGACTCAATTTTGGAAACTACACCCCTAAAAGCATTTATTAAGGGGTGTAGTGAGCATTTTCACCCCACAGGTCTTTTCCATAAATTATTGCCCTGAGGATGGTGCAAAGTAAAAATTGAAATTTTTCCCCAGATGTGATATTTCAGTGGCAAACTTGTTGTGCCACTGGAGACACTCACTACAAAAATTGTTAAAACGGTTCTCTGGATATGGTGATGCCATATATGTGGATGTAGGGCTCAGAATAGAGGGAGCGCTATTTTGCTTTTGGAGCGTGGATTTTGCTTGGTAGTAGTTTTATTTGGAGTTTTACTGACATTTCAGTTTATAATGTAGGGGGTACATGTATGCTGGGCAGAGTACATCAGGGGCATAGTCAGGTGGTAGAATAATGGGGTAAAAAAAACAATAAAATAATCCATAGATGTGTGTTACGCTGTGGAGCAATCCTTTCTGCACAGGCCGGTGTCGCACTGATAAATGTCCTTTCTTATCCCCTATTTGGTCCACACTCTGCACATTTGCAGTTTGGGGAATTTTGCTGGGGAAGTGTTGTCCTGGTATAATACAGGCACCCTCGCTTCAAGCAGATATGTTTGGGCCCTCCCTTTTCTGGTTCCATAATATTAGGGTCTTAATAATCGCCTATTGAAACAGAAGAAATGTTCCCCCCGGGCCTGCACACATGCATATTTCTTCTTTCCTGACTTATTGGAGCCATAACATTTTTTTTTATATATAGACGTAATGGTATCAGGGCTGTTTTTTTGTAGGATGAGCTGTAGTTTTTATTATTACCATTTTGAGGTACATGCGACTTTTTGATCACATTTTGTCCTATTATTTGGGAGGCAAGGAGACCAAGAAACAGCAATTCTGGCATCGTTTTCTAGGTTTCCTTTTATGCAGCATTCACCGTGCGTTATAAATGACATGTTAACTTTATTCTGCGGGTGAGTATGATTCCGGCGATACCAAATTCATAGCGCTTTTTTATAACTTTTTGCACAATAAAATTACTTTTGTAAAAAATTATGTCTTTTTTCTGTCACCATGTTTTGAGAACCCTAACTTTCTAATTTTTTTGTCGAGGGATCTGTATGAGTGCTTGTTTTTTGCGAGACGAGCTATTGTTTTTATTGATATAGTTTTTCGATACATGCAAATTTTTTATCACTTTTTATTCAAATTTTTGGAAGGCAAAGTGACAATAAAACAGCAATTATGTATGATAGTATAATGGTTGCCTTCTTGAACACAAAAAAAATACATGGAAATATACCCAACATTTCCTTAATTAGTTTGAAACATCTTGTCTCCAAAGTATACGTACATATATTTTTTAGACAAAGAACAGATATATCCACCAACAAAGTAATAGACATTACTCACGCCTTGATGCAAAATCTTGAATCCGGTCGCGCAATGTTTTGGCTCAATAGCGTTCCTCAAGCTCGATTTTAATGCAGATCACGGGAGTCCAGGAATTTAGATATAACACATGTCCAGCCCCGCATGAGCAATCCACTGGTCGCATCTATTCTAGACCCAATCAGTGGATGCCGATGCACTTGTGGCACACGTGTGCATAGACAGACGCAATATAGGACTGCAGACGCTGGTACTTGGGACACATGTTGACTTACCCATGGCGCCATAATGGTACATAGCTATCAATTATTGCAGCGTATATATTGACTACACACGCAGCTATCTATATAAAAATTCTTGATTCAGCCACTGTTTTTAACAGACCCCTGAGGAAGCCGGGTCCCTCCGGCTATACGCGTGGGGAAGGGATTGAGGCCAGCTTTACACTTAGTGCCCATTCAGCTGGTTTACCTTGTCCAGGCTTTCCCATCTTGAGATCATAAGTAGCCACAGTTGGTATTGTATATTGCACATGGCACTTTATATATGTATATTTATGTAGCATTTGTTGCATTGTATTCTTTGCCATAATTGATTTTCTTGCTGGGTTGGACTAGTGTGTATCTATGTCTTACATTAGTGCTGGTCTCTGGTCACGTGTCTTATTTTGGACCTGGCTTTGATACTACAATATATGGAGTTTTGCCCGCTTTGTTTTGTGTGTTTTTTTAACGTTTTTCTTTATCGTTTTTAGTTCTTGTATTTCAGAATCAAGTCATTTTGTGATTGCTGTAATTCTCATAGCAGAGCAGTATTAGTCACTGAAACCGTAAAGTTGGGCGTACATACTTTAAATCACTGGTTTCCCGACTCAACCATAAGCTTGCTTGTTCAGCTTGGCTTTCCCTATCTTCAATGGTGAGAGGGGAATAATCCGCTGCCAAAATCCCTCTTGCAGCCGCTTATTTCCCACTAGAACAAAAAATTGGACATGTTGATCTCCATCATGCCCAATCCTTCGTTCCACGACAGCAGATGTTGGAGACCCCCATACACATCGGGTAGTCAGCCAAATCTGCAGACATTGGCGGGTTCAGATAAAATTCATCTGAATGTCATCTGAATGTCATCTTTGTCATGTGACTGGCCCCACTGTACTCTATGTATAAGCAGTAGCAGTAGTACATCAAGTACATAGAGTACAGCGAGCCGAAGAGTCCTATCGTCATCAAATAAGACTCTTCAATGGATAGAGGGGAATAATCCACTACCAAAATCTCTCTTGCAGTGGCTTATTTCCCACGGGAGCAAAAAACTGGACATGTTGAAATCCAACATGCCCAATACTTCTTTCCACGACGGCAGATATTGGAGACCCCTATACACATTGGATAGTCAGCCAATCCTGCAGACATTGGCGGGTTCGGATAAAATTTATCTGAATTTCATCTGAATGTCATCTGGTGCAGTGGCATCTGGTAGATAAGAGGACAGCAGAAACGAGAAGAGGTGATTATGTTGTCAGGACGCAGGACACATAGGAGATTTGCCTATGTATAAGCAGTAGCAGTAGTACATCGATTACATGGAGTACAGCGGGGCCGGTCACATGACTAATTCGTATTGTCATCAAAGAAGATTGTGCAACTAAGCTTCCGGTCCCCAGGCAGCACTTTAAAAATATATGTAAATCTCAGAATCAGCGTAAAGGGGGACCATGATGTATATTAGTGAGTGTACTCACATACTGCAGAGAGTACACTGCTAATAATTTTTGGTCCCCACATAACCCCTTTAAGTTTTGTTACTGTTGTTTTACTCACTACATACGTTGAATTTTGGTCCCACATGTCTACCTATAACCCTAGTCTTAATCTTAGGACCCTTTAGTGGGGAGCAGTATGTGTCACCTGCAGGCTACTGTTTATCATGGTCAATGCATTATGCATTAGGGATATTAAGGAGGTCTGACAGAATAGTTACAGCCGAAAATTCAGGTTTATTTCGCTTTGTGTTTAGTGCTATGTGATTATTATGAAGATCTTTGAGTAAACAGGACTTTAGAGTGAAACGGAATTGAAGATTATAGTGAATAGCCGGTTTCATGAAGAAAGTAACAGTACAGTAAATGGTCTCATTATTTTTGTCAAATTACCGTCTTGGGTGGTGGAAGAGGTGACAAGTACTGGTCAGTTGTGTTCATGTTTGTCCTGGGGATAGTTTGAGATCTTGCTGTGAATGGGATGTTAAATTCTTTTGTATCATTGACACACAAAGAACAATTATTTTTGAAGGGCTACTGTAACGATTCTAACGGCTTCTGACCTTCTCCACCTGCAGGTGTAACGTGACCTGCAGGGCATATTTCTAGTGCAAGAAAGAAACACATCCTGTGCGCCTGCACACATACACACACACACATATACAATGTCGTTATTTTTTCCAAACCCTATAATTCAGTAACGTGTAGAACCACTTTTAGTAACAATAACTTGAAGGAAATGTCTTCTGTATACATTTTTTAGTCTCGCACATCATTTAAGAGATTTTTTTTCCCACTCTACTTTACAACATTGCTTCAGTTCATTGCTGTTTGAGGGTATTCAGGCCCTTTTACACTGGCCAATTATCGGGAAAAAGAGCGGTCATAGAACGCTGGTTCCCGATCTTTGCCCTGTGTAACAAGCATTCGTCCCCATACATATCTCCTTGTGAAAGGAGCAAACGAGCGCCAATCAAGGAGCTGTCTCGTTCATCGGTGCTCGTTTACATGGCCCACGTCGGGCCATGTAAAAGGACCCTTAGTTTATGCAAAGCTTTCTTAAGACCAATAAGGTTGAGATCTGGACTTTGCCTTGTCCTGTCCTCACCTTTAGCCAGATTCAGTGGCGTAGCTAGCGGTGGGGGCACCATGATCGGCAAGGCCACGCTACAGTATTAACGGAGAAAGGAGGGGAAAAAAATGGATCGTCTGGAGGCGCTGCTGCGTGGCAAAATTTGTAGAAATGACGGTAAAGTCCAGATATAATAAAATCGTTTATTTCAATATGTGGCTACGCGTTTCAACGCTGAACGAGCGTCTTCTTCAGGCCATGTACACATTGTGCTTCTGACACTTTATATAACATAGTGAGTTCAAATTAACAGGAGTGAAAAACCGCCAAATCTGCCGAGGTCAGAGTGCGACCGTGACGTCACACCCGGTTTTTTTCAACTAAAGGGCAGTTAAAACAGATGAACCATTATAAAAATAAATACTTCCTTTTGTTTACAAAACATAGACACTTGATGATTGGGATACAGTGGGATAGTGCCTGAATTGTATAAATTACAGAAATAACCTAAAAGTAGTGGTCTTTAAAAGCCGGGAGTGTGTTCTCATCTGCAATGCATTAAAACAGGTGTATTAAAACCAGTAAAACAAGCTCTGAATTGACAATTTTATATTTTTATATAAAAGATTAGTTAAACTTTCAATATTGTTGATAAGTTTAGCGTGAAGTAACTTTGTAATGAAAGTAGTTGTGTTGCTAGGTTACACTGAGAACGCTTGGTTGAGCCGGTATCACATCCTTCAGATAGGGGTCATGTTTTATAATATGCCAATGTTTGTGCAGGATGGCCCTGACTGCTTTGTTCCCTTGATTGAAAGTAGTGATAAAATTCGTATTGTATTTATTGGATTCTAATTTTTTATGTGTTGGATTTATACAGAAGTTTTGGGACAACTCTGAGGCTTTACGACGTGCACCTTTGATGAGGTTCAAAGGGAAATTCTTAAATTCTTAAAGGTTCAAGGAGAAGAATTTCCTTTTGAACCTCATCAAAGGTGCACGTCGTAAAGCCTCAGAGTTGTCCCAAAACTTCTGTATAAATCCAACACATAAAAAATTAGAATCCAATAAATACAATACGAATTTTATCACTACTTTCAATCAAGGGAACAAAGCAGTCAGGGCCATCCTGCACAAACATTGGCATATTATAAAACATGACCCCTATCTGAAGGATGTGATACCGGCTCAACCAAGCATCACATTCAGACGGTCTCTGACTTTGAAAAACATCCTAGCCCCTAGCAGGGTTCGGAAACCGAAAATGCCGCAAACAAACTTTTTGTCCACATTAAATGGCTCTTTTAAATGTGGTCACTCACGGTGTCTATGTTGTAACAGCATCACTCACAAGAAATATACATACACATCCACCGTCACAAAAGAATTATTTACTATTAAGTCATTCCTCAATTGCAGTAGTTCCTACGTAATTTACCTAATGGAATGTACCTGCCATTTACAATATATAGGGAGAACCACACAATGTCTGCCATCCAGATTGAACAAACATCGATTTAATGTGAACACGGGCTTTCTAAAACACAGCTTGTCCCGTCATTTCTCCCAGGTACACAATTGCCAGTTCAACCAAATCAACATTACACCAATTGAGGACATCCATCTAGATGTCCCCAATAGGTTCAACAAACTCAAACAGAGGGAAAATTATTGGATATTCAGACTACAAACACTACACCCAGGGGGTCTTAATGACATCTCTGAGTCCACATTAGATTAATATATCTTAATTTCAGGCAACGTGATCAACAAAAGCCATTGCTAACATGTTCATAACAGTGAAATTAAAATAATATATAATAATAAAATAAGAATATAATTATCCCTAATGGGTACTCCTTCAGGCATACCTACTATCTTATATCAATATCGATGTAAACCATTTGATGTGATAACTAAAAAGTTTGTCACTATGCCATTACCATTCATTATCTTATATATGCCAAATAAATACACATAGAAGTATTCTTACTTCTTCATCAACTTACCTATGTTCCGTTTGGCCCATCATGTCTTGTTCCCCCTGATGTCTTGACTTTCCTTGGTTGTCCCGGCCACGGAGACGCGTCTCAGCGTTCTCAGTGTAACCTAGCAACACAACTACTTTCATTACAAAGTTACTTCACGCTAAACTTATCAACAATATTGAAAGTTTCACTAATCATTTATATAAAAATATAAAATTGTCAATTCAGAGCTTGTTTTACTGGTTTTAATACACCTGTTTTAATGCATTGCAGATGAGAACACACTCCCGGCTTTTAAAGACCACTACTTTTAGGTTATTTCTGTAATTTATACAATTCAGGCACTATCCCACTGTATCCCTATCATCAAGTGTCTATGTTTTGTAAACAAAAGAAAGTATTTATTTTTATAATGGTTCATTTCTGTTTTAACTGCCCTTTTGTTGAAAAAACCGGGTGTGACATCACGGTCGCACTCTGACCTCGGCAGATTTGGCGGTTTTTCACTCCTGTTAATTTGAACTCACTATGTTATATAAAGTGTCAGAAGCACAATGTGTACATGGCCTGAGGAAGACGCTCGTTCAGCATTGAAACGCGTAGCCACATATTGAAATAAACGATTTTATTATATCTGGACTTTACCGTCATTTCTACAAATTTCGCCACGCAGCAGCGCCTCCAGACGATCCATTTTTTTCTCCTCCTTTCTCCGTTAATCAAGCGGTCCCTTCTGGGAACTGATCCGGATCTGGCAGCAGCATATGTGGATCTACCCTTACGCTTTAAACATCCTACCTAGGTGAGCATGGTAATTGCCCCCTTGCTTCACCCACCTAACATATTGACCTGCACAAGGTGGCGCCGTGTGTTTTTTGCTCTCTCTCTCTTCACGCTACAGTATTAGCAGACGTGCCGCATGCTAGGCACGTCTGCTAGAGCACACGTCTGACTCTGCCCATTAGGAGCAGAAGAAGCCTGCGTGAGGAGAGGGTGAGTAAGCACCCCTCCCTGATCGATACAGTTATTTAGTTAGGGTTACACAGGGATAATAGGTGGTATATATAGCGAACATGGGGGTTAATACATGATTAATACAGGGATGGCTGGACTACCCATCATCCCTGTATATTACCCCTATCATCCCTGTGTATAACAACTATCATTCCTGTATATAACCCCCATCATCACTGTATATACCAGCCAGGCTGGTATATACAGAGATGATGGGGGTTATATACAGGGATGATGGGGTTATATACAAGGATGATGGGAGTTATATAGTGATGATGGCTGGACCAGGCATCATCCCTGTATATAACCCCATCATCCCTGTATATACCAGCCATTATTCCTGCATATAACCCCCATCATCCCTGTATATAACCTCCATCATCCCTGTGTATAACCCCCATCATTCCTGTATATACCAGCCATCATCCCTGTATATAACCTCCATTAATCATCCCTGTATATACCAACCATCATCCCTGTATATAACCTCCACCATCCCTGTGTATACCAGCGATCATCCCTGTATATAACCTCCATCATCCCTATATATAATCTCCATCATCCCTGTATATACCAACCATCATCCCTGTATATAGGGATGATGGAGGGGTTATATACAGGGATGATGGCTGGTATATACATTAACAGGGATGATGGTTGGTATATACAGGGATAATGGCTGGTATATACAGTAACAGGGATAATGGTTGGTATATACAGAGGTCTACAACTCTTTATAATTCAAACTCCGCTGTCAGATGTCAGAGAAATGATTGAAGTCTATGTACACTATTTTTTTTTTTTTTACAAAAGTAAAAATAATTTTTAGCAAAATCGAATTAGAAATTTGCACCAAACACGGGGGCGTGGCCTAGAGGTGAATGTGAGAGGACGTGTGTGACCGGAGCTCCTGCTGTAATCATCCTTTAAGGTCCATATATCCCGTAAAACTCGGGGACAATAGCTTCCCCAGGGGCTTACCAGAGTCTGGAGGTGGAGGAGCACGAATACCCGGCCATAATGACGCGCTCTAAGAAGCAGAAGTCGCCGCCAGCGAGTCCCGGGTCCCGCGCTCAAGATGGCGCCGAGGAGAAGGAAGGCCGCAATAGAGGCCTCCGGCAGGAAGTGGTGGAGAAGCTGGAGAGGTTCGCCCGCACGCCGAGAGCAGGGGGGGCGGCTGCACAGCAGCGAAAGTCGGCTGGAGATCAGGCAGCTGGAAGCTCATCATATGGATCCAGGTATTCTCCTTTGGCGGGGGACATGAGAAGTGAGGAGGAGGAGGAGGAGGAGGAGATGAGTGGCGCCATGCAGGATCAGCCAGGTGCTGGAGGGAAAAGTGGAGTAAGGAAGGAGGAACCCTCCCTAAAGGACATTTTGGCAGCGGTGAAGCAGAATTCTATGGTCCTTAATACCTTAGCAAGTCAGATGGGTGGATTGAAGGAGGACATTTTGCTGCTCAGGAATGATTTGCAGAAAGTTGCGGAACGCACCACTGCCGTGGAAGGGAGAGTCTCAGACATGGAGGATGCGATTCCTCACATAAAGCAGGATGTATAGGCACATTCGCAGGCAGTGGCGACATTGATGGCTAAGACAGACGATATGGAAAATCGGCTGAGACGAAATAACGTGCGCCTTGTGGGGGTTCCGGAAAGAGTGGAGGGAACGAATCCGGATGACTTCTTTGAAAAGTGGCTGATAGACACATTTGGTAGAGAGGAATTGACCCCTTTATTTGCGGTGGAGAGAGCGCACAGGGTGCCGACCAGACCTGGCCCTCCGGGAAGGCCGCCGAGACCGGTGCTGATAAAGATTCTACATTATAAAGATAGAGACAAGATCCTGAGGAAAGCTAGAGAACGTCAAGACATCTCCTTTAATGGGGTGAAAGTGTCCTTCTTCCCGGACTTCTCTTTGGAAGTACAACGAAAAAGATCACAGTTTATGGATATAAAAAGACGACTAAGGGCATTACAAGTGCAATATTCCATGATGTATCCTGCCCGTTTGAGAGTGGTGGCGCTGGGAACAACTTCTTTTTTTGAGACACCGAGAGAAGCGGTTAGATGGTTGGATAGCCATGAAAGGCAGCTGAGACCGGCAGAGGGACGGCGTTGATCCGGAACAGACCGGCTGACAAAAGGAGGCTGGGGATGCGGGACTGAACCAGGTGTCGTAGGGAAAATTGCAAGATTTGGCATTTGATTGGACTTGGAGTTGGAGGGCATGGTTGCGGGGACCGCGGAAGACCGGAAGAGGAGGAATGTGTTTATGGACATTGAGGGGTATTGATATGCTGAAGGGATGGTAGTTTATTTGTAAGAAAATGGCAGCGGGAGGGATGGTCAGTTAAGCGGGAAAAGCACATAACGAGTTATGGTATTGTTGAATGTATGGTGGGCGGAGTTGACCTGCCGATGTTTGTTATGGGTAATGGCAGATACGTTCTGTTGCCCCAACCCTTGGAAAGGGGTAGGTTTACGGGGGAGGTTGCAGGGGGGGGAGGGGAGGTTGCAGGGGGGGGAGGGGAGGGAGGGAAAGACGACCCAGCCGGTCGGATATGTAAAATTAAGAGAACAGGATAGGAGGTGTTGTGATATGTTGAGGGATGATGGGATCACTTAATTGTTTGTCCTGGAATGTACGGGGCCTGCGGGAAGCCAGAAAACGACAGGCGGTATTTGATTTTATTAGAAAACAGGAGTCGAGGGTGATAGGACTACAGGAGACACATATGACTAGGGATTCAGTTTCCATGATGCATAGGGCCTGGGTAGGCCATAGTTTTCATTCTTACCATACTACATATTCAAGGGGGGTGAGTCTTCTCATACATAGGGCAGTGCCATTTGTATGTCACGACTCCTTCCAGGATGGGGAGGGGCGGTATGTGGGGGTACACTGTACAATGTATCATTGGAATTGTGTGTTGGTGGTGTTGTATGTCCCCCCTCCGTTTTCTAGTGGATGTATCAAGAAATTTGCACCAAACACACTGATACACACACACACACACACACACACACACACACACACAGAGACGCTGAACGAAACCATAGCTTTCCGTTTCCATTACTATTGATTTCAATGGTAACGCTTCCGTAGGAGACAAACGGAAACCATTAGCAACTGAAGAGTTACCATTGAATTCAATGGTAATGAAAACGGAAAGCTGTGGCTACCATCTCGCTTCCGTTCAGTTTCCGTTCATGGGTACCCCTGATGGAAATGTCTGACGGAACCCATGATCGGAACCCTGACGCAGATGTGAACGAAGCCTTAGATGTGATGGTAACAGCTCGATCCTGCGTGTTACATGCCCCCCCACCCCTGTGCTAAACCCCTAGCTACGCCTCTGGCCAGATTAAAGGGGTTTGTACGGGGATTAAAGGGGTTTGTAAATGCTTTTTTGCATTTATGTATTGGACACGTAGGGTGGTATAACCTTCTAGAAATCCCAGTTTGTATAAGTTCTAGGGCAGGGCTTCTCAACTTTTTTCTTCTAGGTCCTCACTAGCCAGAACATGATGATGCCTGGACCTCACCAGTGGTTGAAGTCCATGCCAAAAATATTTCTCAATTTACTCCGGAAGCGAGTGCAACATTTAAGGTGTATTCTAATGTGTTGACTTTCATCAGTAGTGTGCCGCACAAATAAAAGCCACCAGGTAAAACCGTGTGTGTTTTACCACGTATCAGGCCAGGATCATACACAGTTTTGATGCAGGTTTTGTGGCAGTTTTTGACTCAGAGTTTTGAACCGAACACGGAAGTGGACACAAAAGAAAGGAGATGCATCAGACTTTTCTTTACACATTTCCTTCCTTTTGGATCCACTTCTTGCTTTGGCTCAAAAAACGGACCCAAAAACTTTGTGTCAGGGACGTAACTAGGAAAGACTGGGCCCCATAGCAAACTTTTGACAGGGCTCCCCCTCCCCTAGGTGTCACAGCCCCCCTTATAGGCAGCCCCCTTATACATAGTGCCCCATGTAGACAGTGCTATACAGCCCCCCTGTAGATTGTGCCATACAGCCCCCCTGTAGATTGTGCCATACAGCCCCCCTGTAGACAGTACTATATGGCCCCTCTGTAGACAATGTCACACCCCACTTGTAGATAGCGCCTCCAACCTCCCCCTTGTAAATAGTGCCATACAGCCCCCCTGTAGATAGCGCCATACAGCTCCCCCTGTATATAGTGTCACACAGCCCCCCTCCCTTGTATATAGTGCCACCAGCCCCCCTCCCTAGTATATAGTGCCACATAGAACCCTCACTTGTATATAGTGCCTAACAGCCCCCCTCCCTTGTATATAGTGCCACACAGAACCCTGTAGATTGTGCCACACACAAACCCCTGTAGATTGCGTGTAGGTGGCTTGACTCTCGGTGCGGAACAACAGATATGATACAGCTTCTGGTTTAACCATTTACTACAATGAATTGAACAGGTCCTTTTCATTCTGGTCGGCGCAGACAGTACCACCAAGGTTGGGGGAAGTTGAGCCCGCTGGAATCCCCCTGAGAGATGTCGCGCCTAACCCCCACATTACCAAGCTTTGGTTTCTGCATGCCTCTGACAGTCACGTTGGGAGCTATACCCTCAGGTAAGAATTACACTCTCGGCCATGGGTTGCATCGTGGGGGTCAGTAGCTCGACCGGCCTTCGGGCACTGTCACGGGTCCTTGCGGAGCTATCCGCAACCTTTCATGGCAACCCTCTTCCGCTCTCAGTCGGCGGCCAAGCTAAGCAGCACGCCTAGGACACAACCGAACAGCCACAGGTGACAGATATGAGTTGTTCAAAGTCCTGGTGCTAGTCCGATACTGACTTATGTCACTCTGCTTATTTACTGTCTGCTCCAAACTCCATACACTTGATATAGTTAACAGTCCAAAACAATCTTTGGAAAACTTCTAACTTCAGACAACATACTTCCTCATAGATAAGCGCAGGGACACTGGCATGTGCAATACTAACGGGCAGGCTGGAAAGTTGGAGACCGTAGCTCAGAATCGACTCCGTGTTCTGTGTATAGGTGAAGGCACGGGCAATTTAGGCCTACAGCATGGTATCTGCAATCCCCTGTCCTTATGGTGACAGGAGGTGCCAATGGGGGGGAAGGAATCCAGTACCTGTACCCCTCTGGTCTGTCTCCTCATCTGGTCCAGCTTGCTGAGTCTGGCGCTGCTCCAATATGTGGCTGGTTGCTGCCTCCGGTATCTCCACACTTGTATCTCGCTGGTCTCCACCGCTCTGCCGCCAACTGTCCGACCTCGCTTCCTCTCTCTCAACCATCTCCACCACAGCCACTCGCTGCTCCCCTCACCACCCTTAGGCTGGGTTCACACGAGCACATTAACGTCCGTAATGGACGGACGTATTTCGGCCGGAAGTCCCGGACCGAACTCAGTGCAGGGAGCCGGGCTCCTAGCATCGTAGTTATGTACGACGCTAGGAGTCCCTGCCTCTCCGTGGAACTACTGTCCCGTACTGAAAACATGATTACAGTACGGGACAGTTGTCCTGCAGAGAGGCAGGGACTGCTAGCATCGTACATAGCTATGATGCTAGGAGCCCGGCTCCCTGCACTGAGTTCGGGACGGGACTTCCGGCCGAAATACGTCCGTCCATTACGGACGTTAATGTGCTCGTGTGAACCCAGCCTTACACTTCCCCCTTCGTTCTGAAGTGCAGCCCTCTGCACTTAAACCTCATAGTCCTGCAAATAAGCTTGTTGTCTGTTGCGGCTACATCCCTGAGGAAAACGTAATCCGCAGTTCTCTTTGGGTGTTGATGACTCCAAGGACCCGGTCAACTCCAATGCTTCTGTTGGCAGCGGTTCCCAAGATGAATTGGGGTTGTTTGAGGTGATCACCAGCCACCAGTTCCCCTCTGCATTAGTCCGTAATGAGTCCCTCTGATCTTCTGGTACTGGCAATGAGATCACGTCGGACATTGGAAAGGTGCAGGGTCGCAACAGGTTCCGGTGTAGGTTTCTATTCTGACCCCGATCTCCTTCTAGTTGTACCTCATACACCGGGAGTTCAGGATCAATGCATTTGATCACCACATATGGTTTCCTTTTCCATCGGGGGTTCCAGCTTACCCCCACGTGTCGCTTGGTGGTTCCGGAGACCAGTACTCGATCTCCCGGATGAAAGATTGCGTGTCGTCTAGCTCAGTTCGGAGACTTCTCTCCTAATCCAACTCTCTCCACCCTGACTTCTGCGATGTTCAAACGCCTCTGGTGGTCTTGTACACCACTCAGCGGGGGACCTGTCCATGTGATATTCTGGGGTCTCCCACAGGAGCGCTAGTAGTAACCGACTAGGACGGCCGAACATCAGCTGATATGGGGCGTATCATGTCGTGCGGTGTACTGTTTGATTGTAAGCCCACACCAGGTCGTCTACGTACTTTGGTCATCGTTCGTGTTTCTCCTCCCCAAGAGTTCTCAGCAGACCAAGTAACGTGCGGTTAAATCCCTCACAGGCCCCGTTACCTTGCTGGTGGTAAGGCGTCGTCCTCGGTTTCTTGATATGTAGATTACATAGCTCCCAGATGAGTTCGGATTAGAAATTTGGCACTTGGTCGGATAACAATCGTCTTGGACACCCATAAGGGCGTAGGACGTGTTTCAATAATGCAGTGGCTGTTGTTGATGCCGTCTGATCCTGGGTGGGAATTACTACAGCAAATTTGGAGAAGTGGTCGACACACACTAAGGCATATTTGTGATCCGACGTGACTTCCTGTATGGTCAGGAAGTCGACTGACAGCAGTTCCAAAGGTTCTCCCGTCTTGATGACCATCGGTTCTTCGCACTGTTCTGTAGCTTTGTGCACAACACAGTTCGCTCATTCTTCGCATATGTGTCTGGTTACTTCCCCTAATCCTGGGGAAAAGAAGTGATTATGGATCAATTGGACCGTTTTGTCCGCTGCAAAGTGGCCTCCCTTGTCATGCATCCATCTGCATACCGACTTCACATCTGTCTTTGGCAACACCAGCTGCCATAGTTCATGATACTCTCGCGGAACCCACACTCTGCGGTACAAGACTCCATTTTGCAGCTCCAACCACTCTAATTGGCGGCCCAGGATTCGTGCTCGCGATGTCAGTCGGCTCCTCTCGACTGGTGTTGGTCTTTTTCCTCGAAGTACCTTGATGTCTTCGTCTAGTTGTTGGCGTGTCGCCCATTCAGTTTAGTCATAAATTTCAGCCATCGTGGTAGTTGCTTTAGCCACTCTAGTGACCCTCTTGGCCTTTGACTCTACAGGGGCCACCCGCAGTGGAGGAATCTCGATTTCCTCCTGTTCTTCATCCACCTCTCCACTAGGGATTTCACATGGTTGATGGGATAGAGCATCCACATTTGTGTGATCCTTGCCAGGTTTGTAGTGGATAACGTAGTCGAACCGAGTCAACCGGGCTACCCACCTCTGTTCCATTGCTCCCAACTTTGCGGTATTGAGGTAGGTCAGGGGATTATCAGGGTAGATGTCCAGCTGTAGTTTGTGGGGTTACGCTCCGTGGGCCATAGGCTGCGGCTGCCATGCGCGATGACCCGTTCTACTTCTCCTTGCTGTTGTGCAAGTACTGTTCCCAGCCCTTTTAAGCTACCATCGGTATATAACCTAAATGTTCGATTGAAGTCAGCAAAAGCTAGGATAGGGGCCGTCACTAGCTTGGGCTTTAACTCCTCGAACGCCAGTTGTTGATGTTTCTGCCACTGTTTAGCGACAGTCCGACTGTGACTTCCTTTTTTATGCGTGGGTTGTCCGAAAAGGAGCTGATTCAAAGGGCCCGCGACCTTGGCAAAGTCTTGAATATATCTGTGATAGTATCCGACTAATTCCAGATTGGCCCTTACTTCCATCGTGTTTTCCAGTACAGGCCACTCTTGCACTGGCTGAGTCTGGGGCGATTCCATTTGCATCCACGAGATGACCGAGGTACTTGATCTGCTGACGGGCCAATTTACACTTACTAGGTTTCAGTTTGAGACCATATTTGCCCAAGTCTCCTAAGCAATGCTCCATTAACCGCTGGAATGTACTCGGAGCGTTGGTGAGCCCAAACGGCATTCGGTTAAATTCAAACAGACCGGTGGGGATGATAAATGCAGTTTTCTCCTTGTCCACTTCCTTCATGGGTACCTGCCAGTACCCACTGGCTAGGTCCAGAGTCGTATAATATTGTGCTTTTTGTATGGCAGTTAACGACTCCTCCACCCGGGTAATGGATGAGCATCTATATTTGTACATGCGTTTAGATTTCGTTAACCCATGCAAAATCTAAGGGAGCCAACCTTCTTGCGTACCAGAACAATTGGAGCCGCCCACAGACTTTGCCTCTCCCAGATTACTTGACATTCCAACATCTTGTGCAATAGGTCTTTTACCTCTCGATGTAAAGCCAGTGGGATATTGCGATATCGTTCCCTGATAGGTGGGTTGATTCCGGTATGGATTTTGTGCTCTATGGTGGTGTTGCACCCATAGTCTTCCTCGTGTTGTGCGAATACCCAGTCAAACTGCTACACCAAAAGCTTCAACTGCTCCTTGGCCTCTGTCGTCGGGGCCACTCCATCCAGCCTCAACTGTTGCCACAGCCGATAACTTGAACCCTGTTCGAGAGTAGGAGCCCGATCCTCTTGTCTTGACCTTCCCTCGGTGAGTTCGGTAGTGGTTGGAATGGTCACGTCCTCCGGCCGGACTAACTCGATGCCCGCCAGTAGCGTGTCGGCTGATCTGACAATGGCGTTCTGTGTTGGATTAATCAAACGGACCATGACCATGCCCCTTGCAATTCGACACAACGTCCGTCCTATCACCCACTCGCCCGGATTATCTATAGTGGATACTGTTTCCACCATGACGAGGGCGCCTTTTAGCTGGTGGTGTGTCCCGACCATCAAAGGAATAGCAATAAATATAAAGGAAGTAAATGTATGGATATACAGGAAAGCGCTGCTGGTAAGAATTAATTAGCAATGGTAAATTCCTTGAATTATTTATTACAAGGCAATAAGGCAAAGTGTATCGACACAGGACATGTGTCTTTGTCAGGCCAAGGAAGAACAAACAGTAAAAAATGACATCTTATATACAAATCCAAACAAGGTTACACAAATCAAGAACAGCCCCAAAAAAAACACGAAAACAGAGCTCATAGAAAGAGCAGCTGTCAGTGACATCATCAAGTAAACAGATGTTAATACAAAGTATGTGAATAAACCCAAAATAAACATACCAACTGATTAGTAATGCTTTAGGGTATGTGCACACGAGGTCATTGCGTCCGTAATTGACGGACGTATTTCGGCCGCAAGTACCGGACCGAACACAGTGCAGGGAGCCGGGCTCCTAGCATCATACTTATGTACGACGCTAGGAGTCTCTGCCTCTCTGCAGGACAACTGTCCGGTACTGTAATCATGTTTTCAGTACGGGACAGTAGTTCCACGGAGAGGCAGAGACTCCTAGCGTCGTACATAAGTATGATGCTAGGAGCCCGGCTCCCTGCACTGTGTTCGGTCCGGTACTTGTGGCCAAAATACGTCCGTCAATTACGGACGTAATGCCCTCGTGTGCACATACCCTTACCAATGCATTATTCTGCCAATACATGCAAGATGAGCAAAATGGACATTACAATAGCAGGGGTACATAATATGGCGTTATGAGCGGATGAGCCATGGAAAACATGGAAAGAGAAAGACAGAGTAAAATACAACATTTAAAAGTCAAAAACAGCAATTAAAAGTTAATACTGTATTATATTTACGTGTCTTGTAGATTAGTCCACAGGAGGATGCGGACCCTATTGAGAACCTTTGGAGCATCCTCAAGCAAAATATCTATGAGGGTGGGAGGCAATTCACATCAAAACAGAAGCTCTGGGAGGCTATTCTGACATCCTGCAAAGATATTTAAGCAGAAACTGTCCAAACACTCACAAATTCAATGGATGCAAGAATTGTGAAGTTGATATCAAAGAAGGGGTCCTATGTTAACATGTAACTTGGCCTGTTAATTTTTTTTTTATTGAAAGAGCTTTTGATTTCTGTAAATATGACCTCCTGATGCTGCAAATTCAACAAATTACCATTTTAGTTCTCTTTACAACCTTTAAAATGTTTTGATCTCTGTTGTGCATAATAATTTGAAACAGTGCATTTTGAGTTTTTTACTTCTAAAAAAAAATCTGTTATCATTAGGAGATTTGTTCAACAAAATTCGCATTATACTCCAAAGGTTGATGGCTTGAAGATTATACGGACTGTCATTTGCATCGACTATTTAGGAAAATCAGCGAAAAATAACATTTGCATAATAATTTGGAACGCGGTGTAGTTCTATCATGGGTGCCTCTAACCTCTCTTGGTTCTGGAACTTGTCGTGGAATAACTGGTACGTCATGGTCGTAACTTCGGATCCCGTATCAATCAGACCCCTCCAGTCCCCCAATGATGGCCGTCACAACTGGACATCGTCCCGTCAAAAGTTCCACGTTCCCGCGTGGACCTAACAGTGAATTGTCCGCGGCTTGGGCCTCAGCGGCGGGAGCTTCTAGTTTAACGGCGGCTGTTCTTGTCTGGGGAACTGCTCCGTTCTGCAGTCTCGGGCAAAGTGTCCTGGTTGATCACAGCGCCAACAGCGACGAGGACCTCCTGACGGGGCTCAGGACAGTCGAGGCGGCGGCGTTCGTCTATCGGCCATAACTCTCAACTGCACAACCTCCGTTTTCAACTCCCGGATTGCTTCACGGACGTCCCAGGCGAAATCCTGGAACCCACTCCCGGTTGTTCCCCTCCGCCTGGCGTCGCTTCGGTAGGGCCTGTACACTGTCATTCCACATTTGCTTCCCCGGCTTCTTCTCTTAGGACTTCGCCCATGGTCACCGTGGCTCTGACGAAACCTCTCAGTGTCCTCCTCAAGTTGCGACTCTCCAGACCGGAGATGAACTGGTTCCTCACAATCTGGTCAGGCTCGGGTAGTGCCGCACATCCCGCTGGGTCTTTCTTCACCAACCTGCTCCACATGCCTTGAAGTCCCACTGCAAATTGTTTGAGGGACTCCCCATTCTTTTGCACCCGCGTGTAGAATTACTTTTGCAAGTCGGCGGGTGAAGTGACGTCCCCAAACAATGAGTCTAGTCTATTAATGATAGTCTCTAGCATGTCACGCTGGTCGGCTGCTAAGACCAGTTCAGCTCTCCTTGCATACCCCTCTAGGGAATTAAGCGCTAAATCAGCTTGGTGTGCCAACGCTACCAGGAACAACCGGACAGCCGCGTGTACCCTCTCGGCCCAATCTGTAATAGGTACACTCTGTCCATTGAATTTAGGGATGGCCATCAGCGTGGCTTCCATCGGTATCACGCCCGCGGCAGGCGCGGCTCTGCCACCGCTGCTTGATGGTTCCATCCTCCTCTAATCCGGATGTTGATCCTGCCGACTACGCCAAATTGTGTAAGCAGGTTGACTCTCGATATGGAACAATAAATACAACACAGCTTCTGGTTTAACCGTTTACTGCAATCAATTGAACAGGACCTTTTCCTTCTGGTAGGTACAGACAGTAACACTGAGGTTGGGGATGTCAAGCCCGCTGGAGTCCCCCTGAGAGAGGTCGTGCCTAACCCCCACGTTACCAAGCTTTGGTATCTGCATGCCTATGACAGTCACGGTGGGAGCTATCCACTATCCACTCGGCCATGGGTTGCGTCGTGGGGGTCAATAGATCGACCGGCCTTCAGGCACCGCCACGGGTACTTGTGGAGCTATCCACTACCTTTCATGGCAACCCTCTCCCGCCCTCAGTCGGTGGCCAAGCTACGCAGCACGCCTAAGACGCAACCGAACAGCCACAGGTGACAGATATGAGTTGTTCAAAGTTCTGGTGCTAGTCCAATACTGACTTCTGTCACTCTGCTTGTTCTAATGTCTGCTCCTAACTCCACACACTTGATATAGTTAACAGTCCAAAACAATCTTCGAAAAACGTCTAACTTCAGACAACATACTTCTTTGTAGATAAGCGCAGGGACACTGGCATGTGGCAATACTAACAGGCAGGCAGGGAAGTTGAAGACCGTGGCTCAGAATCTACTCCGTCTTCCAGGTATAGGTGAAGGCACGAGCAATTTAGGCCTACAGCATGGGATCTGCAATCCCCTGTCATTATGGTGACACGAGGTGCCAATGTGGGGGAAGGAATCCGGTACCTGTACCCCTCTGGTCTGTCTCCGGAGATCCGCAACAGGCAAGTTGGTGGGGATTACGCCGGGGCGGGCACACTGCCTCCTGCAGATTTTTGGGAGGAACGCAGGCTGGTAGGGGAGATGGAGGGGAAGTGCAGTCTCCCGGTTGGCGCTGTGCCTTTGGATCACGGTCGGAGAGGTGCATTGTAAGAGAATTTTTGGGCCACCTGAAGCTAAGCTGGGGCCCCCAGTGTGGGGCTAGCGGTAGAGGAACGTATTGTGAGGTTACCTGGTTCTGAATAAGGATGTCTGGCTGATGTGGTGTTGTCTTCACGCAGGATCCCATGATGGAGGGTGTCGTCGCGTCGATTACCGGCTGGTGGCAAATTCAGGAGGTTCAGGACAAGGACTGTGAGTTGGGACCGGGTGCATGGCTCATTGAAAGACAAGTGTCCAGGCCGGGGGAGAATTGCAGCTCAGGTCACCACTACGATCAGGATGGATCGCGTGGTCGTTCTGATGACTGGAGGGCACCATCCATGAGGAATCCGGAGGCGTTATCACCTGTCGGGAGGGCCGTACATTGATCGTGGATGGAGGGGTCGACTGATGTCTCGTTATTATGCAGGGGCACCGTTGGACCAACAAGCGTTGGTCGGCCGGTTTTTCCAGAGAGCAGTGGACCGGCAGGTTTTGTTAGCTGCGAAAGGGGGACCTCAGACTTTGGCGATTGATTTCGGGATAGAGAGGGCTTGGAAACAGGTTCAGGGTACGGTTTTGTCTTCCCCTCTGGGGAGTGTGTTGGGGCCGGTTGAAGGATCAAGTACGGTGTTAGAGGGTTCACAGGTTGGCGGAGGGGATTCAACTCAGGCTGGTGTGGGTCCGGTGTCAAATATGGCATATAGGGAATCTTATCTGGTCTTTTCAGGTCCTCTTGGGTCCTCTGGGGATCGAAAAACAGGAGTTTGTGGAGTTATTTTCCCTTTTGCCGTTGGATAACTTTCCAGAGACGAAGGAGGTTGACATCGGTGAAAAACAGAAGAAATGTGAGGAGGAAGTGCGCAAACGTAGGTGCAGAAAGATTTCTAAGACTTTTGGCAATTGGCTGCGTGCCTTTTGCATTTATGCGAACATCTGGGGGGTGAAGGTTCTGGAAAAATGCGAGTCGATTTTTTGTTACGTGGCCGGCATTTGGGTTGCATGCAAGACTTATGGGGGTTTGGCTTGGTGGAGGTACGACTAACAATTTCGTCAACGCTTGGCGGCATGCCCCTCTATGCATTGGGATCAGTTGGACCTGTCATTATGGATGCAGCTCATAATGTCCCAGCGCTCTGCCCCCTTTTATGGGGGGGGGGGCAAGGTTCTGCCCAACCGCCCCTTAACAAACAGGGAGTGTGTTTTGGCCCTTCAATGGGGCTGTCATGCAAATTTAGGCATGAGTGCTCAGCATGTGCTGGTCTCCACCCCTACTCTTGTTGTTTTAAGCAAACCGTTAAGCGCCCTGGGGACGACTCTGGGAAAGGGGAGGAATCAAGTGAACCTAGGCGCGATGCTACAATGGGTCAAGCGGTATGGCAATAGGGCACATGCAATTTTGTTGAGGGACGCTTTTTCGGTTGGGTTTCGCGTTCCGGGGTTCCAGTAAATTTAAAAACGTCTGTTTCTCCGTTGGGAGTAGTTCCGAAAAAGGAGACAGGAAAGTTTAGGATGATATATCATCTTTCCTTTCCGAAAAGCTCATCTGTTAATGTCAGCATAGATAGGGACCTTTGCTCTGTGTCGCATGCTTCATTTGATAGGGCAGTGGATTTGGTACGGGAATCGGATCCGGGCTGCCCTATTGGCAAAAGTGGATGTCGAGTCGGCGTTCAGGTTACTTCCTATTCACCCAGACAGTCATCACTTTCTTGGCTTCTTTTTCGATGGTGGGTATTTTGGGCACATTTGTTTACCCATGCGTCTTTCCCTGTCCTGTTCATATTTTGAGGACTTTAGTAGTTTTGTGGAGTGGGTGGTCTTCCGGTTTTGGTAGCGCCATCCATTACCTAGACAATTTCTTGTGCGTAGGCCCGGCTGGGTCCCCAGTTTGTTGCCACATGTTGAGTACGTTGTTGAGAATTTGGCATTCCTATGGCGGCGAACAAGACAGTGGGGCCAGCTCCCTGCCTCACTTCTTTGGATCACTCAATTGACTCGATTAGTCGGGTTTGCCGTTTACCAGTGGACAAGTTGGCTAATCTACGGGACGGGATTTGTCGGCTAGGTAGGCTTCGGAAGGTTAGGCTTCGAGAGTTGCCTCAGTGGAGTTGGGTCTGCAGACGGATGCAGCTTCTAGTGTCGGCTTTGGCGCGCTATTGGGGAGGAGATGGTGCGTGGCGCGATATCCGTCTTTTTGAGGGGTGCTTCCCCTTGTTGCAGAACTTGACGTTTTTGGAGTTATTCCCCATAGTGGTGGCCGTACATGTTTGGGAGGACCTTTTTCAGAACCGGAGGGTGGTATTTCTTTCAGATGATATGGGCGTGGTACACGCAGTCAATAAATTGTCAGCTGGGTCGGACCCGGTGGTCAGGTTGCTGAAGCTATTAGTGCTGCAATGTCTTCGTTTGAACTTGCTGTTTAGGGAAAAACATGCCTCCTGACGAAGCCGCAGGCAAAACGCGCGTCGAGGCATGCTTTTGAGGTGTCCCTATCTCTTCCGGTTTCGATCCCTATTTCTTTGTATCCATCATGACCAAGGGTATGCATCAACCTTTCAGTTCTCAGTATTTTTTCACATATTTTTTATGTCAAGCTTTTGGGCTTTTGGGCTTCAGGCTGAATTTGTATATCCTTGACTAGGTATTCCTATTTGGGTATATCCAATTCTTTTTTGTGGGGTTACCTCCCCACATGTTATACGCAGCTAGACATACATTGATTGGCATGCATTAGTGCTCTGTTCCTGTCACGTTGGGTTCGTGGACCCACTGGGCTACACCGCCTTGGTGCCATACAAGGATGCAGGGAGCCATCCTTTTTTGTGATGAAGAAGAACCCGGCTCCTGACGGGGAGGAAGACTTCCGTATGAAGCCCCTCTCCAAGTTCTCCTTAACATAGGCGGACATGGACATAGTCTCTGGCAAGGAGAGAGGATATATCCTACCACGGGGAAGGTATGCACCAGGGATCAGCTCGATAGGACAGTCATACGCATGGTGTGGGGGCAGTGTCTCTGCCTCCCTTTTTCTGAAGACATCCGAAAATGCAGCATAATGACCAGGCAATCCTGCCAATGACCGAGGCAGAGGCTGGACCGAATGAATCTGCACCAAAGCAGGCCCAGCGACACAGGGTCAACGGCTCTGGGTAGGACATAGAACGGCAGCAGTTCTGAGTGGAGGGCCCCTACTTGGAACCTCAGTGGTTTGGTCACAGCAACAACTGGGTTAGGCAGGGGTAGAGCATCTACAGAAGCAATTGTCAATGGGCTCTCCATAGGGGTGGTAGGCAACTGAAGAAGGTCCACCAGGTCTCTATGGATGAAATTAGCCACGGATCTCGAGTCCAGATATGCAGAGACCTGATGCATTCTCTCGCCGGACACTATGGTCGCCGGTATGGACAATTTGGATGAAAGTCCTTTTTTACCCAGGGTTGTCACTCCTAGCAACCCTAGGCTTTGGGGCTTTAGGGGACACAGGCACACAAAATGGCCACCGAGGCCGCAATAGAGACAAAGTACCGAAGTGCGTCTGCGTTGTCTCTCCTGGGTGGATAGCTTACCCCGGTCCATCATCACAGATTCCCTAGGAGAATTGACATCAGAGGACAGCAGGGGTTGCTGCAAAGTAGGTCCCAGACTAGGAGGGTCTCCCTCCCGACTAACCTCTTGGAGGCGTTCTCGGATCCGTATGTCAATCTGGATGAGGTCATACAGGGTAGATGGCAGGTCTCGAGCGGCAAGTTTGTCCTTAATCCTAGGGGACAGTCCATTCCAGAATGCCGCCACCAGAGCCTCATTGTTCCACAACAGTTCTCCCGCCACGGTGTGGAAGTGGATGGCGTACTCACTCACGGAGGTGTCTCCTTGGCGTAGTTTAATCAAGGCAGCCACTGCAGACGAGGCCCATCCAGGCTCCTCAAATACCATGTGACAGGTCCGGAGAAATGGTTCGCCCATGCAAGAGCCTTTTCGGTGAGGAGAGAAATGATGAATGCAACCCTGGCTCCGTCAGATGTAAATGTCCTGGAACACAGGCTGAAATGGATCTGGCACTGGTTCAAAAATCCACGACAGGAACCTGCGTCTCCATCATAGCGGTCCGGAAGTGGCAAAGAAAAACGCGGGTCGACACTGCCAGGAGGTATAGTAGGAGGAACGGCAGCTCTTGCTTCCTGCTGACGAACGAGATTGTTCAAAGCTTGGAGGAGTTGGTCCTGTCGAGACTGGAAATCTAGCAAATCCGCCCGCATCTCTTATGACGTCGTCATGGTCTTGAATTGACCAGCGGGATCCATAGCCTGAGCTTACTTTCGTGAAGCGTTCGTGGACCCACTGGGCCGTACCGTCTTGGCGGTATGGCAGCTGGCCAACAGGACGCAGGTCAAAGTCTATAGTTTGTATAGGGTACCTGTGGCAGCTCGGATAGAAGCGAGGCAGGCTAGGCAGGAACTTGGCAGCAGGTGGATGTCAGGTGTGGAGAGGCAGGTCAAGCGTGGAATACAGCACAGCACGGCTACAGCAAGCACGACACTAGATTCAGGAAAAGGAAACAGGAACAGGAAAAAGGAACAGGAAACCACTGGGAGCAGGAAACACTAGGGGGCCATTGCAAGACAGACTAGGGATACAACAACAAAGCTCAGGCATAGAACTAGGGGGCTGGACCCCTCTTATAGTCCAGAGTACACACAGGTCAAAGGTCAGGAACGAGGTCCGGTGCGCGTGCTGCCCCTTTAAGAGCGGGCACAAGCGTGCGCGCACACCCTTTGGGATCTGAGGAGGAGGCTGAGGCCAGCGCTTGCCGACTCGTGGCTGCGGCTGTCAGGGGAGGAACGGAGCTGACAGCCCGCAGCCACGGACATGACGCACTATGTACAGGGGGCTATGTGTGTCACTATGTACAGGGGGCTGTGTGTATGTGGTGTTTTAAAGTGTGTGGTATTATTATATTCAGGCGCGCAGTGTTTGGTGCTATTATATTTAGGGGTACAGTATGTGGCACCATGATAACTTTATTTTCATTTACAGGTGTGGAAATGTTGGAAAAGTGTCGAAGACATCTGAGTGGCAAATTCTGCAGAAATCAGTCATGGCTGGGAGAAGTCGTTATGTGCTCTGGACCGGATGGAGAAGAAAAGAGGCAAAAAACTACTAGAATCTGAGACGTCGTCACATGTGAGTCACTAGATTTATAGAGAATCTGTCACCTCTCCTGACATTTTTATTATAGGAAATCCTTGTATTTCACAAAAAGTCTTCCTGCAGTCCAGGACTGATAGACAATTCCCCTTGTCAGGAGGTCGTGTTCCTGCACAGTGTGAAACTGTCAGTATGTAGGGATACAGTGGCGCTGCCTTGAAAGGTGATTGTGGTGCTGGATGTGGTTTGTTCGTCCTATTATGAGGCCAGTTAGTTCTTGCTGGTTTTCACTTGGGCCTTCTTCTGAGCTTTTCGGGTGGGGAGCTGTTGAGTTCGAGTAAAGTTCGTCCTGAGGGTGTCTTGTATGAAGACGTGATTTGGGATCCAGAGTCGGTGAGGATCTAGCTTCAGGCATCCAGAACAGATCAGATAGGAAGGGGAGTGTTTGTTGCATTCTCATCCATTACGGACAGGCTGATCTGTCTAGTTTTTGCCTTCCACTCCTTTGATGGTCTCATGATTACTTGATAAAGGGGTTCTGTTTCTCCGAAATGTGTTGTACCTCAAGAGACCCTCTATCTCTCTTTTTTATGTAGATTCTATTGTTTAAGACAATAAAATATATATTTATTTTTTTCTCAAAAACGTGTTGGACTCGTAGAAGTATTGCGCCTGGATGGTGTCTCTTTTTTTTACAGTGGTTCCCACCTGGTTCCCTTTGTTTTTATCTACCTACCTTCACTCCTTCCATAAGCTTAGGATTCCTGGCAGTTCGGGGCTGGTTTTTGTCCATGTTGATGGGTCCTTTCTGTCTCGCTTTCAGTTTCTGTCTATCCTCCAGAAGGCTATAGTTAAGCTAGGGGGGCTGCAGGGGAATTTGGGACCCATTCTTTCATAGTGGGGGCTGCCCCCAAAGCGTCTCCTTTGGGTGTGATGGTTGAGAGTGTGAAGAACATTGGTCATTGGAAATCGAGTGCCCATAAGAGGTATGTTCGCCCAGGGCGAGTTTGGGTGCCAGAGGTGTGAGTGGAGTGAGTGACTGGTGTGTGGAGATTGGAATTCCTATTGTTTCAGATGGAGTATTTTTTAATCCTCCTTGCTTTTTTTGTATGTTTCTTTTTTTCCCTCCTCTGCATCCTCTGATCTTTCTTTTCTTTTTATAGGCTTGGGTGAGTGTATTTGGTTCGGTAGGGCTCGAAAGTATTTTGTGATAACATGATTCCCTGTGGATATTGACTTCTTTGGGGTGTGTATATGAGGGCTGGTGTTTGGAACTGGAGGGAATTCTTAAAAACAAACATTTGTCAATGTGCTGCTTGGAGAGGGATTTGGTGATTTCAATTCAGGAGCAAACAAATTTGGACTAGGTCTATCTGTATTATTGAGATGTAATACTAACAGAGATGAGAAAGCCGGCTCCGGGCGCACGTCATTATGAAAGGGTGTACCTATCCAACGGAGGGTAGTATTGGTGCCGTCTGGTGAGTCGTAGGTGGTAAAAAATGTATTATCAATGGAATTGGTGTGATATATCATATCTATGTGTGATGGTTCAGACGGGGCTTTGTGAAATAATGGGGGTAGGTTTATGTTGGGTGGGATCCAGGGTTCTGCACTCTTAAGTTCTGGGTCTATTTGTCTGATGGTATTGTGGTGGACAGAAACTTTTGTAGTATTATCATTGTATTTGTTATGAGTATTGCTGGAGACTGTATTTTCGTGATGAGATATAGAGGTGCTTCTTCTATAGGTATTTTTGTTGTATTTTCTCGTATTTGTGTTTTTATCTTTGTCGGATCTAAGGTTTTCATATGTCCAAATGTGATGGTTCTGAAATGGCTGTTTTTTATGTTTTTGATCAGCAGATCCCATGGTTGGTGTGTCTGAAGATTGACATGCATAATCCTGTCGATCTCGTTTGAATTTGGCTGCTTTTTTTTCTATTACATCTCTTTCTAATCTCGTTAGTCTCATTTTTACGGATGACTAAATTTTTTAAAAGTCCGGATGTTTTTTGTATAATTCTAGCTTGACCCATGTAATATTGAGGAGTTTAGAAAAATGGTCTGATAGTGACGTTCTTTTTGTAAAAAGACGTTACATCATACCCCTAGAACATATAGTCATGTATTCTTTCCACTCTGAGGAAAAATGTACACTACCGTTCAAAAGTTTAGGGTCACTTAGAATCTGAAAACATAGAGAATGAACACATGTATAGAAAAAAAATTGTCTATTATCGCAGATATATAGACGATCTCTTTCTTATCTGGTCAGGTACTGATGAAGAAGCTAATAGTTTTATAAAAAATGTAAATAAAAATTCATGGGGAATTCAATTCACACAAAGTATATCTAAAGAAAGAATAGTATTTTTAGACCTAGAAATTTGTCATTTTGACAACAAATTCATAACGAAAACACATTTTAAGTATATTGACAAAAACAGTTTCTTGAATTTTAAAAGTGCACATTATAAGCGATGGACAACAAATATCCCACATAGCCAATTCAGAAGGATAAGAAAGAACTGTTCTTCAATAGAAATATATAAAGAACAATCCAAAATTCTCAAAGAAAGGTTTGAAGAGAAAGGGTACCCTCAAAACCTGATTAAGCATGCGTACCAAAGAAATCTGGATACTTCCCAAGAAGTATGCTTATTAGAAAAAGTACATGAAAAACACAATAAAGAAATCCCGACGAATAATTATTCTAACAACTTTATCACAACTTTTAATCATGAGCACAACGCCATCAGAGGCTCATTACAAAAACATTGGAGCATACTTCAAAATGACCCAATTTTGAATAAGATTATTCCCCCAAAACCAGGTATAACATTCCGTCGAGGGAGAACAATTAAAAATATATTGTCACCCAACAGACTGAGGTTAAATACCTCTTTTTCCATCTCTAACCATCATCTTAAACCTGCATGTATTTATAAATGTGGAAAAAGAAATTGCTTATGCTGTCTAAGCATAAATGCAAGTAAATCACAGGTCATGTCAAACGTGACGAAAGAAACGTTCCAAATAAACACCTTTTATGACCTGTGAAACCGATCATGTAGTCTATATGATCGAATGTGAGTGTGGATTACAATATGTCGGGAGAACAACCCAGACATTGAGAAGTAGACTAAATGGTCACCGTTTTAATGCTAAAAATGGTTTTTTAAAACATAGCCTTTCAAGACATCTGCTATATAATCATGCATCAAATTTTAATAATATAAAAATCTCCCCTATTGAGCAAATAAACCCCAAAATACATAACCGAATTTCCCTCCTGAACAAACGTGAATCGTTCTGGATATTTAAATTTGAAACGTTGAGTCCAAATGGACTCAATGAAAAAATAGATCTAGTTTAAATCAGAAAAATAAGATATAGAAAAAGAATTTCACATATTCTTAGCAAGTGATAAATTATCGGAATTTACGAATAGCTCAAAATAGAATAAAACATAAACAAAATATTTTAAAAGACATTGTAAAACAAACATCAGATGAGTTGACAGAGATAAAACCTCAAAAGATCTAATATGAATATCCCTCGCGGACATGCAGCAAAATATAAGAGCTTCTTTCCCGACAATTAACAAATCAATGAATGCGAACCAATAGGTACAATGATAGAAATGTTTTCTATAACAAAGCAATCCATTCCTAATATAGAACAAGAGGACAGCATAAATTCAGACACAATTACACAAATTAAATAAGAAACAATACCTGTGAACACATATTTGCCCATTCCAAGGAGCTTCTTTTTTTCCAAAGTTCGTTTCCTTGAAAATCACGAGGAAGAGGTTTCCTACACGTATCCACTCGACGCGGTTACAGCTCCAGAGGCAAGCACAGTGTGACCAAGTCCAAAAAGGAATAAACATCTTAGAAGCGCAAAAGTTAAGTTGTGCTAACGACATAGCACAACTTAAAAAGGTGAGCTCCATTTCATCTTCTACAATTGAATTTTGTCATCTGTACGTTATCACTTTAGGGAGCGCCGTCTCTTCTCTTTTTTTTGTCTTTTTGCAAGTACTTCTATTTTAGAAGCAGTTTTGAAAAAAATAAATATATTTTTTTTTAGCAATTTAGGAGACTTACAACTGTTATAATAATTTAATACGTTTTGAAGTACATTTTTTTTTCCTGCACCAAGCCATGTTTTCAGAGGCTCATAGGTGTCTGAATGATGGAAACCACCAAAAATTACAACATAAAACTACACCCCTTAAGGTATTTATTAAGGTGTGTAGTAAGTATTTTGACCCCCACAGCTTTTTTGTAAGAATTCATGCAAAACAGGTGCAAAATAAAAAAAAAACACTTTTTCTACAAATGTCATTTTAAAGACATATTTCTTTGTAAAGTGAACATGAGAATGAAGAAACACACCCCAAAATCTATCACCCTATTTCTCCTGTGTTCAAAAATGCCCCCAGTGTGGCCCTAATACGCTGCCTGGATACACTAGACCCCTTAACCCCTTAAGGACGCAGCCTAGTTTTGGCCTTAAGGCTCAGTGTAAAGGATCTGCCAGGCACAGCTTCGGGGTTAACTCCCATAGGTAATCAGTCTGCACCTGAATCTACGTCTCTGAGACTGACTCCATCTTCCATCACTCAGGATGGCAGGCTTAGGAGTGGGAGAGCCTATCGCAGCCTGGCCAGATGGAGCTAGCTCCCGCCCTCTGTCTATTTATACCTGCCTTTCCTGTTCCTCCTTTGCTTGTGATTCTTTTCGTGTGGTTTCCTGGCCCAGCTACAGCTCCTAACTATTTGATCCTGCTCCATACTGACCCTGGCTTACTGACTACTCTCCTGCTCTGCGTTTGGTACCTCGTGCTCTCCTGGTTTGACTTGGCTCTTTCACCTCTCTGGTTGCTCACGGTGTTTCCGTGGGCAACTGCCCCTTTCCCTTTGCTTTGTATTTCCTTTTATGTTTGTCTCGTGCACTTACTGAGCGTAGGGACCGCCGCCCAGTTGTACCCCGTCGCCTAGGGCGGGTCATTGCAAGTAGGCAGGGACAGAGTGGCGGGTAGATTAGGGCTCACTCGTTCGTTTCCCTACCCCCGTCGTTACACTCAGAGCCCATTTTTCAAATCTGACATATTTCACTTTATGTGGTAATAACGTCGGAATGCTTAAACCTACCCAAGCGATTCTGAGATTGTTTTCTCGTGACACATTCATGTTCGTGGTAAAATTTGGTCGATATATTCAGTGTTTATTGGTGAAAAATTGCAAAATTTAGAGAAAATTTTGAAAAAATAGCATTTTTCAGAATTTAAATGCATCTGCTTGTAAAACAGACGGTTATACCACCCAAAATAGTAACTAGTTCACATTTCCCATATGTCTACTTTAGATTGGCATCGTTTTTTGAACATTCTTTTATTTTTCTTGGACGTTACAAGGCTTAGAACATAAACAGCAATTTCTCATATTTTTAAGAAAATTTCAAAAGCCTTTTTTTTAAGGTACCTCTTGAGTTCTGAAGTGGCGTTGAGGGGCCTATGTATTAGAAACCCTGATAAAACACCCCATTTTTAAAACTAGACCCCTCAAAGTATGCAAAACAGCATTTAGAAAGTTTTTTAACCCTTCAGGCATTTCACAGGAATTAAAGCAAAGTGGAGGTGAAATTTGCAAATTTCATTTTTCTTGCTGAATTTCGATTTTATTCATTTTTTTCTGTAACACAGAAGGTTTTACCAGAGAAACACTACTAAATATGTATTGTCCAGATTCTACAGTTTTTAGAAATGTCCCACATGTGGCTCTACTGCGCACGTGGACTAAAACACAAGCCCTAGAAGCAAAGAAGCACCTAGTGCATTCTGAGGCCTCTTTTTTATTAGAATATATTTTAGGCAGCATGCCAGGTTTGAAGAGGTGTTGAGGTGCCAAAACAGTAGGAATCCCCCAATAGTGACCCCATTTTGGAAACTACACCCCTCAAGGAATTCATTTATGGTTGTTGTTACCATTTTGACCGCACAGTTTTTTCACAGCACGTATTTGAATTGGGCTGTGAAATGAAAAAAATGACATTTTTTCCAATAAAATGTCATTTGTGATCAAAATTTCTTATTTTCACAGGGAACAAAATACTCAATTTTGTTGCCCAATTTCTCCTGAGTGCAGCAATACCCCATTTGTGGTGATAAACTGCCGTTTGGGCTCATGGGAGGCCTCAGAAGGGAAGGAGCGCTGTGTGTTCTTTGGAGTGCAGATTTTGCTGGTTTGGTTTTCGGGTGCCATGTCACATTTGCAGAGCCCCAGAGGTATCAAAGCAATGGAAACCCACCAGAAGTGACCCCATTTTGGAAACTACACCCCTCAAGGAATTCATTTATGGGTGTTGTGACCATTTTGACCCCATAGTTTTTTCACAGAACTTATTTGAATTGGGCTGGGAATGAAAACAAAATTATTTTTTTCAAATAATATGTAGTTTTGGCTGAAAATTTCTTATTTTCACAAGAAACAAAATACCCCATTCTGTTGCGCAATTTGTTCTGAGTGCCGCAATACCCCATTTGTGGTGATAAACTGCCGTTTGGGCCCATGGGAGGGCTCAGAAGGAAAGGACCACCATTTGGCCTACTGGGGATTTTCTAGTGCGAAGTCATGTATGCAGAAGCACCTGAGGTACCAGTACAGTTGAAACCTGCAAGAAGTGACCCCGTTTTAAAAACTACACCCATAAGGCATTCATCTAGAGGTGTAGTGAGCATTTTGACCGGAGACCTACACCCCATAAACTGTAATGTGGGTTCTCCCGGGTATGGCAATACCCTACATGTGGCTGTTATCAGCTGCCTGGGCACACAGCAGGGCTCAGAGGGGAAAGACGAAGGGGGGATAAGCTGTGCGGAGTGCATCAGGGTAAGTAAAATTGGGGTAAATTATAAACCAAGGGATGTATGATAAATTTTAAAACACTCTTTCATACAGAGCTCTGGTTATTCGGGACACGTGTCACATTGATATATTGTGTCATCCCTTATAGCAGACTTTGCACCTCTTTTGACTTTTTCCCTTCTTGCCAGTTTGGGGAACTTCTCCTGGAAAGTGTTGCCGCCCTGGTACGATGCGTGTGGCCCCGCTTCCAGAAGTACTGGGTGCCCCCCCCCCTCCTTCTTGGTCCCTAAAGATTAGGTTCTTGATAATCACCTCTTGAAATTCCAGGAAAGTTCCCCTCTGGCCTGCACATCGACGTAGCACGTACGCATTGTACAAAGCCATCTGTATGATGTGCCCGGCCAGCTTCTTATACCACACCGCATGGCGCTCTAGGGCTTCAGGATTTGATCTGACAAGTCCATCCCTCCCATGTACCTATTGTAGTCCAGCATGCAGTCTGGTTTGGGGGTGGCCTTTCCTTCATATATCCTAAACCTGTAGGTATACCCTGATGCACTCTCGCACAGCTTAGACATCTTCACGCCATACCTTGCCCTCTTACCCGGCAGGTACTCGCTGAATTGAACCCTCCCTTTAAAATGTACCAGGGACTCATCAATAGAAATACACTTCTTGGGGATGAATGCTTGGGAAAACTGGGCACTGAAACGGTCTAATAGGGGTCTCCGTTTATACAAACGGTCAAAACTGGGGTCATCTCGGGGTGGGCACGGCTCATTATCAGTATAATGTAAGAAGCAAAGTATTGCCTCATTCATTTATTTTTTTAGGTTACAGTTCAGTTCTGAAGTTGCTTTGAGGGGCCCATATATTAGAAACCCCTATCAAACACCCCATTTTAGAAACTAGACACCTCAAAGTATTCACAAAAGCATTTAGAAAGTTTATGAACCCTTTAGGTGTTTCACAGAAATTTAGAGCAAAGTAGAGGTGAAGTTTACATTTTTTTTTTGTCAGAAAATCCTCTTTATTCCATTTTTTTTACAACACAATTGGATTTATCAGAGAAACGCAACTTAATACGTATTGTCCAGATTCTGCAGTTTTGAGAAATATCCCACATGTGGCCCTAGTGCGGTAATGGACTGAAGCACCGGCCTCCGAAGCAAAGGAGCACCCAATGGATTATGAGACCTCTTTTTTATTAGGCACCATGTCCGGTTTGAAGAGGTCTTGTGGTGCCAAAACAGTGGAAACCCCCCAAAAGTGACCCCAATTTGGAAACTAGACCCCTTGAGGAATCCATTGTAGTTTTCTTGGGGTGCATGCGACTTTTTGATCAGTTTTTATTCTATTTTTAGGTGGCGTGGTGACTAAAAAACAGCAATTCTACTATTGTTTTTTTATTCTATTTTTTTTACAGCTTGCACCGTGCGCTATAAATGGCATATTCACTTTATTCTGCGTGGCGATACGATTACGGCGATACCAAATGTTTATAGTTTTTTTTTATGTCTTATGGCGTTTGCACAATAAAATACGTTTGATAAAAAATCATTCACTTTTTGTGTTACCTTATTCTAAGAGCCAGAACTTTTTTATTTTTCAATCAATAAAGCCGTGCGAGGACTTATTTTTTGCGTAACAAACTGTAGTTTCGATCAGTACCATTTTTAGGTACATGCGACTTTTTGATCTCTTTTTATTCCATTTTTTGGGAGGTGAAGGGACCAAACAATTGTGATTGTGGTACGGTTTATTATTATTTTCATTTACGGCGTTCACCGTGCGAGATAAATAACGAAATAATTTTGTAGTTCAGGCCGTTTCGGACGCGGCGATACCAATTATGTATAGTTTATTTGTTTGTTTATATATTTTTATTAATAATAAATGACTGATAAGGTAAAAAGGGGGATTTTTACTTTTAAGGGTATGTTCACACGCTAGCTGTCATTTACGTGTGAAAAGGCAGACTGTTTTCAAGAGAAAACAGCTGCCTCGTTACACTCGTAAATGCTCCTCCTCGCATTTTGCGAGCCGTCTGAGACGCTCGTAAATCTTGAGCTGTGCTTCATTGAGTTCAATGAAGAACAGCTCAAATTACGTGGCAAAGAAGTGCCCTGCACTTCTTTGCCGAGGCAGTCCATTTATGCGTCGTCGTTTGACAGCTGTCAAAAGACGACGCGTAAATTACAGGTTGTCTGCACAGTACATCGGCAAACCCATTTAAATGAATGGGCAGATGTTTGCCGACGTATTGCAGCCCTATTTTCAGGCGTAAAACGAGGCATAATACGCCTCGTTTACGTCTGAAAATAGGTCGTGTGAACCCAGCCTAATACTTTTAAAACTTTTATTTTCTTATTTTTACACATCTTTTTTTAACTTTTTTTTTACTGTATTACTTTGTCCCACTAGGGGACTTGAGGGCAGGAGGCCCTGATCGCTATTCTAATACACTGCACTACATGCGAAATGCAGTGTATTAGAACTGTCAGCTACTCACTGACAGCAAGCATAGCGGGTCCTGACGTTGTCAGGAACCACTAGGCTTCCGTCTATGGCATAGCCAGACGCCATTGTTTGCTGTCCGGTTGCCATAGTTACCATCGCCGCCCGCTATCGTGTAGCAGGCCGGCGATGGCAGCTTAACCCCTAAAAAGCCGCAATCTCTATAGAACGCGGCTTTTAAGGGGTTAATCAGCGGGGACACAGCGATCGGTCCCCGCTGTAGGAGCTGTGACAGCTGCTGAACAAGACAGGAGCTGTCACAGCTCCTGTATGTGTCGGGAGGACGGCCGAAACGGCCGTTACTCCCGAGACGTACTATTAGGTCATGGAGCGCGAATGCTATAGTTACCATGATCTAATAGTACGTCCAGGAGCGGGAAGGGGTTAAAGGGAATGTGTTGCTAGAAAAAATTTTTTTTTTTTTTTAGTTAAACAATTTAGTGTATTCGTGTATTAAACATTGTTCTATTTTTTTTTATTTTTTTCACGAGTCAGGAAATATTATAAATTAGATTCTAATTTATAATATTTCCCAGTGCTGGTCACTAGATGGAGCAATTCCCAAAATTGCAGCATTGCATGTGGTAAAGCAACCACATTGCTTTATGCTGCAAAATTTGAGAAAACTCACTCGCTCTAGTGAGCTCTCAGAATCCCCCCTCCTTTATCCTGGCTAGTGCCGGGAAAAACGAGGGGATTGAACGGTCAAACCTCCTACACTGTGTGTCGCCATTTTTTGAGCTAACACACAGTGTAGTAGGTTAACACACAGTAGTAAATACACAGTAAAACACGTACATACATAGAAATAACTTACCTGCTCCTGCCGCCGCCCTTCCCTCCGGTCCGTCCGCTCCGTCTGCTACCTCCGCTCCAAGTGCACAAGTCCGGAAGCCGCGACCGGAAGTAGTAATCTTACTGTCCGGCCGCGACTTCCGGTCCACAAGAAAATGGCGGCGGACGTCACACAGTTCAACTTGGACTATGTGGGAGCGGCGCATGCGCCGTTCCCACACAGACGGCGTGCAGCATAGTGGATGGAACGGGCCCCGTTCGCATTCACTATGGGACTGTATGTGCCGTATTCCATGTCTGTATGTGTCGTTAAAATTTTTTTTCGTGACACTGGTCCTTTAAGGTATTTATCTAGGGGTGTAGAGATACACAACGCAAAAATGTAAAAAGGATGAATTAATGGGAATTCTCAGATAATCAGGATATATATTGTTTTATGCAAATGTTTAATACATTTTTTTAAATGAAGTGATAGAAAAATATATCTGTGTAAATCGGCTGCTGTGTTAGAAATATATTGCATTCTTATCTTGGGGGGCCGTACAGAAGAAAAGCGACGCTATTTTCTAATAAGGGAGGCATGTGCCTAGAAATGCATTTGACAGTCATATAGACAATGTCTTGCTAACAAAGCAGTTTTTAGACATTTGTATCATTCTGATGCCGTTGTGAATAGCGTTCTGGTCTGATGTGTAACAAATTATAGCGGAAAAAATAATCTGTACTGGAGTGAAGGGCAATATATACAAATGGAGGAAAATGTATCCAACTATGTTGCAAACGCGAGTCTGTTCACTAGGTAGAAGAACACCTGCAGGGCTATCATGACAAGCTTTTTTCTTTTCTGTAACTGGTTGTGCAACGTCTCTTTGGCTCCATCAATCCTTATGAGGGACGAATGTGCCAAGTGACGCGGTACACCATAACAGGCCCCTGCCCGGCAAGATAGGAACCGCTATGTGCACAAAACAACCAATCACCTACAGAATATATAGAGGGGCAGTGCCCAAAACCATCTATAGGAACAGTAAAGGATCACTAAACCCCAAAATGATGTCAGTATTTCCAGAAGAACTGTAACAAAGCCCATGGTGTATTGATAAGGAACAGCTCGATTATTAGAGATCCTCCAAATAAAAAAAAGATCATTCCCGTATCACGGTACAGAATTAGGAATGTAACAGCTGTTTGTTTCAGGACATAGTCATGAGAACAGTCAATATAAAAAAATTGTGGATGTGGGATTTTGTACTGGAAAATTAATTCTATGACTTAATCACCCACAAATAAATAAAAAAAAATCATAAGGGGTAAAATTTGTTTCACGGGTCTGAAAAATATGTGCTCTACAACCTCTTCCACAAGAAATAATCCCGACTTGGAAAGCCCACAAACTAAAAAGAAAATATAAAGAAATTGACTCCCTAAAAATACCCCCCCACCCATTTTTTTTTGTGTTAAATGCTAGTAATTTGAAACCGTGTGAAAGGTTTCTAAACAGTTACAAAGGGCTGGTTTTGATGGACACATGGGGCAATAAAAGTGGGTATCCCTCATCCTGCCATGCTTGCTACATACCCGGCACCTTTTTTTGGGGATATTTTTGGGTCTCAGTGGAAGGTGTAAAAAGTGGCGCTCTGAAAGCCTGCGCATATCCTTAGATTCACAGGATTGTGCAGGTATAGTGGACTCAAAAAGGAGATGCTCAATGACCTTCTCCTGAAATTGAAGAAAAGTGAGCGTTCCTTTTTGAAAATAACAAAACTGTTTTAGGTAGCAACCCGGATGAGGTAGATTGCTACCTTTTTGTACCAGGCCTTATTTTTGCTCTTCACCAGGTAAGGCTGAAGCACCTGGTCGGAAAGGTCTACACCCCCCATAAATTTGTTGTAGTCTGTTACACAGACAGGTTTCTGCTTGCAGTGGTAGCCCTCTCTCCCTAATTGCCACAGTGGTGTCCGTGTGTACGGTGGACAGCATGTAGACATCCTTCCTGTCGGTCCACTTCACTGCAAGTAATTCCTCACTTGCAAGGGCCATGAATATTCCTGTTTCCAAATGCCTGGACACCAACTGTTGTGGGAATCCCACTCTGTTCTTCCGTACTGTCCCACAGGCCCCTGTATTTGCAGCATGGAGGGCTTTATAAAGGGCAGCACCTGTATAAAAGTTGTCTGTATAGACGTAGTACCCCTTGTGCAGAAATGGCTCCATTAGGATCCACACTATTTTGCCAGAGATGCCAATAGTTTCTGGGAAGCCTGGGATATGAATTTGGCGGTCCCTGCCTTCATATATTTTAAAACCGCAGGTGTAACCCGTTGTGCTCTCACACACTTTGTATAATTTCACCCCATATCTGGCTCGTTTGGAAGGGATGAATTGACGAAAAGAAAGCCGGCCTTTGAAGCTCATGTGCCATTCATCTACAGACCAATTTTTGTCAGCGGTGTACAAAATTAGAAATTAATCATTTAGAAGGGTGATTAATGGCCTTAATTTATTAAGCCGATCATAGGCTGGGTCACTTCTTGGGGGGACTTGGGAATTGTCGGTAAAATGCATGAACCGCATTAGGGCCTCATAGCGGTTTCTGGACATCACTGCTGCAAATACAGGGGTAGCGTGGACAGCACTAGAAGTCCAGTAGGACCGGACAGATGTTTTTTTTTAACCAAACCACATATTGAGGGTAATGTCTAAATTTTTTTTCATTTCTGGGACACTTGTGGGGTTCCACATTCTTGAGTATATACATAGTTACATAGTTAGTACGGCTGAAAAAAGACACATGTCCATCAAGTTCAACCAAGGGAAGGGAAAAGGGAAGGAAAAATTTCTACACATAGGAGCTAATATTTTTTTGTTCTAGGAAATTATCTAACCCTTTTTTTGCAGCATCTGCTGTCCCTGCTGTGACCAGCTCCTGCGGTAGACTATTCCATAGATTCACAGTTCTCACTGTAAAGAAGCCTTGTCGCCTCTGCAGCTTGAACCTTTTTTTCTCCAGACGGAGGGAGTGCCCCCTTGTTTTTTGAGGGGGTTTTACAAGGAACAGGATTTCACCATATTTTTTGTATGTGCCATTAATATATTTATATAAGTTAATCATGTCCCCCCTTAGTCGTCTTTTTTCAAGGCTAAATAGGTTTAATTCTTTCAATCTTTCCTCATAACTTAAATTCTCCATGCCCCTTATTAGCTTCGTTGCTCTTCTTTGTATTTTTTCCAACTCCAGGGCATCCTTTCTATGAACTGGAGCCCAGAACTGGACTGCATATTCCAGATGAGGCCTCACTAATGCTTTGTAAAGTGGTAATATTACATCCCTGTCCCGCGAGTCCATGCCTTTTAATACACGACAATATCCTGCTGGCCTTTGAAGCAGCTGATTGACACTGCATGCTGTTATTGAGTTTATGATTTACAAGTACACCCAGATCCTTCTCAACAAGTGAATCCGCCAGTGTAGCTCCCCCTAGGACATATGATGCATGCAGGTTGTTGGTACCCAGATGCATAACTTTACATTTATCTACATTAAACTTCATCTGCCAAGTGGACGCCCAAACACTTAGTTTGTTTAAATCTGCCTGTAATTCATGAACATCTTCCATAGACTGAACTATATTACATAGCTTGGTGTCATCTGCAAAAATAGAAATAGTGCTATTAATCCCATCTTCTATATCATTAATAAATAAGTTGAATAATAGGGGTCCCAGCACTGAACCCTGGGGTACACCACTTATAACCGGTGACCATTCAGAGTAGGAATCATTGACCACAACTCTCTGGATACGGTCCTTGAGCCAATTCTCAATCCAATTACAAACTACATTTTCTAAACCTATAGTACTTAATTTACCCATTAGGCGTCTATGGGGGACAGTGTCAAATGCCTTTGCAAAGTCCAAAAACACTAAATCCACAGCGGCCCCTCTGTCTAGACTTCTGCTCACCTCTTCATAAAAACAGATCAGGTTAGTTTGACAACTTCTGTCCTTAGTAAAACCGTGCTGGCTGTCACTTATAATGCTATTTATTGTCACATAATCCTGTATATAGTCCCTCAATAGCCCCTCAAACATTTTCCCCACGATGGATGTTAAGCTTACTGGTCTATAATTACCCAGGGAAGACATAGAGCCCTTTTTGAAAATAGGCACCACATTTGCCCTGCGCCAGTCCCTTGGCACTATACCAGTCACTAGAGATTCTCTGAATATTATGAAAAGGGGGACAGAAATAACTGAACTAAGCTCTTTAAGAACTCTAGGGTGTAACCCATCTGGTCCCGGGGCCTTGTGCACATTTATTTTATTTAATTTAGCTTGGACCATCTCTACATTCATCCAATTCAGTATATCAACTGATATATTAACAGCACTGGCACCGGCTACATCAGCTGCTCCTTCTTCAGTTGTATATACAGAGCTAAAGAACCCATTTAGTAACTCTGCCTTCTCTTGATCCCCTGTGACCAACTCCCCATTACCACTATCTAGGGGTCCTACATGTTCAGACCTGGGCTTTTTTGCATTTATATGCTTGAAGAATTTTTGGGGATTTGTTTTACTATCCTTGGCCACCTGCCTTTCATTTTGTATTTTTGCTGATTTTATTACATTTTTACAGATTTTATTAAGCTCTTTATATTTTACAAAGGCTACAGCTGTACCCTCAGATTTGTATTTTTTAAATGCCCTTTTTTTGTCATGTATTGCCCCTTTCACAGAAGGTGTAAGCCATGTGGGGTTTAATTTGAGTTGTTTATACTTGTTACCTGTAGGAATAAATTTTGCACTATAATAACTCAAAGTAGATTTGAAAATCTCCCATTTATCATTTGTTCCATTATTTGACATTAGTTCTTCCCAGTCTATATCCTGAATTGCAGCCCTCATCCTGGGGAAATTGGCTTTCTTAAAATTAAATGTTTTTGCCCTCCCAGCCTGCGTTTGTTTTTTACAGTATAGGTAAAATGTAACTATATTATGATCACTGTTACCGAGGTACACCTCTATAGCGACTGCTGTATCTACCACCATAGGACTATGGGGTTCAGCGGTAGAATAGGAATCGTCACTGTCGGGAAAAAGTTCTGAAGCGGTGTCAGTTTCACTTTCAGATATGCAAAAAAATGGGACATAGAATGTAATTAAAACCACAGAAAAGGCCATACTCACAGATTAGGTGGTGGGTAAAAAAACCCGTTCCAAACAGGACGCAACCAGGTCAGAGAATGCTGTTGAAGGAAAGTGCCCAGGTGTGTTTAAATAATGATAGCCGCTCCCACTAACCTTGAGGGGAGTGGTGTGTTGGGCATAGAAGTAAATGTATAATAATAATAAATAAATAATAAAGTACTGTGTATAGTGTACATGTGAGGTATAGGGGACATGGCTAAGTGTAGTGTGCAGAAATCAGGGCTGTGAGTGAAACAAAACGTGAGTGTAGTGTGTAAAACATGGAGGCATAGTGTTTGGATAGTGAGGCACAGCATATATCGCCGAATAGCAGCCTATTTATAATGCCCATACTGTAAGAGAGCGGGCTGCCCTGCATGCAATGCCAAACATCCGCACACCAGGCTATCCCAGCATCATAAGATCCGTGCGCGTCCTGAAAAAAAGGTATGTACAATGTAAGTAACCATGAAAAAACATGGGGTATTAGTTGTCGTTTTGGCCAAAAGAACGCAAGCTCGTTTCACTTTCAGAACTGTTGGAACATAGCAAGGCGTAGGCTTGCTTCGCGCTGTACAGTCTCTGAGACATTATATTTATAGATATGTATGTATGTATGTATGTACAGTATATATATATATATGCCCTATAAGTCCTATAAGAACCCTAAGGCTGGGCTCACACACCTTATTTACGGACGTAATTCGGGTGTTTTACACCTCGAATTACGTCCAAAAATAAGGCTCCAAAGCGCCGGCAAACATCTGCCCATTCATTTGAATGGGTTTTACGATGTTCTGTGCACACCGGCGGTTTTTTTACGCGCCGCTGTCAAAAGACGGCGAGTAAAAAGACGCCCGTGTCAAAAAGGTGCCTGTCACTCCTTGAGACGTAAATGGAGCCGTTTTTCATTGGCACCATTCAAAAACAGCTCCAATTACGAACGTAATTTCCGCCGCGAAAAACGCGAGTACAATCAATTACGTCTGAAATTCAGGAGCTGTTTTCTCCTGAAAATAGCTCCGTAATTTCAGCCCTATAGGACGCTGCCATGTGAACCCAGCCTAAAGTAAACCTAAAAACTACACTAACTATTATTTTTTTTATTTTTTATAACAGACGTAATAAAATAAAGCCCTAATGTAGTCTTACGGCTATTATGGCCCTAAACACTAACGCTAAACTAGCACTAACCCTAAACTAACACTTACGCTAAACTAGCACTAACGCTAAACTAACACTAACGTTAAACTAGCACTAACGCTAAACTAGCACTAACGCTAAACTAACACTTACGCTAAACTAGCACTAACGCTAAACTAGCACTAACGCTAGTCTAGATTTTATATTATATATATATATATATATATATATATATATATATATATATATATACTAGAAAGCGGTGATTTGTTTCTTCACTTTTTTTTACAGCACAGGACGCAGACTGATCTCTCTCTCCTCTCAAGGAACAACTACAATGAGAGGAGAGAGAAACACAGCCCATGTCCTGGCTGTGTTATTAAAATAACTGTCTTTGATCTCTGTGATAGGTTTTATCACACAGATCACCTGATCAGGGACCAGTCACAACGGTCCCTGATGGTTTCTGTGCCAGCTGCTGACACAGGCAGGTTATGCACAGTGCATGCGCGCGCCATTTTGTGTGTGAGGGGGGGAATCGGAAGGGGGGAATCAGACGTGGGAGGGGGGGTGATTCATCTGGGGTATACTGGGGAACACTTATTACCCTTTCTCTCTAAGGAGTTATTCCATGAGAGGAGAGAGAAAGGGTAACGATCTGCCGCTTTGCAGTGACCGCCGTGATTTAACGAATCACGGCGATCACGTGACCAGAGACCACTCGTTATGGTCTCTGGTTGTTGCTCTGAACCCTCAACTACCTCCGGTAACTGAGAGAACGGAGCTTTGATCATTTATTTTGGCGCTACATTAGGCTAAAACGCTGCCGTGTAAAGGCGGCGCCTTAGCCTAAAGCCCCTTAGTGACCGCTGTGAAAAGGCGTATTGGTGGTCACTAAGGGGTTAAAAAAGATATTTCCATTGATGGGAATTAATTTCCTCCATGGAGAATGGTTACAAAGCCGAGTGACAACCATTATGGTCATCATCAGAACTCCTCCAGGACTTTCCCAGACTCTCCCCTCTCCACAGCCACATAACTCTGTTTATTTACCCATAAAGCAGGAAAGACATGAAGTGAAAGAGAAAACAGAAGAACAGAGTTTTTAAAATTTATTTTTTTAATTTCCGCAATGATAATGAATTAACTAAATCCAGGTGGCAAATTTGGGAAAGGTTTTGCCGCTGATGATGATTGATGTTCGGGCTCTACATGTTGTCTCGTAGAGAGAGAAACCTAAAGAGAAAGAGGTCAAGTACATTCAAAATAATGTGTAATAGAAAAACTTTCTTTATTAACAGATAGAAAGACAAACAGTTAAAAATGAGTCATACAGTGTAAAAGGGCGTCAGCCCACACGGAATACATGAAAAGATACTGATGATGGTATTAAATAACAAAGACCCAGGGTTAAATGTTAACAGTGAACAGCTCGATACATGTAGCATAAATATAAGGGAATAGATCAAGTGATCAAGTAATTCTGATGTCTATAACACCATAAGCTGGTATTGGTAGTTGTAATCAGTAAATATAGGTTAATATCATGTAGCAGTATAGCTGAGACTGATTGAGGAGCAGTACAACCTGGATCTAAGTGGCCATGTGCATTAGGTAAATAAAACATGTCACGTACCCGGATTCATGTAGCCGCATGGGGGAGACGCCAAGCCCGACGCGCGTTTCGGCGGATGCCTTCGTCCGGGGGTGGCGTCTTCCCTGCGGGACCCTCCCTTATATCTGAACATGATTAGAGAAGATTGGTATCCGTGTGGGTCATATGGGAGGTTATTTCGGCGACAGGCCGGGGGTAGCAAGATGGCTACTGCCCCACTTCCGGTGAACCGCGTCATCGAGGCGGACGTGCGCGGACGCTGTCTGACAGCGCCGCCCACGTCCAGCCAGGATTGAAGACCCGGCCGAAAGTGAGTGAGCCACTCCCCCACCCCTAGCTAGCGCACACCTCTCTCACCCCGTACCACTGGATAAGAAGCAGGCTTATGAAACAGTTAGAGATAACTGAGATAGATGTATGTAGATATAGATAAGGGGATCGGGAGACGATAAATGTTAGTTTAATACCAAGAATATGGCACATATGAATGTAACCTGTGAAGAAGAGAAAAAGCAGAAAAGAAGAGAAGGGAGAAACGGAAGAAACAAAGAAGGAAACCAGAGACAGAAAAAACGCAAGTGTGTGTGAATGTTGACAAGAGGACGGTCCATGTAAACACTTGGATGATACACTGAAATGTAAATAAGGGACCGAAAAAAACTAAAAAACTGAATAAATAAATAATTAATGGATTACTAAGTGAAGGAAGTGACAAAATATGTGTAAATAAAGAAATAACAAACCCATACCATTTCATTGTATGTATGTATGTGATGAATATGCAAATGTATGAAGTACTGTATGTGAAAATTCTATATATATATATAAATAAATAAATAGTCAAACATGTTCATAATTATGAATACATCAAAAATAAATAAAAATTATATATATGTATAAATGTATCCATATACTGTTGTGTAAAAGAGAAAACATAATGTGTATAAATAAATGTAGCAAAAAAAGAGCATAATTAATATATGTATTAGGTTTGCCAAGATTAAATAGTGTAAGACCATATATTAAAGAGAAACAAGAAAAAAGATGTATATATAGACTATTTATATTTATGCACATACATGATCAGTAGTGTTCACATTCAGTACATCAATGGTTTCTTGATCCATCAAGGATCGCCAGGCGCCATCTCTGGCTTTGTAATCCATGGGACCCACGGATTACAAAGCCAGAGATGGCGCCTGGCGATCCTTGATGGATAAAGTTTTTAGAGATGAGTCTGCAGTGTCTGGTTTTAGTGGTTCAGAGAGTGTGAGTGAACTCCAGTATAGATACAAAAATTTACTCCATAGACGCATGAAGGTCTGGTGGAACAAAGTGTTCCTAGAAAATTATATTCAGAGATGTCTTATCCCAAGGGGTCTTAGGATCAAAATCTTTCCCTCATTTCCAATCAGTGATGAAACTTTCATCACTAGGTGGGAAGATATTTGTAACAATAGTTCCAAAAAGTTCATGGAACTCTTGGTAGGACTCAACCAAGACACACTCGCTTTGCTGGACGCAGAAATTGAAGATGTTCAATCTCAGCTTATTGCACTCTTATCTGTAGATAGTATGGCCAGATTTAGACAAAGTCTTGAAGTTCAATTCTCCGAATGGGAGAAGGAAATTCAAGCTACAAAATCTAAAAAGTTCACCAGAGATGTTGGAGATTTCCAGCAAAACCAGGTGTACAGATGGAGGAGAAACAAAATAGGTGGTCGGAGTCGCACACCCTCTGTATCCTCTATCTCCTCTCTCAGTGAAACAGTAAATGCATTCTCTCGTTTCAATCAACCATCTGGCTCACGTCCAAAAAGAAAATTTACACAAAGACAAATGGCAAACAAGAAGAGACCAGATACGCAAGATCCTACTCATCGCCTAAAGGTGATTAACCTATCTGTACACACTTTTTCAGATATAGACAGAGAGGTCATTGAAAAGGGTCTTACTTTCTCACCTTGTAATCGCTTTGATGCTTTCTCTGTAGTAAAAGATCTCAACATGTTTGGTCGGTCACTTATACACAAAAAATGGTTCCACAAATCCACTCATGTGGATCTTTTTCCTACCACAGAGGAGCAACAAGCATTAGGGACTCTTGAGGAATTGTTGGAAGAACAGGATACTACTGTTTCAGGTAAAATCCCAGTATGTGTTCGTATGAAATCCAAGAAATTCCCCCCTCTTAGTTTGTGCCCCGCTGTAGATTCTTTTGTTAAGGCGGTTACACTAGAATTTCAAAATATTCCTGCTAATGTCAAGCATGATAATCTAACCACATTACAACGTGAAAGCTTAAATAGATTACAGAAAATGAAGGATGTTGTATTCAAGGCTGCCGATAAAGGCGGGAATGTTGTTGTATGGCCCTGTCACATGTATGAGGCCGAAGCCTACAGACAATTGCGTGACAGACAGTGCTACAAAAAACTAACATTCAATCCCTCATCCTCTTTTAGATCTACACTGCAGCAGATATTTTCGAAAGCCTTACAAGAAGATGTTATAAATAAGGATTTGTTAACCGCACTTACAACGGTTGAACCTACTGTCCCTACGCTGTATTTACTCCCTAAAGTGCATAATAATGACAAAATACCACCAGGAAGACCAATAATTTCAGGTAGGGGCAGTATTACAGAGAAGTGCTGTAAATATATTGACCACCACCTGAAGGATTTGGTTATAAACCTTCCTTCATATGTTCGTGATTCTGCAGATCTTCTTCAGAAAGTTAGCGGCATCAGCATTGACGATGATATGCTGCTAGTTGCGATTGACGTTGAATCGCTCTACACTAGTATTAGGCATGCTGATGGCATTAGGGCCACTAAATTCTTTCTGTCAACTACGAATTTGGAAAAATCCATGTGTGATTTTCTTGCTGAACTATTGGAATACACCTTGACGCACAACTTTTTCACCTTCAATGGGCACTTTTACCTACAGCTCCAGGGAACGGCGATGGGGGCTGCTTGTGCACCCTCATATGCCAATCTGTTCCTTGGACTGTGGGAGAGGGACCTTTTCTCAGATGGCCAGGATGATTCAATGGACCGGATCCTGTTTTGGGCACGGTACATTGATGACATCCTGGTCATTTGGAAGGGTACTGCCTCTGAGCTGGACAAATTCATGGTAGAGCTCAACAAGAACCAGCTCAATCTTAAATTTACGTACAAATCCAACAGTCAGCACATTGATTTTTTGGACATTAAATTAACCAAGGACATTGATGGTTTTTTACAGAGTGACGTGTATCGCAAGGAGACCTCGGTTAATTCTTTACTGCATTTTTCATCCTCCCATCCACCACAGACCCTACAGGCGATCCCTATCGGGCAATTCCTGAGGATAAGGAGGATATGCTCCTCTGACACCATTTTTGAGGAACAGGCCAAGGACTTAAAAAACCGTTTCATAGATCGAGGCTATAGTATGCGGTCCATCAAAAAGGCGTATCACAGGGCCAAGTATACAAATAGAGATGATCTTTTGTTTCCTAAGAAGAAGAGAGATACACAGAATAAGGTGAGGTTTATAACAAACTATCACTCGAGGTGGCCGCAAATGAGGGAAATTTTCAAAAGGTATTGGCCCATTTTGCTCACAGACCCAATTCTCACCAATTATGTGACTAGGTACCCCAGCATAACAGCAAGACGTGGGAGAAATTTGAAAGATCATTTAGTGAGGAGTCACTATGATCCGGTTACGAGAAAATATCCGTTTGGATCAAAGGGAGCAAAGTGGGGGTGTTCCCCCTGTGGGCATTGTGTGGCATGTCCTAATATCGAGAGGATCACAACTTTTCCTAATGTTACAGGTACGAAAACGTATACTATAACACATCCGATAACATGCACCACCAAAGCAGTGGTGTATTATGCAACATGTCCATGCCCTAAAGTATACATTGGTCTCACCTCTAGGGAGCTAAAAGTGAGAGTGAGGGAGCATATGTCCGATATCAGACGAGCAGCGAATGAGGAAGTCATGGAAACTTTGAAACCGATACCGCGACATTTTAAAGTACATCATTCCTGCGATCCAACAAAACTAAAGGTGAGGGGCATTGATCATATTGTCACAAATATGAGAGGAGGCAATATTAAGCAAAAATTAGCACAATGCGAAGCACGTTGGATTTGGACCCTTGGGTCAATGTATCCATCAGGCCTCAATGAATCTTTGAGTTTCGCTCCATTTCTCTGAACCACTGACTCCCTGTGGGTCTAGGTTTTTTAATTATTTTTAATCAATAAATATATATTGTTTTATTATTTTATTATGTATATATATATATACAGTCCTTACCTTGTTAACTACCCTCTTCTATGAACTCTTTATCTTTTGAAGGTATATAGAAATGCAGGTATATTTGGAGATATATATGCTGAAGATATTGGAGGCTATGGACTCTGGAGGCGTTGAAGATATTATATATGTATGCTCCTTGGCCACTGGCATGGTGTCATTCTACTCATCGTTTCTATATTGTATATATGCTTTATCGCTCTCTTTCTACTATGGGGATGCTGTCATCAGATCCATGTGGGGTTCTTTATCGATCACACTATGCACTTTAGACATACACATGCGGGTATAATCTACGTATTATATATATTGTCATGTTTTATAATGTATTGGTAACTGGTATTAATTATGTATCTTATTATTCTATATATTTCACTATTGACTTTATACACATCTACGAATTTTTTAACATATAGATATGTAGATATCTATGTACTGCCATTATACACATATTGATTGATTTTTTAACACATAGACATGTAGATACTTATTTGACTTATTTTTGCATGTCTTTTATATACATATACCTGTGCATGTTGTTTTTTTATATATATATATACACATATATTTTTTATTGATGTATTTCTTTACCATGGATTTTATTCATTTATTTATTGTGCACCCATGCCTAATAGTGTTTATAGATACCCCTGCTTGTTGGTTTATGTCTTGCAATACATTTCTGTGCATTTGTGTATGTTTCTTTTGTGTATGGACTGAAACCATTGATGTACTGAATGTGAACACTACTGATCATGTATGTGCATAAATATAAATAGTCTATATATACATCTTTTTTCTTGTTTCTCTTTAATATATGGTCTTACACTATTTAATCTTGGCAAACCTAATACATATATTAATTATGCTCTTTTTTTGCTACATTTATTTATACACATTATGTTTTCTCTTTTACACAACAGTATATGGATACATTTATACATATATATAATTTTTATTTATTTTTGATGTATTCATAATTATGAACATGTTTGACTATTTATTTATTTATATATATATAGAATTTTCACATACAGTACTTCATACATTTGCATATTCATCACATACATACATACAATGAAATGGTATGGGTTTGTTATTTCTTTATTTACACATATTTTGTCACTTCCTTCACTTAGTAATCCATTAATTATTTATTTATTCAGTTTTTTAGTTTTTTTCGGTCCCTTATTTACATTTCAGTGTATCATCCAAGTGTTTACATGGACCGTCCTCTTGTCAACATTCACACACACTTGCGTTTTTTCTGTCTCTGGTTTCCTTCTTTGTTTCTTCCGTTTCTCCCTTCTCTTCTTTTCTGCTTTTTCTCTTCTTCACAGGTTACATTCATATGTGCCATATTCTTGGTATTAAACTAACATTTATCGTCTCCCGATCCCCTTATCTATATCTACATACATCTATCTCAGTTATCTCTAACTGTTTCATAAGCCTGCTTCTGAACCAGTGGTACGGGGTGAGAGAGGTGTGCGCTAGCTAGGGGTGGGGGAGTGGCTCACTCACTTTCGGCCGGGTCTTCAATCCTGGCTGGACGTGGGCGGCGCTGTCAGACAGCGTCCGCGCACGTCCGCCTCGATGACGCGGTTCACCGGAAGTGGGGCAGTAGCCATCTTGCTACCCCCGGCCTGTCGCCGAAATAACCTCCCATATTACCCACACGGATACCAATCTTCTCTAATCATGTTCAGATATAAGGGAGGGTCCCGCAGGGAAGACGCCACCCCCGGACGAAGGCATCCGCCGAAACGCGCGTCGGGCTTGGCGTCTCCCCCATGCGGCTACATGAATCCGGGTACGTGACATGTTTTATTTACCTAATGCACATGGCCACTTAGATCCAGGTTGTACTGCTCCTCAATCAGTCTCAGCTATACTGCTACATGATATTAACCTATATTTACTGATTACAACTACCAATACCAGCTTATGGTGTTATAGACATCAGAATTACTTGATCACTTGATCTATTCCCTTATATTTATGCTACATGTATCGAGCTGTTCACTGTTAACATTTAACCCTGGGTCTTTGTTATTTAATACCATCATCAGTATCTTTTCATGTATTCCGTGTGGGCTGACGCCCTTTTACACTGTATGACTCATTTTTAACTGTTTGTCTTTCTATCTGTTAATAAAGAAAGTTTTTCTATTACACATTATTTTGAATGTACTTGACCTCTTTCTCTTTAGGTTTCTCAGTATATATTCATGGTCAGAGTACCAGGTCATGTTGGGTTTACATGTATGTTCCTCCTACTTCATAATCTTGGTTATTTATGTCACTTTGACTGTTACCGGTACTTACGAAGATATATATCTTTAGTATCTTTTCTGATGTGGAGTGCATACGTTTGCTGCATGTGTACAATTTGGTTTTCTATGTTGTCTCGTAGCTTTGTGTTTGATGTCCTATATGCCGCCTCAAATAAAATACTCCCTTTCCCTTTCGAGGATCCAGTAAGTCTTCGTTGACTTTTCAATGTTTGTTGATAGAAAAGTTATTTTCTGCGTTTTTTTTTATAAGATGTCAAATTGTGCGTATTAAAAAGTGATGATGGTTCTTCATGGTGACCTGTAGAAGAACACATATTTTATAACCAGAAGAATACGACCATGACACACAGCGGAGTAACATGCAGTCACAGGGCCCCAGAGCAATATATGGCCCCACATCACCCCACCGACCAGGACTAATAGGTGTGGGAAATGGATGCGACTGAAAATTCATAGAATAGAGAGTTTACTGTAGTCTGCCCCTGTCTATGGAGGGTCATATACTCACTGGTGATGTGCTCATATTCTGATGTCATTTTCTGAAATTATAGATGTTCTTGTCTGGAAAAAAGGGAATGAGTTATACAGATTGATTGACTTATAGCTGTATACAGATCATATACAAAACACATGTCCTGGACTGGGGAATGTCCCTGTCTGGGGAGGGTCTCATATACTTACTGTTCAGTCTGATTTTTTGCTGCCCATAGCGGAAACTGTTGATGTTATTGTCTAGAAAAAAGGTAAGAAATTAAGCAGATTGATTGACAGGTCACTGTCACGTTGCAGTATATTGGTCATTATTATTCATCAGTATTTATAAGCCAAAACCAAAACATAATTAGAAAAAGAATAATATAAATATTCACAACTCTTCTGTGTTTTAGACCAGTTTCTATTTTTTGCTTACAGATACTGATGCAAAATACTGACGCGTGAAAGTTGCCTTATAGCTATATATATATATATATATATATATATATATATATATATATATACATTTCCGAATACATGTCCTGACTGGAGAATGTCCCTGTCTGGATTGAAACCCAGAAGCTCCTGTCCCAGGCAGCAGCTCATCTCATTGAGCTATAGGGGATGTTAGAGAGCTCCACTGCTGAATCTGCTGTCTAGGTTTTCTTGACTTTTGCGCCTCTGGATTCCTTTCCTTTATTGCCTGATTGGTCTCAGTCTTTTGGTTTACTATATAATCCTGTCCCTTGCCCTTCCTGATTGTCAGACTATTGAGATTCCTGCCTGTAGTCTAGTTCCATCTGTCTTACTCTACAAACTGTTGCTGCTCATTTGTGTACCGAAATTGAATTATTTTCTGACCACATCTCTGCCTCACTCTACAACCTGTTGTCACTTGTTTGAGCACAAATCTTGGATTGTTTCCGGACCACATCTCTGCTTTACGCTACAACCTGTTGCTGCCTATCTGTGTATCAAACTTAGATAATTTCCTCAACATGTCTCTATGCTACAATCTGTTGTTGCTTATCTGCGTACCGAACCTGGACTGTTACCTAATTACTTTTGCTATTATTAACCTCCTGCCTGATCGTTTCAGTCACAGGACTTCAAATCTGCCACTGACATTAACATATATACTCACTACTGATGTTCGAATGTTATGATCTTTTGCTACCCATATCTGCTGAAACTTTTTGATGTTAATGTCTAGAAAAAATGGGAGAAATTAGTTAAACAGATCGCTTAACTTATAACTATTTACACATAATATATGTCCTGGACTGGGGAAGGTCCCTGTCTGGGGAGGGTCTCATATACTCACTGTTAAGTCTGATGTTTTGCTGCCCATTGATTAAACTGTTGATGTTATTGTCTAGAAAAAATGGAATAAGTTAAGTTGATTCATAGACAGGCCACTTTCACACGCCAGTATTTTGGTCAGTATTTTGCAGCCAAAACTTGAAACAGAAAATATATAGAAAAAGTATAATGGAAAAATGTACATCTCTTCCGTGTTTTTGACCCTCTCCCGATCTTGGATATAAATACTAATACAAAATACTGATGTTTAAAAGGGGTCTTATTAGTACACACACAGAACACACAAACAGAATACATGTCCTGGACTAGAGAATGTCCCTGTCTGGAGAGGGTCTTATATTGTCGGGATTCAAACCGAGAAACTCCTGCTGCTTTTCTCATTGTACTATAAGGGATTTTGGAGAGTTCCACTGCTGAATATGTTGTCCAGATTTTCTTGACTTTTGCCTCTATGGATTCCATGCTTTATTGCCTGATTGGTCTCAATCTTTTGGTATACTATATAAACCTGTCCTTGCACTTCCTGATTGTCAGACTTTTGAGGTTCCTGTCTGTAGTCTAGTTTCTTTCTGCGTCACTTCACAAACTTGCTGCTCATTTGTGTATCGAAAGTAAATTGTTTCCTGACCACACCTTTGCCTCACTCTACAACCCGTTGTCACTTATATGTATACCAAACTTGGATTGTTTCCAGACCACTTATCTGCTTTAAGCTACAACCTGTTGCTTCTTATCTGTGTATCAAACTTAGATTATTCTCTAACCACTTCTCCGTGTCACGCTACAATCTGTTGTCGCTTATCTGTGTACCGAATCTGAACTGCTAGTTAACTACTTTTGCTATTATGAACCTCCTATCAGATTGTTCCAGCCTCGGTACTTCAAATCTGCCACCGACATTAGGGCCCCATGCAAACGACCATAGATTTCGTCCATAATTACGGACCTATTCATTATTATGTCCGACTGACACTTTCCCGTATATTTACGGGAAGGTGTCCTTACGGCAGAAACCTTCCGTAAAAAATCCTATTTTTTTATTTTATGGATCGGGCTCCCATACTATATAATGGAAACACTGTCCACAAATGCGTATGACTGACCACAGCCGTCTGCGGCCGGATATGCCTGTAATCATAGACTGTGATTATGGGCACGGTCATGTGCATAGAGCCTTATATATATACCCACTACTGATGTTAGGATGCTCTGATATTTTGCTGCCCATATCTGCTGAAATTTTTTTATGTTACTGTCTATAAAAAAAAGTGCAAGAATGAGTTAAACAGACCGATTAACTTATAGCTGTATACACATAAAATACCGACAGAATACATGTCCTGGACTAGAGAATGTTCCTGTCTGAGGAGGGTCTCATATACTCACTGTTTAGTTTGATGTTTTGCTGCCAATAGATGGAACTGTTGATGTTATTGTCTAGAAAAAAGGGAATGAGTTAAGTTGATTGATAGACAGGCCACTTCACACGGCAGTATTTTGGTCAGTATTTTGCATTAGTATTTATAATCCAAATCCAGAAACAGAACATAAATATAAAAAGTATTATTGAAAGTTTTGCACCTCTTCCGTGTTTTGGCCTATAAATACCCATACAAAATACTGACCAAATGACTGCCATGGAAAAGGGGGCTTATAACTATATACACAAACAGAATACATGTCCTGGGCTGCAGAATGTCCTTGCCTGGTGAGGGTCTCATTTTGTAAGGATTCATACCCAGAAACTCCTGTGTCCGAGGAGGCAGCAGCTCTTCTCATTGAGCTATAGGGGATGTTGGACAGCTCCACTGCTGAATCTGTTGTCCAGGTTTTCTTGACTTTTGCCTCTCTGGATTCCTTTCCTTTAATGCCTTTTAGGTCTCGCTCTTTTGGCTTACTATATAAACCTGTCCTTGCACTTCCTGAGTGTCAGACTATTGAGGTTCCTGCCTGTAGACTAGTTCCTTTCTCTACAAACTGTAGCACCTTATTTGTGTACCGAACATGTATTGTTTCCTCACCACGTCTCTGCTTCATTCTACAACCTGTTGCTGCTTATCTGTGTACCGAACCTGGACTGTTTCTTAATTACTTTTGCTATTATCAACCTCCTGCCTAATCATTTTAGCCACCGGTCTCCAAACCTGCCACCGACCTTGACATATATACTCACTACTTATGTTCGGATGTTCTTATCTTTTGCTGCCCATGTCTGCTCGAAAATTTTTGATGTTAATTTCTAGAAAAAAATTAAAGGAATGAACCATTAACTTTTAGCTTTATACACATAATCCACCAACCAAATGCATGTCCTGGACCTGAGGTTGCCCCTGTCTGGGGAGGGTCTCGTATACTCACTAATGATGTTATGATGTACTGATGTTATGCTGCCCAAATCTCTGATGTCAATTTTTGATGTTATGCTGCTCAAATCTCTGATGTCAATTTTTGATGTTAATGTCTAGAAAAAATAGGAAGAAATTAGTTTAACAGATTGGATAATTTATTGCACAGGCAGAATACATGTTCTGGACTAGAGAACGTCCCTGTTTGGGGAGGGTCTTATATACTCACTGTTTATTGTGATGTTTCTGAAACTGTTGATGTTATTTTCTAGAAAAAAGGGAATAAGTCAAACAAATTGATTGATTGATTGATTGTATATATAATACAAAGACTGAATACATGTCCTGGGCTGCAGAATGTGATGATGCTGCTGCCCATGTGACCGCTGCAGCCTGTGACTGGCTGCATTTGTCACTTGGGTTAAAACATCATCCCAGAAGGCCGGGCTGCATGAAGAGCAGCTGGGAAGAATAGGAGCCGTTGCTATGACAAAGATAGACTTTTTTATTATTTTAAACAAAAAACGGGTTTGTATTGTTTCAGATTTTAAATCGCATCGTTTCTGCGCAAAAATATCAACATTTGTTATTTGTTGCGGATTTTAACTCCTCATTGAATTCAATAGGCAAAACCCAAATCAAAAGTGCAACAATTCCGTTGACATTCTGTGGATTAAAAAAACGCACCGCAGGTCAATTTATGATTGTTTTCTAAGCAGATTTTTTCTGCATTCTGTCGATGAAATTTATTCAAATCTCATCCACTTTGCTGCTACGGTAATACATAACGATATCCGTTGTGGAAAATCTGCAAACATACCCAAATGGAAAAATTTTCACCTCTTCCATGTTTTGGGCCCACTTCTGTTTTTTGGCATATAAATAATAATGCAAAATAATGAGCAAGTTACTTATAGCTGTATATATATATAATACACAAACAGAATACATGTCCTGGACTGAAGAATGAATGTCCCTGTGCGTGGAGGGACTCATATACTCACTGCCGATGTTCTGGTCTTCTGAAGTTTTGCTGCCAATATCTGATGGAAATCAACGATGTTATTGTCTGGGGAAAAAAGGGGAAAGTATGAGTTAAGCAGATTGATTGACTGTAGCTGTATACACAGACATCATATAAGTCCTGGACTGGAGAATGCCCCAGTCTGGGGAGGGTCTCATATCATCACCATTCAAACACAGAAACTCCTGTGTCCGAGGCAGTAGCTCTTCTCATTGAGCTATAGGGGATGTTGGACAGCTCCACTCCTGAATCTGTTGTGTAGGTTTTATTGACTTTTGCCTCTGGAGTCCTTTTCGTTATTGCCCGATTGGTCTCACTCTTTTGGCTTACTATATAAACCTGTCCCTTGCACTTCCTGATTGTCAGACTATTAAGGTTCCCGCCTGTAGTCTAGTTCCTTTCGCTACAAACTGTAGCAGCTTATTTGTGTACCGAAATGTAATTGTTTCCTGACCACATATCTGCTTAATACTGCAACCTGTTGCTTCTTATATGTGAACCAAACTGAGATTATTTCCTAACATCTCTGCCTCACGCTATAATCTGTTGCCGCTTAAAGGGGTTTTCCCATTTTGGACATTTATGGCATATCAACAGGATATGCATTAAAAGTCTGACAGATGTGGGTCCCAGAGTCCCATGTGGGTCCCCGCGCCTATCTCTAGAACGGGGCCTCCTAAACCCTGTTCTAGCTTATTCGACTCCGCTGCCTCCCGACCACTTCCTAAGTGCTCTAAGTGCTCGCTGAGCTACGCTATTTCCGTAACTCCCACAGAAGTAAATGGGAGTTACTGAAACAGCGTAGCGCGGCGAGCTACGCTGTTTCAGGAACTCGGTAGCTACGGAAACAGCGTAGCTCGCCGTGGTACTCTGTTTCCGTAACTCCCGACCACCTAACCAGGATGTGGCCAGGAGGCAGCGGGAGCAGAGTGAGCTAGTAGTGGGTTTAGAGGGCCCTGTTCTAGAGATAGGTTCGGGTCCCAGGGAATTGTCCAAGGTGGGAAACCCCTTTAAGTGCGTACTAAACCTGGACTGGTACTTGAGCGCTTTTGATATTATCACCCTCCTGCCTAATCATTTCGGTCACAGGTCTGCAAATCTGCAACCGACCTTGACATATATACTCACTTCTGATGTCCTGATGTTATGCTGCCCGTATCTCATAAAAATTATTGATGTTAAGGTCTAGAAAAAAAGGTAAGAAATTAGTTATACAGATTGGTTGACTTACAGTATATGCAAAGACAGAATACATGTCCTGGACTGGAGAATTCCCCTGTCTGGGGTGGGTCTTTTATACTCACTAATGATGTTAAGATGTTATGCTGCCAATGTCTCATAAAAATTATTGATGTTAGTGTCTATAAAAAAAGGGAAGAAATGACAAAAGGGGTTGTCCAGGCATGGAGTAGTTTTCATACTGATTACGTATGCACAGGATACCTGGTCCCTGCACCGATCAGCTGTTTCGGCTGACTCTGAGCAATAGATGTCAGGGTCAGTAGCAGATGGCTCCAGTCACAGTATAGTGGCCATGCTGCAAGACAGCAGCTCTGCTCCTATTCAAGTGAAAAGAGCCATCTGCTTCCGACACCGTTAACTGCATAAAATCTGATGCCCAGAGGCAGCCGGAACAGCTGATCGGTGTGGGGTCCGAGTGTCGGATCTCCACAAATCATATACTGATGACCTATACTTTTTAATTTTTTCATCAGTGGAGCTGTATGAGGGCTTGTTTTTGTGAGACGAGCTATAGTTTTTATAGGTACCATTTTTGGATACATGCAACTTTTGGATCACTTTTTTTTCCAATTTTTGTAGGGCAAAGTGACCAAAAAACAGAAATTCCGGCATTGTTTTTATGGGGTTTATTTTACGCCGTTCACCGCATGGAATAAATAACATGCAATTTTTAAAGTTCATATGTATGGTTTATTTTTATTTTTTTTAATAATAAAGGACCTGATAAGGGAAAAAAAGGTGATTGTGTTTTATTTTATTACTTTATGAAATGTTAAATACTTTTGTGTAAAAAAAAACAAAAGTATATTAGGTATGATACCTTTATTGGCTAACCATAAAAGTTCTATATGCAAGCTTTCAAAGCACACAGGCTCCTTCTTCAGGCTTGCATATATAACTTTTATGGTTAGCCAATAA